>NC_062569.1:88678862-88981893 GCF_022837055.1 Prionailurus viverrinus | reverse complement strand
AATAAAAAATTGCCATTCATTAGAATATTCACAGGCTCTGAAGAGAATACTAAACATGGAATTCTATGCACAATTTAAGGAGTGGCAGAACCATTGGATCAAGTGTGGTGAAACAACATGGAACAGATTAGGAGATTCACTCATTTGCCATCAATAAGGAACCCACTCCAGCTGTTTACATCCTGAGCACAGTGGCAGAGGGTGGCAGACAGCAGCCAGAGACCCACCAAACCTGGTTCCTCTCCTTCCTGAACACACAGCCGCTCTGTATTTCCCAGTCTTTCCTTTAGACAGTCTATATGTCTAGTTCTGGCCAATGGAGCATAGGAGGAAGTGACATGAGCCCTTTTAGCCCTGGGCCCAAAAACTTCTACGGCATCCTCCACATGTCCCTTTCTTCTTCCACCTACCAGCTGGATGTTGAGAATTCAGGGGAAGACCCTGCCTGCCTAGACAATGTTTGACTACTAAACAGAAGGAACCTAGGTCCCTGAATTACAGTGAAGAGAACTCTCATCCCCTTCTCACTTATATCAGACTGGGACATGAGCCAGAAATAAATGTGTAAAGTGTCAAGTCAATGAGATTTGAGGGCTATTTGTTGCAGCAGCAAGTCTACACTGACTGATACAGACACACATAGTTACACAGAATAGCCCATCTGATAAGCAGCTCAGTTAGAAGCCAACACTGCCATTTGGAGCGTCTGCCCTTGTGACTTTCAGTTTGGGGTTCATATCTGAAAGCAGGGCTGTTTTCTCCATCTTCGACCTATTATCACATATGCTGCAGGTCACATCACAAAGATCAGTGTTCATCAAGCCCTTCTGCTGGCTGCTGGGGGATAGCTACTAATCCTTTGAAATGCCACTCACCCTCAAGGCTTCCCAAAGTGAATCTGATGTAGACCACATGGCCCCTATTTTAAGCCAGGTTTCACATTTGGTGAGTCCAGCTTCTTTTATATAGTGACTTCTCTAACAGACAGGAAAGTGCATATACACACAGATACAGACACACACACACACACACACACACACACACACACTTGTGTTTTCAAACAAAAAATAAAACAGGGAAAAGCCCAGGCTCTCCATTAGAGACTCATTTATAGAACTCCTTCTGCCTCTTTTGGAAGAAGGCTGTGGCCACCCTCACCTCAGTGATTGGTGGTGAGGGTCAACTGCTATCCAACCTCCACTCACTCCCAGCCCATCAGACTAGGGAACAGAGAAAGGGTACCAGCCTCGATGCTGCAAGATGGGCTGCCTGCCCAGGAGCACAGCCAACTGGGGACCCCCTGATGCTGGTGGGCCTTTCTTGCCATCTGCTTTGCCTTTTACTTGAGTGTGACCTTCTCCTCAAGAAGAGTACCTTGTCAAGAGTCAGGGGCTTATGTCTCCACTCACTGCCTCAAACTGACAAACTGGCATCTATTTCTGCTTACGAGGCCCCTCAAAGGAGCCCAGGCACATCTCCCAGATACAGGGATTCTGAGCAGTGTGTGATGAGTACAGACTTCGGCACTCCCCTGTCTGTGGAAAAGTGCAAACATTACAGAATTACTGCCCTTCCTCCCCCCCACAACCCATGTAACCACTATCTGATCTTCTCCTGGGCTCTATGTGGACACCGAGGGGATAAGACATAGCAAGAAAGTGGGTTATTTGCTCTAGAGTAAGTCTTGGTTCAAATAAACTGGTGAGTAGGTTTTTTGATATTTAAAGAAAAACACCCAAGGCTCTGGGAAGGGAAGGGAGAAGCTTGAGAGGAGAAGTGGTATAGGAATGTGGCCAAAGAATCTGATAAACTGAGGGGGTGATGGGGTAGCGCAGATTGAAATGGCAGGAGGCAACTCTGCCGGCTCGCCTCGCTCTTGCGCATGCGCAGATTTCCTGCTGCCGGCTAGCGAAGGTGTGTCCCACTATGTCTGCGGCTGAAGCAGTAGGACTCCACTCTGCTATGAAATTTCAGGCTAGTAGACGCCAAGAATCAGTGCAATGATTCGTGGATTTTTTTTTCTTTCTGTGTCCCCCCCTCCCCCCCCCCCCCCCCCCAGTTAAGTGACATGGAATCAGCAGCGCTGGTAGAAGAACCCTTTTATGACACCTCCTCCACCTTTATTTCCTCCCCCCCAAAAATGTGCATCTCATCTTAGTACTCACAATGCCACTTGGAGTCAGGAAGGACTTATAATTCCCATTCTACAAAGAAGGACATCAAGGATCAGAGAGGCTAAAAAGCCTCCCTAAGATCGCAGAGCTGATAAGTGGTAGAGCCAGGATTCAAATGGAGATTTGCTTCCCCAAATCCCATGAATTTGCAACTACACCAAACTCCCTCCAAGTGAATCCACTTAAGAGTCAAAGGTAGGAAGAAGAGTCATTAGGCTGAAGGGAAGACCTTGCATTCTCTTGCTTTGGTCCTTCTGTCTCATTTGTCCTTGAACTTCATTCTGCTGTTTCACAAGCCTTTCCATATCCTCTGCCCAACCTGGTTCAAAACCCACTTCCCCAAAAAGTCTCCTGGATGTCTTCCTCCCTCCATGTCTCCTCAGCATGTGTGAATTCAACTTGTAGAGTGTCATTTGGCTGTATGCTGCACTGCTGTGTGGCTGTGTACCTTCATTGTCTCCCTGGTCCTCAGCCCCCAAAGATGGCCCTGAACCTATGAAACATTTCTTACATGGTCAAAGGAACTTTGCAGATGGAGTTCAGCTAAGGACCCTGAGATGGGGAGAATATGCCAGATTATCCAGTGAGCCCAATGTCATCGCACTTGTCCTTGAAGGCAGAAGGGATGTGAAGGTGATCTGGCTGCGACATCTGTCACCCCGTTGATAGCCAGGGTTGATTTGGCTGATCTGGCTGGCTAGGCGGGTGTGTCCCCTTCCTCCCTCACGGCTCTATGTGTGTCCCTCCAGAAGCTGCGTGCTTGGTGGAAGAGGATGACCTTCCCTGATACAGGTGGACCGTTCTTCGGCCAAGTGCGTAGGGGTAGCTGCTCTCTCCTGCTAGGATCTCCAAACAAGCTCTTAAAAGCAGGAGAGGGAGACAGTGGAGTTGGAGAAGATGTGGTAACAAAAGCAGAGGCCAGAGCACAAATGATGTCTGGTTGGTTGCTGGCTTGGGAGATGGATGGGCCCACCACCGAGGCCTGCAGGCAGCCTCTAGAAGCTGCAAAAAGCAAGGAAATCTGTAGACCTTCTGGAAGGAACGTGGCCTTGCCGATGCTGTGATTTTTAGCCCAGTGAGACCCACTCCTAGAACCGTACGTAGAGAATATATTTGTGTTGCTCTAAGCCACTAACTCTGTGGTAATTGTTACAGCAGGGGATAGGAAAGTAACACAGCAGGACGGGGGACTCTGTTCTCTTCTTACCCTGCACCTCCTCCTGCCCTGACAGCCCATCCTCACCAGCTACTAGTGCGGCTGGGACTCAGCACACAGCGGGCCTTCTGGGAACCTCGGGTGATTGGTCCCTGCCCCTGCAGAGTTCGGGGCTGGTTCTGCGGCCTCTTCCTCCACTTGCTCTGACCTCAGAAGTGAAAGCCCACCACTCGCCCCCCTTCCCTTTCCAGTGCAGAAGGCCAACACGTGTCCAGGTAGGAGTGGAGCTGAAGCTGGAGTGTTCCTGGATCGTGCTTAATTCCTATAAGGATCTTCTGATAAAGTCCCATAAAATATTGAAGATGGGTTTTTGTTATCATTTCTCAGCCTTCCCTTCTCCTAGCACACAGAGTGGGCTACAAGCCCCTTCAGGACCTGGCCCTTGCCTTGTAATTCTCTTGCCTCACACTGCCTCACTCTTTTGCCTCTGAAATCTTGAATTACCGCAAACACCTTTCATCACGCTGTCCCCTCTGTTGGGAATGTCTTGCCTCTCCTCTCTTCGGCAAGTGCTTGGATGCAGGTCAGACATCTCCTCCTCTAGGGAGCCCCCCCTGACTGCTATCAAGGGTGACTTAGGGCTTCTCCGCCTATTCACAATCCCTGTGTCTGCCTCTGTCATTGCTCTTACTGCTTCTGGGGTCCCTTCAGTTCTCCTCACTTTCCTCCTCTGCCCATGGAGAGGATGGAGCTACCACCCAAGCTCCCTCTGCCACACCACCGCAGAAGCAAGGAACATTTCTGGCCCCACCCCACCTGGCTTCTTATATTTGCTCCTCCCCATGGGAGCAGGAGGCCAATCTGATTGGTCAAAGCTGGGACCACGTTTCATTGGCGAACAGGACCCAGAATTGAAAGGCAATGTGTGGTCACCTTATGATCTCTGCTCCTCTGTTACTGGGTGATGAGGTCAGCTGGTCATTCTCTCTCTTAATTCCAGCTCCTCATCCCAGAGTCTTTGGGAGAAGTGATATATATTCAAAAGGAACAAAGTTAGACACCACAGGCCTCGCTTCGACCTTCTGACCTCAGCCGCATTCTCCACTACTGCTCTTACACCTCTGTCCAGGTATTAATACATAAATTGGAACATTGTTTCCCATCCTTAAATATACATCCTCATTCAGAAACCTGGAGAGGAGGAAGGCAGATGGAATCCTGAACCTCGAACTTCCACATTAATTTATAATTGTTTATACAGGATATACTCTATTGTGTAGGTCAGAGGACTTGTTAGCATGACTCCCAGAGACATCTGAGAAATGACCACTGTTCTGGTTCCCAGCCCTGACCTCAAGAATGTTCTAGAATGGGGCTGTACTCACCCTGGAAGTGTGAAGGTGGTGGCTGAGTTCATCTCTGTTTGAATGGCCTGTAGTCATATTTTTACATTATAAAGCTCTGAGATTGGTGAGGGGTACCTGGCTCAGGTGAGGTGGTCTTGGGCATGTATACAGTGGCTCCAGCCATGGATGGATAGATGGATGGGAAGGTCAATGGATGGGTGGGTGGGGGCGGTGGGTAGATAAATGGCTAGATCAATACATGAGTGGGTAGGTGGATAGATAGATGGGGGAAGGATAGATCATTGGATAGATTAATCAATAGACAGCATGGCCTGAAAGGTGACAGTCATGGTCCTAGAAGGTGTCATATGACCCTCACTCATTCACATTCTCATCCACGACAGTGTATCCCTTGGCAAAATCTTTAGGCCAGAACCTTCCCCTCCACCTATTTTAGAAAATGCTCCTAGTCTCACTGCCATAAACTCCGACTACACTGACAGTTTTGAGCAGCCTTTGGATAAGCAAACTGTCTGAATGATCCAGTGACATCTGTGTCTCATTTTTCTGACAACTGTACTTACTTCTGGCAACATCCCTTATGTGCCACCTCAGATCCTCTCTGACCCACCTGTCTCTGGGGCCAAGGCCACTTGTTCCATCTCAGCCACCACTGTAGTGGCCAGTTCTGCTAGGCTCCAGCCAATTTCCCGAAGAATAAGGTTGCTGCTTCCTGCAGAACTTGCTAGGTGCTCACAGAGCGCAAATCACAAGTATGGTCAGGACTGAAGCGGGGAGGTGGTTTAAATCTCATGGCTAAACTTTGACTGTGGGAAACAAAAACCAGTGGCTAAACTCTCGTCCTTTTCTCCCTCTGCAAGAAGGTCCTGAGATGCAGGTGTCCCTACAGTCTCTCAGAAGGGTACTTCGAGATGGAGCGTTTAGCCGCCCCTGATGCTAAAGCGTTGCTCATTCAATGTGGAGCCTCTTTCCCTGCTTCAGTCCTGTTTCCTTTCGCTCCTGCTTCCCTGGGCGCACCAGGGAACTTCTGCTTCCTGCGGATCCCAGGCTATCATCTGATTATTGTTGTACTGGTTACTATGACCATTTACACAATATGGTTTGGGTGAAACACAAGATTTTTGGACCTAATAAGATGGTTCGGTGTGTTTAGCATCTGCCTCCCACACAAGACTGTGAGCTATTCGTTTAGGTATCCCCAACACTGAGGGGAATGGTGAAATTCTATACCCTGTCCTTCTCTTACTCTTTTCTATAACATGAATCAGATTGGCAAAGTTCTCACCTGGATACTTGAATCCTCTGCTGTGTGTGGTTTTCAAGCTCAGTACCACCTTTTTCAGAGGCATTACTTTTTTAGCTTGTTATGCAGAATCCAAAAGAGTAAAATGCAGAATTGTTAAAGGCTTCTGTGGTAGGCTGAAAAGGGGTACCCCCAAAGATAGCCACATCCCAATCCTTAAGGCTCTTGAGATGAGGAGATGATCCTGGATTGCGTGGACCCTGAATGCAACCACATGTATCCTTATGAGTGAGGCAGAGGCTGACACTCACAGAGGAGATGCGGTGTGACCATGGAGCAGAGAGATTTGAAGATGTTGGCTGTGAAGACAGGAGTAATGTGGCCACAGGGCAAAGACAGCCTGCAGCCACCAGCAGCTGGAAGAGGCAAGGATGGCATCCTCCCCAGTAATCAGAGCCCCTGGAGGGAGCACAGCCCTGCTAACACCTTAATTTCAGTGACTGACTTCGAATGGTGAGAGAAGACATTTCAGAAATGAGGGCAGTTTCTTCTTGAAAAGGGCCCTCAGAGATCACCAACTCAGGCCTTCATGAATATAGTCCATTGCATTATGGTGTTGCTATTTACCACATGCCTATTGGGTTTGTTTTCTTTAATCCAAATGGTGCCTAACAGTAATCATAAGCGTGGCCTCATTTTCTAGGAGAGAATGAGATCCAACTGGCTTCTCATCATGACCTTCCCATCCCTGCTTGCTTTAACCCATTCCATCCAGCGGGCCAGTGGTCCTCAACACAGGGCCCGAGGATGGCTCATGTGGAATCACTGGGACACTTATTAAAAATGTAAAGACCAGGACTCTGCCCCAAACCTACTGAACAAAAAACCCTATGGTTGAGGTGCAGAAATCTGCACATTTAACAGGCCTCCCAGGTGAGTCTCAGCACACTGGCTTGAGAACGTCTACTACAGAAGAAAGGGGTCAGAACGGACCCAATGGCATGTCCCTCCGGCTCAGTGGTGAAACCACCGACTCTGGGCCAGGTGCTGAATTTACCAGGGGAAGCTACTGCCCTGGCCTCCAGGACTACGTGCTTGTGATGAGTGCCACCCTGAGCTCACAGAGGAACCAAAAGAGTCTTGTCCCCTCATGCGTTCATCCTGCAAAACAGCTGCAAAGGTGTCCACAGAGCTGGGGACCACAAAGGCTTTTGAGAACGAGTCACCATTAGGTATTTCATGGTAATTTAACTTTTTAATTAAAAAGACCTTCCCTAAACAATAATGGCTTACAAATGCATGTGCCCTTTGATCTTGCAATTCCACTTCTGGGAATGTATCCTACGCATACACTTTATGCTTGTACATATGTACAGTATTATTCACTGCAGAAATGATTATAGC
The DNA here is from genome assembly GCF_022837055.1 of Prionailurus viverrinus. Classification (NCBI taxonomy): domain Eukaryota; kingdom Metazoa; phylum Chordata; class Mammalia; order Carnivora; family Felidae; genus Prionailurus; species Prionailurus viverrinus. Next base: position 88,974,549 of record NC_062569.1, on the reverse strand, counting down.
AGCGTAAGATTGGAAACAATCCAAATGTCATCATTGTGGAATTGATGAAATAAATTATACCACTTTCATACAATGAAAAATGATGAGGAAACCGTATATGCATTGATGTGGACATGTCTCCAAGTTAAGGGGAAAAGCAAGGTACAGAACATATATATAACATTTTACCTTTTGTGGATAAAAAAGGAGTAGTAGGAATCCACATTCCTATTTACTTGTGTATTCATAAAGACATGCTGGAAGTATATATAAGAGCAGTGACTACGTCTGGGACAGGGGGTGAACACAGGGGAAACGAGGATGGGAGGGAGAGTTTTCACTCTATGTGATTATCCTTTGGGGTTTATAACCATGTGAGTGTATTATTTATTCAAAAAATAAATAATACAATACAATTTAAAATAACCGTTTATTGTGGCCTTCAGAACAAGCAACCTGGGCTGATTCTCCACACCTACAAGTCTTGATGTTTGTTGTGGAGCTCTTCAAACTGGGTGCATGTTGAGGAGGCCACAGCCACTCCAGTGGTTACCCTGGTGAGATGTGGTGCTCCAGACCAGAATGCAGATGTCCATTTTCCAGAACAGTGGGAGGACAGGTCTTTGAGTTTCTTACTAAGGAGAATCAGCATCATGAAGGTTCTGAGATTCAGATCCATTGTGCACAGGACAGCTCCAAGAAAGGAGGGCCCTTGGGCTGCCTACTACTAAGCACTCAGTACCCTAGTACTGAGACATCAGTTGTTCCCGACTCACAAAGGAAGAATGGTGGTAGCGATCCCGAGTAGCGAAGTCTGCGTTCTCCTGGGTGAGCTGAGTCATTTCCATGTCAACCCTAGCCAGGGATGGCGCCAAAATTATCTGCTCTTGGGGAGATCTCAAGCTCCTTCAGTGAGAGAAACACAGAAGCCGTCAGAAAGAAAGACGAAGTACTGTAACAGCAGAGACGAGTCTCCTCTGGGATAGAGCAACAATTTACGAAAATGTCATTGTGCTATTATTTTGTACTTATTATTTAATATGGATTTAAATAAAATAACTGCGGAACACTATGTGTAGAATAGTTCATGAACCCAAACTGTAATAAATATATATCAAAATAAGGGGAGAGAGTGAGATTTATCTCTCTTTAGTAGAAACAGGTAAAACTGCATCCACCCAATAGGAGGCAACCCACAAAGATAACCATCCAAATGGTATCAAGTTGGGGCTCTACAGCTTTGCTTTGTTTTTCTGTCAAATGAAATCATGGAACGGAGAGGCTGGAAAACTGAGAAGAGTAGGAAGAGAAACTCCCTCTTTGGTTCTTTGGAAAGGAAGTTGAATGAGGAATGGTTCCCAGGGCTAAGGTTTACATAGGAACTGCAACGATGGGAACTGCAAAGGCTTTTGGCACTTTGTTGGCCTGAAGACAAAAAGCAAGTCCTGATATGGATTCCATTGTCACTGAAGTGTCTACATACAGTTGGAGTTAAAATAATCTGGTAAGGGAAAATGTCTGGGATACAAGAGGAAAGTGCTAGAGGCAGAATGCAGTAAGGAAAGATCAGACGGGCAGTCAGGGTACCTATTGAAGATGGATAGTCACAGCTCTGCCACTAGTTAGCCTCACGGCCCCAGGCAAACCTCTTCACCTCCGGTGCCTCTATTTTTCTCATCTTTCAGTCCCTATCAATTCCGTCAGTCTGTTAGGTCCTTAAGTCATACCTTAAGCATGGATTTCCTTGTTAAAATTTTACTTAAAAAGAATCATCTACTTCATGAGTAGTAATGTGCGAGTTGTTTAAAGAATATATTTGAGGGGCGCCTGGGCGGCTCAGTCGTTAAGCGGCCGACTTCGGCTCAGGTCATGATCTCGCGGTCCGTGAGTTCGAGCCCCGCGTCGGGCTCTGGGCTGACAGCTCAGAGCCTGGAGCCTGTTTCAGATTCTGTGTCTCCCTCTCTCTGACCCTCCCCCGTTCATGCTCTGTCTCTCTCTGTCTCAAAAATAAATAAACGTTAAAAAAAATTAAAACAAAAATAAATAAAGAATATATTTGACAATTATTTTTAAAAGGTTCTAAGCTTGTGGAACGTCAGCAGAAAGCTCCAGCTGTCTGCTGCAAGATGTGCTGTTACAGAAGTTCAGATCACAGGACTACAGCTTGCAGCTGCTTGCTGAGAACATACCCAAATCAGAAAGATGGGAGGTTTTCTGAGAAATGAGTTAATTTCTCTAAAGGTTGGATCTGCAGGAAGTGAGGTTAGGAGGTGACAAAAATGCCATGCCAGTCAACATACAAGTGTTTTTGCTGATGTATTTTTTTGTTAATGCCCTTTTTTTTTTTTTTAGCTGAAACCATTGCATTCTTCTGAGTTCAGGGAAATAATATGCTTCACTTTTACAGCAGAATGGCCTGAGAATTCTCACCTGGGCAGTTGCTAGGACTTCTAAAAGAAAGTTCTCTCAAGGCAAGGTCAGGTCAATTTCACATAATTCTGGGAATTACATGTGTAACAGAGGAAATAACATAGCCAAAGTCCTTTGCCCAAACACATTCTACAATATTATTCTTCTTTGGTTTTGAAGAGCCTCTAGGACTATAGTTGTGGTGGGTGGATGGAACAAAACCTTCCAAACTACAAAACAGAAAACACAGCTAGCAATTTCTACTTTTAAATGAATCACCATGTCTTGGTCCTTTCACCCTCCTGAATAACCACCAGGGTACCTCACCCTGTAGCCACGTGAGGCCAGCAAGTGTGATGTTGACACTTAGCTGATGCCTCTACCACCCACTTTACAAGCCCACAGAGCTTTCAATAGTGTGCACTGGGTTCCATTCCAACCAAAGCACTATCCTTTTCTAGGAGGAATAATCTCCTCCTAGAACACTGCTTTTTCTACATAGTACTACAGTGACCTCAGAGGTGAGATTCCTCGAGTTCAGAGTGCAGCTTAAGGAGTAGTGACCTCTCATGGTCATTTATAGGCTTTAAACCCAGACAAGCCTAAAAATATTCCTGCGAATCAGATAAGGCCAAATACTGTCAATCACACATCACTTGCAGCTAGCTCCAGATTCTGCAGGTGACTTCTACACAGAATCTATGTCCACTCAAACTCTACTTTCCCCTAGGACTAGGTGTTAGGGGAAAATGCCAGTGTGTTGTGACATGTCATCCAACCTGGTGCCTCAGACTGGAAGAGAGGCCAAGAGGTGACCTGCCCCCTTCTATAGCTAGGCAAAGGATGTTAGCCCAGCTTCCAGGCAGACAGGGGTTCTCCACACACACACCACCTCCTCCCAGCCCTTTCCCTGTTGGTTTCCATGGCCCCTGCTCCTTTTTGTTCATCATCCTAGGCTCTAACACCTAGGTTTCATCTCTTCACCAACTTGAACGGATTGCTAGTGCTTATAAAGAGTTGTCTTTAAAAGAATTCTTAGGAGGGAAGAATGGGGAGTTAGTTTAATGGGTATAGGCCTTCTGTTTTGTAGATGGAGAGTTCTGGAGATGGATGGTGCGGATGGTTGCATGACGATGTGAATGGACTTAATGCCACTGAACTGTATGCTTAAAAATGGCTAAGATGGCAAGGTTTATGATATGTGTATTTTACCACAATAAAAAAAACTGGGGCAAGAGGATTCTGAACTTACATCTGGGATCAATGGGAAAGGCTCCCATTATCCATTAGCAATGTCAGGGCATGGAAGGTGCAAATACTATTAAGTACGACCCAGATATCTATAGTTTCAGAAACAAACCAACAAAATGAAACCAAATAAACACGTGGTTGGGTCCTGACTGGATTTGCCCAGCCTGCCACTTCGACTCTGCACTGGTATTAAAAGGGGAAGGAAGTGATTTTCCAGAATCCCAAGGCCTTCAAAGTTGAGGAAGCATTGCTACTGGAAGGGTGTTGGAAAAAGAGGAGAGAGAGGAGAGCACTCCTGAAACCTTACCTTCTACATGAGCCCTCCTCCTGCTTCTCAAGACAGTTTGTTCTTCCCTTTCCCTGTGTATTTGAACATGGAGGGCCCACAGAAATCCTCCAGCATCTCTGCTCTGTTTCTGTACTCGTTTTCACCAATACAATCATGTCAGCTACCTCTGATTTGAGATGGCAGATGGGTGGTGTTTCAGGCCTTAATCTTGTGTATGATTGTGTATTGATGCTGGTGTGTCTTAGGCTGCACACTGACAGCAGCTCTCTTGACTCATCACCCAGCGATCACATTCTAAATAAAGCCTCTATTCGTGATTCCTGAGGGTAAGAAGGGAAGACGCCTGAGCCAGAGGAAGCTTCTGATGAGCTGAGGCTGGGGGGCAGGGTTGGGGGGGGCAGCGAGGAGCAGAGTCTTAGTGTCCTTGAGGTTGTCAAATGCCAGGTTCCCATTCCACAGTTCGCTTAAACCTAGCCAGGGGCTCGACACCCTTAGTACCATACCTCTCAGGGCCCCAGAGTAGCACAGACCTGCAGGAGGGGATCAGAAGAGACTTCATCCACCTGAGGAAGCTGAAGTTGGAGGCTGATCCTACAGGGAAGACATATACACAAATATTGATTAAAGGCTCTATGTATGCATCCAGGAGCTCAGTTTTAATAGTGTGATTATACACTCTCTGATACACACACAGAATTAGCACAGTTTTTTTTTTTTCATTTTTCAGTTTAACTAAACTTTATTCATGGTAATACTCCGACAGCAACCAGCTAAGGACTTTGTACCCAAATGTAGTTTTCAAACCTATATTTCAACAATTTCTAAAATTCAAAATCCCAAGAAAGAAACTAAATACAGTGCTATACAGGAAAAAGCAGAGGGTTTGCTAACTTCAGTCTTAGGAATTTAAAATTATTTTGATAATCTCTTAGATTCAAATTGATAATACGTTAAATACATGGTATAAAATCCCCTACTAGACCATTCACTCTTTAAGGATAGAAAGGATGTCTTTTTCATCTTGGAACACTCACAGTACAACACCCACAGAACCTGGCACTTAGGATGTTTCAATAGGTGTTAAGTGACTCACATACCTCAATATGTAGAAACGTCAGAGCTGAAGTTTGAAGTGAGACTGTTGTGATACTACCCAAATATCTTGACATCAGACACACTGATTAGAATAGGACTTATCAACTTTTTTTTTCAATCCATCCCTCCTTTGATGTGGGTTTTTTAAAAATCTCACATAATAAATTATATATATATAAAACTTTAGGAAATCAAATCAAATGGTGCTCGCTTTGGCAGCACATATACTAAAATTGGAAGGAAATCAAATCAAACGTAATTTTTTAAAAATGCTTCTCCAAATTTTATATATATGTATATGTATATATGTATACCTATACATGTATATGCTTACATATGCATACATATATGTGTATATGTATGTATGTATGTATATGGTACAGTGAATATATATCTACCATATACACCAAACACACATATATACATATATATACATAACATTGGTTAATAAGATAATATTCAATATATAATCAGAATGTTAGCATTATGGGGCTTACATTAGAATCTTGGCTAATGTCAACAGTATGCCCCTAATAACATTTATTTCCTCAGTTTCATTCAGGGTTCTTATGGTTAATGGGAGGACAAATTTTAGATCTGCATTAATTCTACAATTGTAAGAGAAAGTTCCTAATATATTTTGATACTCTCAGTAGAAAGAAAATAAACATTTTACTGACCCTTCTTATGTGTGATCACTTAGGTTCTAAATTATCTAAATTTCAGATGTAGATTGGCCTGAAATTTTATTTCATGTTTTCCTGTGAATAAATTTCTGGGAAATATTTAAATTTCTTAATATCAAACTAATTTCTAAGAAATTTAGAAGCAATCACTAATGTAAACCCTATGTTAATCAAAATATGTTCTATCCATTAAGCTAGCTGATACTAGGACCTCTCCTTAGCATGACTTTTTCTAAAGCATTATTTTTCACAGAAGTGGGACTTAAAATGTTTGCAGTGTTTACTTTCAAAACTCTACATCAGGGGCACCTGGGTGGCTCAGTCAGTTGAGTGTCTGACTCTTGATCTCAGCTCAGGTTTTGATCTCAGGGTCTTGAGTTCAAGCCCTGTGTTGGGCTCCAGACTGGGTGTGAAGCCTACCTAAACAAACAAACAAACAAACAAGTATACCTCTATACATCAAACTATTCTAATTCTGAAGAACTTTTTTTTTCTTTTCAGTTTGCGTGGATTGTTATGGTTTGATTTAGTTAGAACTTGAAACTAATTGCTTCATTTTAAATTGGGGCATCATAGAATTTTGTTTAAAAGTGCTCTCAACTGTATATATATTTTTAAGTTTATTTATTTTGAGAGAGAGAGAGAAAGCACACGCTCATGGTGGGGAGAGCAGTTGGAGGAGGGGCAGAGGGAGAGGGGGAGAGAGAGAATCCCAAGCAGGCTCTGTACTGTCAGCATCAACCCCATAGTGGAGCTGGATCTCATGAACCGTGAGCTCATGACCTGAGTCAAAATCAAGAGTCAGACGTTCAACTGACTGGGCCACCCTGGCACTCCTCAACTGTATTTTTTAAACAGCTTTATTACTGAGGAATAACTGACATATAATCAGAGTACTGACTGTGTTTTCTTACTTTCTTTATTATTGCCACTCTGGAATTTGTGGCCTTGATCCTGGAGGTGGAGCTAATTCTTAGAGATAGCCAACTCCCCTGTGAGCATACTTTTGATATACAAACCAACCAATCCAGAGCCCTTATCCCCAATCTCCTCCTTTGTTAAACTCCCACACACTGAGATAATCCCCTGCCAGGGGACAGCTAGTGACTCCAGGGCCAGGGACAGCTAGTGACCACTCCTCAAGCCCAGAGCCCACTGAAATTATTCAAACTATCCAAACCTAAACTCACTCAGCTACCTACCTGCCTCACCCATTCCTTCCCATTAAAACTCCAATTATGGCTCTGAGCCTTGTTCTCTTCTCTTCTTCTTCTGCCTCCTGACCAACCTGGTCCTTCCCCATGTGGCCCTGAGTGGTATGCCATGCTTCCTCTTTCTAGGGGTCTGTCAGTATAAACTTCTTCCTTCTTGACAATCACTTCTGTGTGTGTGTGTGTGTGTGTGTGTGCGTATGTGTGTGTGTGTGTATCTTACCATTTCTGTGCCTGTGTTTAATCTTACTAATTAAAACAAATCCTGGGTACATTTTTAGAACAAACTACATGTATTTAAAGTGTAAAATTTGGTAAGTATTGACACATATATGTACTGTGAAACCATTACCACAAACAAAATAATGAACATATCTATTACCTCCAATAGTTTCCTCAAGTCACTTCATAAGACCTCCCTCCCACACATTCCCCCAAACCCACAAACCCCATCCAAAAGCAACCACAGATCTGCTGTCATTATAGATTAGTTTGCATTTTCAATAATTATAGATATATGAAATAATATACTATGTTCTCTTTTTGTCTGGTTTCTTTCACTCATCATCATTATTTTGAGATTCATCCATGTTACTGCATGTATCAATAGTCCATTCTTTAAAAAAAGTAAGTTCATTCTTTTTACTGCTGAGTAGTAGTCCATTGTATGGCTGTACTACAATTTATTTATAGAATCACCTGTTGTTGGACATATGGGTTGTTTCTAGTTTGGGGCTACTTACAAATTAAGCTGCTATGACTATTCATGTACTTTTTTTGAGAGAGAGAGTGGGAGAGAGGGGCAGAGAGAGAGGGAGAGAAAATCCCAAGCAGGCTCCACACTCAACGTGGAGCCTGATGTGGAGTTCAATCTCACAACTGTAAGATCATGACCTGGGCCAAAATCTAGAGTTAGTAGCCGAACTGACTGAGTCACCTACGCGCCCCATGTCATGTTTTTAATGGCCATATTCTTTCATTCATCTTGGGTAAATAACTAGAAGTATGGTAGCTGGTTCATATAGCAGGTATAGATTTAACTTTTGGGGGGGGGATTTTATTTATTTATATATTTTTTTAAATTTTAATTCCAGTGTAGTTAACATACAGCATTATATTAGTTTCAGGCATATAATATAGTGATTCAATTCCCTTCATCACCAGCACTCATCACAACAAGTGTACTCCTTAATCTCCATCACCTATTTCACACACATACCTTCATCTCCCCTGTTTAATTTTTTAAAAATTTTTTAACATTTATTTATTATTGGGAGACAGAGCATGAGCATGGGAGGGGCAGAGAGAGGAGGAGACACAGAATCCGAAGCAGGCTCCAGGCTCTGAGCTGTCAGCACAGAGCCCGACGTGGGGCTTGAACTCATGAATTCAAGATCATGACCTGAGCCGAAGTCAGACATTCAACCAACTGAGCCACCCAGGAGCCCCTCCCCTGTTTAATTTTTTAATAAATTGCCAAACTGTTATACAAAATGATTGTATCATTTTTACATTCCCACCTGCAGTGTATGATAGTTCTCCTTGGAATATCTTCACCAATATATGACATGGTCAGTACTTTTAATTTTAGTCTTATAAATAGGTGTATAGTAATATGTTATGATTTTAATTGCATTTCCTAATAACCACTCATGTTGAGCATCTTCATGTGCTTATTTACCATCCATTTATGTTCTTTAGTGAAATCTATTTAAAATTTTTGCCCATTTTTGTTGTCATATCCTTATTGAATATTGAGAGTTTTTATATGTTCTAGATACAAGTCCTTTATCAGATATATGAATTGCTAATATTCTCTCACAGCCTATGTCTTGCCAGTATATTTGGAAGATCAGAGTTCTCAGTTTTGATGAAGTCCAATTTTTCAACTCTTTTCCTGTATTGAGTGTTATGTCTAAGAAATCTTTGCTTCACTCACAGTCACAGTTTCTCATATTTTATTTTAGAAACTTTATAATTTGGGGCTTTACATTTAGTTCTATGATCTGTTTTGAGTTATTTTTATATTGTATGATGTATGCATTGAATATGAATTTCCAGTTGTTACAGCACCAATTGCTGAGAAGACTTTTCATTCACTGAATTGCCTTTGCACCTTTTTTGAAAATCAACTGACCATGTATGTGTGGGCTAATTTTTGGACTCTCTATTTTGGCTACTGATTTATTTGTCTATCTTGATGCCAATACCATGCTATCTCGATTGCTTTAGCTTATAATCAGTCTTGAAATCAGGTAATGTAAGTTCTCCAACTTAGTTCTTTTACAAAGCTGGTTGGACTACTCTAGGTTTTTTGCATTTCCATGTAAATATTTTGGAATCCATTTGCCAGTTGCTACACAAAAGGTAGCTGAGATTTTTATTAGGATTGTGTTGAATCTATGGAACAATTTGGGGAGAACCAGCATTAAGAATACTGAATTGGGTGCCTCAGTAGCTCAGTCGGTAAAGCATCTGACTCTTGATCTCAGCTCAGGTCTTGATCTTAGAGTTGTGAGTTAAAGCCCTGCATTGGTCCCTATGCTGCATATGGTTATATTCAACTTGTTAATGTTTTGTTATGATCTTTTGCATCTACATTCATGAAGGATATTGGTGTGCAGTTTTCCAAAGAGTTTCTATGGAATTAATATTCTTCTCTTCCTTAAATATTTGGTGGTTTGCATTAGTGAAGCCATCTGGGCCTAGAGTTTTCTCTGTGGGAAGGTTTTTAATGACAAGGTATTTACATGACCTAAATAGTCCTACGTTTCTTCTAGAGAGAACTTTAGTAGTTTATAACTTTCAAGGAATTTGTCCAATTTATCTAAGTTGCCACACTTATTGGCACATAACTGTTTATAGTATTTCTTTGTTTTTCTTTTAATATCTGTAGACTCTAGTAACGCCATCTCTCTCACTTCTGGTATTGATAGTTTTATAACTTCTCTCCTTTTATACTCATCAGTATGGCTAAAGATTTCTCAATTTTACTGATGTCACGTAACCAGATTTTTGTTTCACTGGCATTCTCCCTATGTAAAATTTTTATTGATTTCTACTTTGATATTTATTGTTTCTTTTTTTTTTCTTCATATTTGGGATTAATTTGCTCTTCTTTCTCCAGTTTCTTAAATTGGAGGCTGGGGTCATTGATTTCAGACATTTCTTCATTTCTAATATAAGCATTTGATGCTATAAATTTCCTTCCAACTACTGAATTAGCTTCATCCCATAATTTTGAAATGTTACATTTTCATTTTTGTTCAGTTCAAAATATTTTGTAATTCCACTTTTTTAAATGTTTATCTTCTTTATTTTGAGAGAGAAAGAGAGCATGCAAGCAGGGGAGAGGCAGAGATAGAGGGAGAGAGAAAGAATCTCAAGCAGGCTCTGCATCATCAGCACAGAGCCTGACATGGGGCTTGAGCTCACAAACCATGAGATCATGACCTGAGCCAAAATCAAGGATCAGATGCTTAACTGACTGAACCACCCAAATACCCCTGTAATTTCACTTTGGACGACAAGTTATTTAGTTTCCTTAGTATTCTTAGTCATTTAGTGTTATTTAGTGTTCTTTGGTTTCTAAGTATTTTGATAACCAGAATATTATTCTATTACTTATTTCTAATTCCCCTTTAGTCAAAGAACATACTTTGTTCTTGAATTTACCTGAATGCTTTTAAATTTGTTGTGACTTTTTTTTTTTACATCCGAGAATATGGTTTATCCTGGCAAGTTCATATATACCTGAAGAAAATGTATATTCTGTTGTTGTTAGGTGGCATGTTCTATAAATGTCAATTTGCTTGGGTTTGTTGGCAATGTTATTCAAGTCTTCTAAAGTCTTACTGATTTGGAGCACTTGGGTGGCTCAGTTGGTTAAGTATCTGATTCTTGATTTTGACTCAGGTCATGATCTCACGATTTAGGAGACTGAGCTCCATGTCAGGCTCTGTTAGCTCGGAGCCTGCTTAGAATTCTCTCTCTTTCCCTCTCTCTCTGCCCCTCCCCCACTAGTGCTCTCTTTCTCTCTCTCTCTCTCTCTCTCTCTGTCTGCTCAAAATAAACATTTAAAAATAAATAAATAAAGTGTTACTGATTTTATGCCTACTTATTTTAGCAATTATTGAGAGAGAGGTGTTGGAATCTCTGACTATAATTATAAACTTTTCTATTTCTTTTTGCAGTTCTGTCAGGTTTTGCATCATGTTATTTTAAAGCTCTGTTTCTTTTTTTTTCTTTAATGCTTATTTATTTTGAGAGAGAAAGAGAACATGAGTAAAGGAGGGGCAGAGAGAGAGGGAGAGAGAGAGTCCCAAGCAGGCTCCACCCTGCCAGCACACAGCCTGATGTGGGGCTTGATCTCATGAACTGTGAGATCATGACCAGAGCAGAAATCAAGAGTTGGACACTTAACCAAATGAGACACCCAAGCACTCCTCAAAGCTCTGTTCTAAGTACATAAATGTTAAGGTTTGTTATATCCTCTTGATGCATTTTTCCCTTTATTTTTATGAAATGACCCTCTTTATCCTTTACCTTTATGAAATGACCCTCTTTATATCTCTGATAAGATTCTTTTCTCTGAAATCTGTTTTGTCTGGTGTTAGTATAATCAGTCCAGCTTTGTTTTGATTCATGTTATCATGATATTATCTTTTCCCACCCCTTTACTTTTAACTTATTTGTGCCTTTATTATTTTTTTTAATGTTTATTTATTTAGGCAGGGGGAGAGTGCAAGTGTGTGCGTGTGTGCTAGCTGGGGAGGGGCAGAGAGAGAGAGGGAGAGTCCCAAGCAGACCCCATGCTCAGCATGGAGCCCTGTGTGGGGCTTGATCTCACAACCATGAGATCATGACCTGAGCCAAAGTCAAGAGTCAGACCCTTAACCAACTGAGCCACCCATGTAACCCATGTGTCTTTATATTTAAAGTAGATTCCCTATAGGCAGCATATAGCTGCTTTTTTATTGAATCTGACAATCTCAGAGTTTATACCTTTGAATTGTGAATATTTAGACTTTTTATATTTATTGATATAACTATATAGGTATATAGGTATAGCTAGGTTTATTGATATAGCTGTAAGCCACCCTTCTGTTTTTTGTTTGTCTTATATGTCCTTTATGATCATTTTCCTTTTTCCTGCTTTATTTCTATTTGAGCCTTTCTTAAATTCAATTTTATCTTCTTTATTGGCTTATTAGCTATAACTCTTTGTTGTATTATTTTAGTGGCTGCTTTAGGACTTGTAGTATACCTTTATAACTTATCATGGCCTACCTTTTTAAAAATGTTTATTTATTTATTTATTTTGAGAGAGAGAGAGAGCGTGAGTAGGGGAGGGGCAGAGAAAGCAAAAATCTTAAGCAGGCTCCACACTGTCAGTGCTCAACCCCATGAACTGTGAGATCAGGACCTGAGCCAAAATCAAGAGTCAGTCGCTTAACTGAGTGCGCCACCCAGGTGCCCCTATCGTGGTCTACCTTTAAGTGATGTTATAGTATTTCACATTAGTATCAGAAACCTAAAGCAGTATGTTCCCATTTCTTTCCTCCTCCCTTGTGCTGCTGTTGTCACCGATTTTACTTCCACACGTTGTTATTATTTACCTTACAAGTTGTTATTATTTTTTGTGTATTATTATTATTTACCATTTATATGCATGTTATATTTTTCCTCCTAGACCATAATAAGCTACTTGAAAATGAGATTAGAATCTGAATTAGTTGGCATTTAATAGGTGCTCAAAATGCAGTTTTTTCAATGAAAGCTAAACGAGAAGAAGGAAGATGGCAGCAAAATGGCTTACCAAGGTGAAGCCCTGGACTGGCCCGACCGATATAGAAATACACAATGGCAGCAACACCCATGTTAATGAGGGTATAGACCCACTGGATCACAAACATGATGAGAAGGGACCCAACAGCCTGTGGAAACAGAATACAAAGGCAAGTCACCTAATAGTTTATCACGTGGTAAGAAAGTCACAAGGTAAAGACTTCAAGAAACAACAGTCCCTCTAATCTACCTCTGATCACTATAAATTCTAAATAGAAGTTCACACATAATTCAAAAAACTGCACTTAAGCAGATAGTTGAGAAGACACCCACCCAAAAGTACCCTGTAATCAAAACTATCAATAAATATCCTACCCTAGCTCCTTGTCCTACTTCTCCCTAGAAGAAACAAATTAGAGTGAAATTATGCTAATTTGGTATACCTAGAAATTTAGTGACCCACAGGTTATCACAGATGATTAATTATTTTTTAAAGTAAACCACTGATTGAAATAAGTGGTTCATTAAATATAATCTTGCCATTTGTAATCCCATCTAAAGTCTAATGTAACACACTTAAATCACATTGCTCCTAATTAAGGGTGTCCTTTTTCCTCTCCCCTCTGCAGCTCCCTAGATCAACATCTCTACCTGAATTCTTTCTCAAGGACAATTGAGATAAAAATGAGGTAACTCACCCCTAACAGGGAGACCCAGGGGTTGCACATGTGGGTGTAGAAAGAAATTGGTCTCCTCTGGATATCTTGGTCCTGGAGCCTAGACTTCAGGAAGAACTCTAAAAAATAAATGAGCCGAATCCTTGGTTACCAATTTGTTACCAAACCCTTTTCTATTTTTAAGAGCAAATATCTATGAATTCCTCCTCTCCAATTTTGTAACTCAGCCAAAAACAATCTCCATTCACCTCAACTATTAACTCCCTTGACCACACTTGAGGCTAGTAACTTTACATCTCTTAAATCATGATTTCAATCTATCTACCCCTGCTTATCACTTCTTTTTTCTCACTTACTCTGCTGTCTCCCGCCTCAACTGTTCATAGCCTACAGAGGGATCTCCAGTCAATTTGCCCTGGTATGTTTTTGCTTTCTATTACTTACCTCCTCTTTTCAGTACCCTCTTACCCAGCTAAGATTCTATGATCAAAGACTAAGAGCATTCCCTTGCTTACATTACCTGCTTCCACACTTCCACACTTCCACTCCTCAGTGGTCTTACACCTAGTCAACTCATTCTCCTACTCTCTGATGTAACAAACTTATGACCTCTTCTCTCAAAAGAGAGCTTTTATATTCTCTCATCACCAAAGCTACCAAGCCACTTGCATCTGTATCCTCTCTTCTGCCCTCCCTCCTTCTACAGTGGATGAATATCCCTGGCTCTTACATAAGGCACATCCCTCCACTAGTGCCCTGCTCAAGGGCTTTGCTTTTGCATCATCACTTTTTTCCACCAAATACAAATAGACTGTAATTTCTCCCACCTAAACAAATATTTCCCAGTCATCCCTCAGCTACTGCTCTATTTCTTTATCTTCCTTAGAGCTAAATTTCTCAAAAGAATTGCCTATACAGTTTCTACCTCCCACTATTTCTTCAGCCCACTCTTAAGATTGTAAACAACACGTAAATTTCCCTTCCTACAGTTGCCAATGATGTGAAACTTCAAATTCAATGGTCAACTCACAGTCCTCATCCTACTGGACCTTTCAGACAGCATCTGACACAAGTGATCTCTTTCTACTTGTTGAAACACTACCTCCTCTTGGTTTCTAAGATGACTTGCTCCCCTTGTTTTCCTCCTATCTCACTGGCCACTTCTTGTCAGTCTCCTTTGCTGGCTTACCACCTCCTTCCAGCTTCCGAATATTGGAGTATCCCAGCATTTATTTAGTCCCCAGCAATCTTCTTATTTCCATATATATTCACTCCTAGGAGATCTCCTGTAGTCTCAAATGGCTTTAAATACTATCCACGCACTGATGTTCCAAGTTTATATCATCATCGACCTCTCCCTTGAACTGAAGTCTTGAATATTTAGTTGTCTTCTTAATATCTCCCCTTACATGGCTAACAAACACTTCAAACTTTAACATGGTTAAAGCAGAAATCTATTTTCCCCAGGTCTTCTTGATCTGAATAAATGACACTACCATTCACTCAAATATCAAAGATTTATCCTGGACTCCTCTTTTTCACATACCTACATCTATTCCATCAGTAATTCCTGTTGATCCTACCACCAAAATGTATCCAAAATATGACCACTCCATTGCTCTCCCATCCTAGTCCAAGTCACTTTCATCTTTCATCTGATTTACTGTATTGTGTTCCTGTAGTAGAAACCACAGTCAGAGTATATCCAGGATCTCTCACATCTAGGTGTGGCCAGATGACTAGGTTCTCACCACTGGAATGTGAACAAAAGTGATAAATGTCACTTCTGCACCAAGGTCTTTAGGAGAATAGGTATGCCTCTTGTTGTGCCTGAAATATGAATATGGTAACTGAGTCTTGACTTTGTATGACAAGGTACTAAGGGATAGTAAAGTCAAAAGAATAGAAGGACCCTGAGTCCCTGAATCAATACATGGAGGAGAGCCTTCCTAGACTATTAGTGCAAGTGAGAAATAAATTTCCGTTGTGTTTGAGTCACTATGTTTTTGGTTATTGTTATAGCAGTTTAGCCTACCTTTATATATCTTCAACAGGGCTTGGTTTGGTTTTAGTTATCTCCTTAAAGCTTAAATCTGATCATATCACAACTCTGACCTGTATGGCCCTTTCCTCACTGTACTCATCCTATCCCTCTCCCCTGGCTCATTCCTCTCCAGTTGCTGCTGGACCGCTGCTGTTCTTGGAATTTGCCAATCCTATTCCCACCTGTACCTTCATACACACCATTTCCTCTGCCTAGAACTCTTCCCCAATATCTCTGCATGGCTCTCTCTTTTATACAATTCAGTTCTCCATTAAAATATCCTCTTCTCAGAGATATCTTTTCTGAAAACCTATCAGAAACAGTAACCTTTCTCTCCACCCCAGTCTCTCTCTCTATCCTGTTACCTTGCTCTATTATCTTTGATAGTACTTATCACTTACTGACATTACAGTTATATATTTGTTTGCTTATTTAGTATGTGTCTTTCCCTACTAGAATGCAAGCTCGATGACAGCAGAGGCCTTCTAGGTCTATACAGAATGTCCCCCATACCTGAAACAGCATTTGAGATGTGGTAAATATTCCTTACAAGTGGTTAAATGAATAAAGAAATCATCCTAGCCCCCAAGGTAGCCTTTATCCTTTCAACATCTGTCTCCCTTCATTATGTGCTTCCTACTATTATACTTATCTACTATTATACTTATCTTGCCCTCCATACCTTGAGGGCAATGACTGTCTTTTACATCTCTAAATGCCAAATCTTGGCATTTAGAAGTTTGTGTATCGGAAGTGCTCAATAAATGTCTCCTCATTAATTGTGGATTAAAATAAACTCTGCCAAGGTTTATGACTGATGTGAATTAATGGCTTTATTACTTTTTTAAAAAATGGGAATACTATTGATTACCATTAATCAAATTGTACAATTTTAACATGCCCAAGTCATGATTCATTTTTTTAATCATATGCTTAGTGAAATACAGTTGTCCCCTTGGTTATTAAGATGGAAGAGTATTGTTTAAGGACTTAGATTTTTTGCCTCTCTGAGATCTGTGAAATGTTAAGCTCTCCCTTTCCCAGTTAATCTCAGTCTCACATAACCTCAATTACACTGTACCTAAGGGAATTGTATGTATGTGTGTATGTTTTCTAAGGGCTCTGAGGGGAAACAAAAGGAAGGGATGTGCTCTCCAAGCAAGCACAGTGCAGTTTTATATGTCAGCAATGTGAGGGAAAATTCATGCAAGGATTCTCAACTAACCTAACTAACTTGAATAGGTACAACAAAGCAGGCAGACAATTTTTCTGAATTCTGAACAGGTATGGTTTCAAAACCCTTCCAAAATGACGAAAAAATTTTTTTTCTCTTGTCAAGGATTTTGCTAGAAGAAGCAGGTCTTACAGACTAGTGGTGGGAGAGGACAGTCTCTCATGTTATAGATTCTAAAATAATAACCAAGAAAGCAATAACCAATAATAACCAAAGGGGTGCCTGGGTGGCTCAGTCAGTCAAGCATCCAACTCTTGACCTCGGCTCAGGTCATGATCTCATGTTTTGTGAGACTGAGCCCCACATCAGGCTCAGAGCTGTGCTAAGAGCACAGAGCCTGCTTAGGCTTCTCTCTCTCCTCTCTGCTCCTCCCCCACTCTCTCTCATGCTCTCTCTCTCTCAAAATAAATAATAAATAAACTTAAAAAAAGAGAAAGCAACTTTACTTTATCACACATTAGTTGCAAAACAAACAGGTAGACAAAGTTATGCATTAGGCATGTTAAAAATATCAAATATAGGGGTGCCTGGGTGGCTCAGTCGGTTGAGCATTGGACTTCGGCTCAGGTAATGATCTCTGTTTGTGAGTTCGAGCCCCATGTTGCACTCTGTGCTGACAGCTTAGAGCCTGGATCCTGCTTCGGATTCTGTGTCTCCCTCTCTCTGCCCCTCTCCTCTTGTTCTTTCTCTCTTTCAAATAAACAAAAATTAAAAAATATGTATCAAATATAATAAACATAATTATGTCAATTTTTAAAATAACAAATTAAGTAATTTGATAAAAGTTTACTTAAAATAAATATTAAACCTGATTTGTTCATTTTAGCCACTCTGACTCAGTGTGGCTTTGATTTATATTTCCCTGACGATGAGTGACTTGATGGGGGGGGGAGGGGAAGTGGGTGATGGGCATGGAGGAGGGTACTTGTTGGGATGAGCACTGTGTGTAAGCCAATCTGACAATAAATTATATTAAAAATAAATAAATAAATACATAAATAAATATTAAACCATCTCTGAAAATGCACTCCATATCTTTATCAGAATAAATAAACACATAGTTTTAGTTAACCTGTACAAACCAAGAATGTGCATTGCTATAGTCCACAAAGGATCATGTTTCAAGTCCATATGGTATTTTATTAAGTTGATAATATAATTCTTTTAACCATTTTCCAAACGTTGCACATTTATTTCTAATTTGCTACTAGCACAAACCATGCAGCTATGACCATCTTGAACACATTTTATGGTTTATTGTTTGATTTTGAGTTGTTTCCTTGATATGCAATTCCCCCAAACAGATTTACAAAGTTAGGGCAATGAAATAGTTTTATATTTCTTGTTATATCATGAAAGATAATTCTCCAGAGAGAATTAACCAAAGATGTTATGTCAACTATACTTCAATAACAAAAATTTAAAAAGAAGAAGGAGGAGGAGGAGGAGAATGAACCAGAGGGACTTTCAGCGATGGCAATGTGAAGTGGTCAGTGAATCCTCTCCACAAGAAATAAATATAAAAATGGTCAAAATAATAAAAAAGTAATCATTCAGCTCTAGAAGTTACCAAATGGAGACCAAAATTAAGAAGTATTTATTTTTCAAAAACTGATGGAGCTGAGGGTCTGAACAGTGAGAGCCTATGGCCTGATCTCCCATCCTCATTCCCGTTCTTACCAGCATGGAGCTGGTCAGAAACCAGCAGTTTCGCTGCCAGAGGGGGAAGACTTGTGAGTTGTGCCTTTATAAGCTAAACATGGTGAGTATAGTAGAAAACTGAAAAGAAAAAGTCCTCAGTTTTGCTAGCCTGAGGTTGCAGACCCAGCTAGAGCAAGCAGTGGACCATCAGAAACTTAATGGGAAGATCTAGAAATGAGAGAGTCACAGAAAGACTATGGAAGGACTATATCTCCCCATATTTCCCTGGATGACTGAAAAACTATGCTCCTGCCTGGGGAGGCCAAACTGAGACTGGCAAAACCAGGAAAGACTGGAAAACTAGCTGCAACTTTGACTGCTTCCTAACCTATACACAGATCCACTGGCAAAGGGTGGAGCCTTATGGGCCACGTAGGCACAAGGGCAAACTCCTTAGAAGCCAGGCTAAAAGTTAAAAATAAGAATAAAAAACTGAGTAGAGACATCAGAATCCACAACCACAGAGGACACAGATTCCAAAGTTCAAATCCAGAAAATTTACTAAAACAAACAAAAACATGGAAACATATATCAGAATCAGGAGTTGCCATACTATATTATCTAAATTGTCTGGTTTTCAACCCAAAATTACAAGACATGCAAAGAAACAGGAAACTGGGGCACCTGGGGGGCTCAGTCGATTAGGTGTCCGACTCTTGGTTTCAGCTCAGGTCATGATCTCATGGTTTCGTAGGTTCGAGCCCCACATCGGGCTCCAAGCTGACAGTCTGGAGCCTGCTTGGGATTCTCTGTATCCCTCTCTCTGCCCCTCCCCCCACTTGCACTGTCTCTATCTCTCTCAAAATAAATAAACTTAAAAAATATAAAAACGGGAAACTGACCCATGCTCTGGAAAAAAAAAGCAATCAAAAGAAACTGACTCTGAGTGGGCCTGCACTGAGTTTAGCAGACAAAGACTTCAAAGCACTAGTATAATAAATATGTTCAAAGAATTAAATAAAAATACAATGTCAGTGACTTAAGAGAAATATGATGGCAATGACTTTCAAAATAGGGAATATCAACAAAAACATACAAACATTACAAAAATGAAAATTCTATAGTTAAAATGTACAATAACAGAAATAAAAAATTTACTCTATGGGCTCAACAGCAGATTTGAGATGGAAGAAGAAAGTATCAGTGAACATGAAGATAGATCAGTAGAAATTATCCAAACTGAAGAACAGAGAGGAAACGGTAGAACAAAAAGAACAGAGCCTCAGAAACCGGGGCAGGGGGAGGAGGGGGAATGTAAAGTATACTAATTAATGTGTAGTGGGAGTCCCATAGATATGGGAGAGAAAGAGAAGAGCAGAAAAAATATTTGAAGAAATAATGGCTCCCAAATTTGATGAAAAACTTTAATCAACAGATCCAGAAGGAATAAATCCACTGGAATTGCTTTCAGCAATGTGTTCATATACCTGATAACCACAGACCTATTTTATTTAATTTTTTGATGGCTTAATAGATGTGCAATGATATTTTGAAGGTGGTTTAATTTGTATTTATTGAATTAATACGATGGCCTAGTTTATAACAGATACTAACAGCTAGCAGCATATACCTTGTATAGTGGTTCAGAACACAAGTTCTAAAGTGAAAGGACCTGTGTTCAAGTTCTGGCTGTCTCATATCCTGAGCAAATGTTTAACTTCTCTATGCCTCTGTAAAATGACAATAACAATGCCTAAGTCTGAGCTTAGATTGAGATAATCTGTTAGGTGCTTATCTCAGTGCCAAGAACATGGGACATGTTTGAAAAACACTGGCTATTTTTAACTACTAACAATATTTTACACTTAACAATAAAAGTTAGTTTGTTGAATGAGCAATGAATGAATCTGGGCATTGATTTTTCAAATGTAAACTGCATATTCATCTGCATGCTTCTTTTTAGTCGAATCTGGATTTTGACCTTCCTATTTTTAAAAATAATATGCATTGGAAGGTATGCTTTTATCGGCCGTGCTTGTCAGAATAATTGTTTCCTTCTGTGACACTGTGTTGTACAAATGTTTTTTATTTCTATTTAATCAGATCCTTTTTGTCTTTGATGATAGTCTTCAATAGTCAGAAATATCTCTCTTGCACAGCTGTTATAAATAAGGAATTCATGGCTATATAAGGTAAAGAATACAGCCCAAGTTAATCTTTTTGATCCATTTGATTTCAACAATGTTTACTCAATAGTGATTTGATTCTTATTATTGTATGACATCTGGTTTGTCACAGATTAGGTTCTTATCATAGTGTAATTCTTTCTATTCTACTTTACTGATCAATGTTTCATTTTTTTGAAGTTAATATTTGCTCAATTGTGCATCAATTTAGCCTTTACTGAGTGTTTGCTGCATGCTGTGTACTGTGTGGGAATACTGTGATAAATATAAGGTGGAAAGACATGGCTTGTGACTAAAGGAAGCCCACAGTCTAGGGGCAAAGGAATAAAACTAATATTTCTTTTCCTCAAGACAGACAGACACATGGGCCTGAAGACAAATGTGTAAAAAATTCGATATAAATGTATAAAACAACGTGTTAATTCTCTATACTGCTAGCATAAATCGAATGTTATACTTGCACAGGAGAGGAAATCAGGAAAGCCTTCTCAGAGGGAGTGTAAATGCATATGAAAAGTTGGATGGATTTTAAACTATATGTTGGAGTTTTCCAGATGGAGAAGCGGGAGGTGAAGCAGCTGTGAAGACAGAGCAGCATATGCAAAGGCGGGAAGGGATGAAGAACAAGATGTGTTTAGGGCATTCATTTAGGTCTAACTGGAACATACAGAGTATGGGCCATCACGAGGAAAATGGCCAAAAAGGTAGTACAGAGCAGGATTGTAAAGAACCTTGCAAATCCCACCAAGGATCTTGGACTTTAGATGGAAGAGATTTGATTCTAGTGAAGGTTTTTAAGTAAGAGAGACATGATAAGAGTTTTATTTTAGAAAATCATTCAGTGGACAATGGGAAGGAGAAACAGGATGTGGGAGAATCTGGAGGCAGGACACTGGTTTGCAGATTTAACAAGAGTCTGGGTGCTGTATAGGAAGGGTCTGCACCAAGGTACAGGCAGCAAGGATGAAGGACAGGGAGTGGTCAACAGCTATGACATTTCTATGATTGGGTAACTGGGCAGCAAGCACTTCATTGACTAAAGATTGCAAACTGACTGTACATCTCTCCTGGAAACCCACTGAGAAAACAGAAAAGGAATTAGATAGGCATAAACCCACAAGCATAAGGAGAATGAGGGAGGAAAGATAAAAACAGGTCTTGGAATATGGAAAGGTGACAGGGGAATGGTAACAGAGTGAGCAGAGCAGAGAAGGATGAATTCTAGGCCCTACAGACAGGGTACCGGCAAGGAGCAGCCCAATGCACCCTGGCAGGCCCCAGCAAAGTTCAAGACTAGGCAGTGCCATGTCCCTGGAAAGTGATAAGGTAAAGGCATTTGGTTCCAAGACTGTATCTGAAATAGCTGGAAATGAAGATCCTTTCTTCTCCCCATACAGCTAGGTAATAACTCCTTTGCCTGACCCCTTTCCTCTGAAGAAATAAAACCAGTGAGTGCCTGGACTTGGGACACCAGGCACAGCAAGAATGGGTAAATGGAGCTAGAAACTGGGGAATTGAATTTAAGTCTGTATCCTAAACAATGAGACACCCTAACTCCCCTACTTCCCCCTGCTCCCTGAATGCATGCAGCCATCTGGGTAAGACAAGAGATTAAAGGATTCTCCTCTGGAGGAACTAAAGAGTCCAGAGGTTTTGAAAACCTCTAGATAGTCACTTTTTGGGATCCTCCTGTGCAAAAGCTAGCCTACAACCTAATCATTATATAGTGAGCTGCCCTAATCAACAGGCCCTGACCAGTATACAGATCTTCTAAACAACTTTTTAGTACTTCACTTATAAGTAGGAAAAGAAATCAAAAGTTCAACAGACATTTTAGTAAAGCCTCTGAGAGAGAGAGAGAGAGAGAGAGAGAGACCAAGCCAAAGAGAAAAAGATCTAGAGAACACAAGTCAGTAAAAAGAACAGAAAAAGACTTTAAAGGGAGAATAAGTAATATTACCAGAGAGATAAGATAAGCCATTGTATCCGTAAAACAAGAATGAGATGACGTTCAAATAAAAAAAAAAAAAGGATAAGGAAAAATTGGGTTAAACCAAAAGCTCTTAGAAATTAAAACCATGATAATTGTGGCACTGACTGATTGTCATTACCCAATCTCCCCCTTCTTTCTTAGGAAAAAATCCACACCATTTCATATGAAGCAGCAAAATGATCAGGTAAAAATATATTTCCTAGCCTTCCCTCTGAGAGTAGCTGGAAAGGCTAGCAAATTAAGTTCAAGGCTATACAGCTAGGAACAACACTCAATATTGTATGTCAGAGCAGTCTAGGAGGGGACACTCCTGCAGCAGGCACCAAGGTCTAGATGCTGAATCCTGCCCACTGACTCTGAAAGTGCTGGACACTGGAGCCAGGAATGCAGCCATCCTGCTGCTACCATAAGGCTTTTAGAGAGTTCCTAGAAGTCACCACTTCTTCAGGTTTCCAGTTCCCAGTTCCAGGTATAAGGAGGGCTCATCTGATTGGCAGAGCCTCAGCCTCATGCCTGAACTCTTGGATATAGGAGAGGCTGGAAAACTGTGTATCTGACATCTTCAGTTTTGAGCGTGAAAGGCTTACTTTTCCTCTCACCAAGACTTGTAACACCGGAAATTCTTCAAACATAGGGAGGTCATTCAACGCTGGGTAGGCAAAAAAAAAAAAAAAAAAAAAAAAATTCCACTGTAATATTGTATCCAGAAAATCTTTGTTCCCTGGATCTGACATAGAGTGTGATAAAGAGAAATTCCAGGAGTTTTATAGCAGGCTTAGAGAACAGATAGTCTAGAATGGAACAGGATGACAGCCATTAGACAAAGACAAAAAAAGAAATGAATATGTTAGATTTCTGAAGAATTCAAGCATTTGGAAAATAACATTAAGAGGCATTTGACATATCTGCCAGAGCATTTAGAGAAAAATGATGACAGAAAACCAAGCAAATAAAAAGTAAGGGAACTCCAGGAAACAGAAAAAGTTGTACAAAAAAGGAAATGTAATCATAGTGTATGTAATATGGCTCAGAGTTAAGCAATATTTACTTAATCATAATAATATGAATACTAGCTATTAAGTTAATCAAAACTGTGATATAAGTACACTGGGGATATTGGATGAGAAGTCAGAGTGGCATAAATGTGTTAAAACTTCATTTACCATAGAAAGTCAAATGAGGATATCTGAAACTGACATATCAAAAAATAGAAATACAAATATATTATTTAGTCACATGAAGGTTAATAAAAGAAGCAACTTTTTGGTTGAAAGTGGGATTTTCTGGGAGTGGGACTAGGGTACAAGGGATGGTATGGAAGAGTGAGAACTACTATTTCTGATTATGTTACTTTTAAGTCTACTTGGCATATTAAACTGTACACTTATTATTTTGATAAAAATAAAATAATTCTTAAAATTTAATAATGCTCCTGTCATTAAAAATGTCCCACCAATTCAGAGGTAAAGAAGGAAAAGCAAGTGTATGGAAGAATGTAAAGCATTTGTTTTTAGACATCTCTTTCTACATCTGTCTGTCTTCTCCTCTTTGCTCACATTTGTCTATACAGATCTCAAAAGGCAGGATTATGTAAAGAAAAGTAATGAACTTCAAATATAGGCAATGGACCTGGGTGTGACATCTGGCTGTGCAAAGTATGAGCTCTGAGACTTCTCTGTGACCTCACTGGGGCCCAGTGTCTTCATTTGTAAAATGGAAAAATATAATATCTATTTTATTACATGAAATAACATATGGAAAGCACCTAGAATGTGGAAGACTCAAAATTATAAGTTCTTTCTTTCTCTCAGAATTTCTCATGCCCTGTAAGCCTCTCTCTCAGAATCTCCCTGTGTGTTACCATGTTTGTAGATTTGAGAGAATAAAGCAAAGCTGTGCTCCTTTGGCCATCTTTCTTCCACCCCCTCTTGCCTGGTTTGGGAGATTTATCTTTTGTCTTTTGTCCACAGACAAAACCTCCTAAGGCAGACAGTTTGTTACATTTCCACTTCTTTTGAAAGGAAAAATTGGTCTCGTTTGTGTTGATATTGAAGTTTATTTATTTTGAGAGAGAGAGAGAGTACATGAGCGAGTGAGGGACAGACAGTGAAGGAGAGAGAGAATCCCAAGCAGGCTCCATATTCAGCATAGACCCCAATGTGGGGCTTGATCCCACAACCATTAGATCATGACTATGAGATCATGACCATGAGATCACGAGATCATGACCTGAGCTGAAATCAAGAGTCACTCAACCAACTAAGGCATGCAGGTGCCCTTCATGTTTATATTATATCTCAGCTGAGTTTTGAGTAAAACGAAATAATGTTCAATTATTAGCCATGGCTCCAAGATCTACCATACAAGAGTAAACAGAAATTTCTGTTTAAAATCACTATAACAGAGTAGAGTTACAAATTCAGCTGATACGTGAATATAACTTTAAAAAATAAATATCACACAAAATTAACAAGGATTTTAAACCCAGCTATAAAGTAAACTGGCTGAGGACTTGAAAAGGGGTTTTGATAACTGGGTAGGTGAGGTCACCCCAAATTAGGAGGCCCTAATGTGATTCCAAAGCACTCACCTTCTCCACTTGGGCCAGGCTGGTAACTTGGCTCAGGGACAAGTTGTTCTCCACATGCTCCTCTAGACCAAACTCTTTCACTCCTGGCACTCTGTTTGTTCCAGTAGGCTTCCTGCCCCTCCCATGAGGCAGTAGGCAATCTGTCAGAGCCCTCAGCAGGCAAGGAAGCTGGG
Source organism: Prionailurus viverrinus (assembly GCF_022837055.1). Classification (NCBI taxonomy): domain Eukaryota; kingdom Metazoa; phylum Chordata; class Mammalia; order Carnivora; family Felidae; genus Prionailurus; species Prionailurus viverrinus. The sequence goes on along the minus strand of NC_062569.1, from coordinate 88,949,304 downwards.
GATTTGAGGTCCAAAAGGAAGCTATCTTGTAAGGTTGACTTTGTGGCCTTCTTGCTTTTCCCCTTCTTACTTTCTGGGATCCCGTCACTGTCTCCTTGCCTAGGTTGGCTATTCTCAAGCTTCCTGGTTAGCTGGAGGAGTTGATCCATGTCTTTGGTGAATTCTAGCAGAGTCCCCTCAGAGAGGCTTCGGGCAGTGCCCTCAGAGCCATAGCTGGGAGCCTTCTGCAAGAGCAGGTGCTCAGAGCAGTGGAGAGCTCCTGTGCCCTCCCTGTGCGCTGACTCAGGCACCTGGGGAAGGCTGCAGGGACCCATGGACAGAGAGAAGTAAGAGTAGTCCACTGCAATGTATGTCAGCATGAAATTGATGGTGACAATGGGGGCTAGAACATTCACCTGGCCCACAAGGACAAAGGCCATGGTCACTAAGCTGGTCAGGAAGATGGCAGCTATAGGTGTTTTATTTGGCCCTTTCTGCAGAAAGAAAAATAACATGCAAGACTATGAAATTTCAGAAGAAAATCACATTATATGATAGAAACACAATTCATAATGGTTCAACCACTTGTACCATGTTCTACCAATCAGTAAATAACTGATTGTCTATAAACTTGGGATAATAATATCCACCTCATTCCCATGGGGTTATTGTGAGAACAGAGCTAATGCACATAAAATGCTTGACACAGCATTGACACACAGTAGGTCAATACACCATGGGTATTGGTTGTATTCAGAATTATTAATATGGAGTATGGCTATATAGAACTTGGACTTCCCAAATATTTCTCCTTTGGCTTTTATTGGGGGGTTTGGGGAGTTTTGTTTTGTTTTTTGTTTTGTTATTTTTTTTTTTAGAGAAAGAGAGTGAGTGGGGGAGAGGGGTAGTGGGGTGGGGGGATCTTAAGCAGACTCCACACTGAGCATGGAGTCCCTCTCCAATATGGGGCTCAATCTTATGATCATTGCCTGAGCTGAAATCAAGAGTCAGACACTCAAGTGATTGAGCTACCCAGGCAACTCTCTTTGGATTTTAACATCAGTCTTAGAAATCAAAGTGGTGCAAAGTTCCCAGGCTATAATGGAGAAAATGAGCTGAAGGGAGTGGCAGACCCTGAAAGATACAACAGAATCTCTTGTGGCTGTGGTGAAGAAATTCTGAAACACATGCTTACACACACACTTATTTTATACATATCTGTTATTAATGGAGGTGGGTATGGTGACCTTCAGGAGAACAGGAGTAGAAAATATGTGCTAACTCCATATAATTTGTCACTCCACAGAAGCTGTTCTTCACACAGTCACTGACATGGTTCTTCAGCCAAAAGCACTGGACACTTCTTGGTCCCCATCTTCCTTGCCCTAAGAACTATATTTGACCCAGCTGATCACTTCCTGTTCTTTAAAAGACTTCCTTTGCCTACCTTCTCCTGACTTGCCTCCCTCATTGTCTGCTCCTTCTTAGTCTCTGTAGCTAACTCCTCTACATCTCTGAAATATTTATTTATTTATTTATTTATTTGGTTTATTTATTTGGGGAGAGAAAGTGTGAGTGGGGGAGGGGCAAGGAGAGAGAGAGAATCCCAAGGAGGCTCTGGGCTGTCAGCACAGAGCCCGATGTGGGGCTTGAACCCACAAACCATGAGATCATGACCTGAACCAAAGCTCAATGCTTAACCAAATGAGCCACCCAGGCACCTCTCTCTGATATCTACATTTAAAGTAGCCCAGAGCTCTATCCTCAGACTCTTTCTTTTCTCTATCTATACTCCCTTCCTAGGTGATTTCAACCAGAATCCTAAATTTATTTTTTTTTTAATTTTTTTAATTTTTATTTTTGAGAGACAGAGTGTGAGTAGGGGAGAAGCAGAGACAGAGGGAGATACAGAATCCAAAGCAGGCTCCAGGCTCTGAGCTGTCAGCACAGAGCCCAATGTGGGGCTCAAACCCACACACTGTGAGATCATGACCTGAGCCAAAGTCAGATGCTTAACCCACTGAGCCACCCAGGTACCCAGAATCCTAAATTTAAATACTAGCTTTGTCCTCTTAACTCCCATATTTGAATCTCTAGCCTGAAATGTCCCCCTGCAATCCAGACTTAAATATTCAACTGTCTACTCAACATTTCCCGTTGATGTCTAAAAGGATCTCAAATGTCCCAAACCAAACTGCTGACCCCCTAATCTCCCACCATCAAATCTACTCCTTTTGTAGTCTCTGTCTCAGAAAACAGCTGCTCAATCCAGCAAAATTCTTCATGTCTCTTCTCATTCTCTCATTCTGTCAGCTTCACCCTCAGATATACACAGGATCTATATACTGGTCCCACCTCCTTTACAGCCAGCAGTCTGCAAGGGGAGGGGCAGACACATAAGCCATTTCCAGACCTGACCTGTGAACCTCCCACATGTGTTCTTTCAGGTGCATTTCCCTTTTCTGACGGTCAGAATAGAGTGCAGCCTTCGAAGTCACAGGATGAAGACAGCAAAGTCATCAGCCTGAATCTCAGAGAGCCAAAGCCCCTGTTGACCTGAAACACCTGCCCAAGAGCTTTAGTGTAAAATTCTGGGGGGAAAAAATAAGAAGTAAAAGTATGCTTTTACTGTCTTTGACAATTACATTTTTGGGTAAATTTGCTACAGCTATTTAGCATACTCTAACAATAAAACTACTAAGAATAAAGTAAGTACTTAGAAACTAAAGAGAATGTAAAAGGAGGGTGCTAGGTGGGCTGAAGGAAATGCTAATGGTCCAGGCCAAGATTTTGATGAGGGCAGGTTGTAAAGTGTTTTAAGGGTGGAATATGAACTTCTCCTACCAAAAGACACCATAAAGAAATGAAAAAAAAAAAAAAACAAGCCACAGAATGGGAAAAGATATTTGTAACACATTTAACTGATGAAGAGCAATCCAAAATATCAAAGAATCTTTATAAAATAATTAGAAGTCAGACAACCCACTAAAAAAGGAAGTGAGCAAAAGAATGTCTATTAACCATAGGAAAGGTACCCAACTTCATTAAGTAATCAAGGAAATGCAAATTGAAACCATAGGAAGATCCCATTAAACACCCACCAGATTGGAAAGAACTAAAAAGTCTGATAGTGTCAAGCATTGGCACAAACACAGAGGGATAGGAACGCTTATCCGCTGCTGATAGGGGTCAATTAGTACAAGTACTTTGGGAAAAGAGTTTGTTGTCTAGTAAGTGAAAATAGACATACCTTATAGCTTAGCAATTCCAATAACGGGTATATAGTCTGGAAGACCTTTACATGTGAACCTTTCTACTAATATAAGAATGTTTATTGTACTGTCTGTAACAGTCCCAAATTGGAAACAACCCAAATGTCCATCAACAGCAGAATGGATAAATAAATTCTAGCAAGTGAGGAAATGCTATATAGGGATGATAATAAACAAGCTGCTGCTTCAAGCAAAAATGTAGACGAATCTCGTAAACATAATGTTGAGGGAAAGAGGCATGCCACATTTATACAAAGTTTAAAAACAGGCAAAATTAAACAATTTTGTTTAGAGATGCATATGTAGGAAGCAAACCAGGGGTCAGCAAACTATGGCTCATGGGCCATCTGGCCACCATCTGTTTATGTATGCCCATGAGCTAAGAACGGTTTTAACACTTTTAAACAGTTGGGGGGAAAAAAATCAAAAGAAGAGGAAGATTTCATGACACACAAAAATTACACGAAATTCGAATTTCAGTGTCCATAAAAAAGTTTGACTAGAAAACAGCTACACCTATCCCCCAATAGACATGTCTGTGTCTGTGGCTACTTTTGAGCTACAATTGCAGAGTTGAGTAGTTGTGACAGAGACCACAGGGCCTGCAAAGTCTAAAGTATTTACTATTTGGCCCTTCTCAGAAGAAGTTTGCTGACTCCTGAGTAAAGCCTTGAAGAAAGCAAGGAAATTATTATCACAGAAGACTACAGGTACAGAGAGGGATGGGGCTCTGACCAGAGAAGGCATGTGGAGGCTGGAACATTCATTTCAGTTATTCTTCAAAACTTCCTATTGGGGTGCCTGGGTGGCCCAGTCAGTTAAGTGTCCAACTTCAGCTCAGGTCATGATCTCATGGTTCATGGGTTGAAGCCCCAAGTCGAGCTCTGTGCTGACAGCTCAGAGCTTGGAGCCTGCTTCAGATTCTGTGTCTCTGTCTCTCTCTGCCCTTTCCCCCACTTGCACTCTGTCTCTCTCAAAAATAAACATACAAAATTTTTTTAAAAAAACCTGTTCATATTGGTTTTATGCTCTTTTCTATATGTTAAATAGCTCTCAAAATTTTTTTAAAGTTTATTCTCTCCCCCATTAAAAAAGAAAATGTGCTAATAAAATTTAATCATATGTAAAGAAGCTTTGGGGAGAAAAAAACTTCAAAGTTAAAAGGCAAGTGACAAACTAGAGAAAACATTTGTAATATATATCACAAGGAGTTAACTTCCCCAACAAAAGAAGAGCTTCTAGCAATTGAGAAGAAAAAGACCAACAATCACAGGATATATATATGACTCTAAGAGGAAACGATCTCCAACCTCATTCATATAAGAGTAGTGCAAATCACAGGGGTGCCTGGGTGGCTCAATTAAGTGTCTGACTTCAGCTCAGCTCATGATCTCACAGTTTGTGAGTTTAAGCCCCACATCGGGCTCTCTGCTGTCAGCCTAGAGCCCATTTTGGATCTTCTGTCCCCCTCTCTCTCTGTCCCTCTGCCTCCCAAAATGAACATTTAAAAAAAAGAGAGAGAGTAATGCAAATCACAAGGATCCTGAGATGCCATTTCTCACTATACAACTAGCAAAAAGTCACATTTGACAATGAACTGTGATTGCTAATAATGTGGTACCTGGGACCAGAGTGCAAATGGCAGTCCTCACACACGATGTCCAAATATGTATAAGTATAAACCAAGCTAACAAACAGTTAAAGCAAATATGTTCTATCTTCATTCCTTTGCATACACACCTTTAGGACAATGGGGAAGACCAGGTTCAAGTTTAGAATTGTTGTTCTCCTCAGGGTTCTTCAGTAGAGGATGGCCACATACAGCCGCCAGCTCCTAGCCCACCTCCTACTCTTCCCAGACCATACTGTGGGGGCCTCACACCTACATGTGGACTCCTGCCCATACCCAGGTCCTAAAAGGACAGGTCCAGGGAAGGGGCCCTTGCAGACCCTGGATGTGGGTTGTGGGACATCCGGGCAGAGAATTCCAGGCAAGAGTGCAAATGGTCCAGTGCAGCACATGTACACCATCCAGAAGAGGGGTCTGGGATCCAGTGGGCATATCCCCTTGATCTCATGAACTCCTTATCAAGGACCAGAACCCAGAACAGAGTCTATAAAGCAGGGTCTTTTGGCCTGAATCTAAGAGTGATGCTGACTGTCAGGAAGCAGGAACTGTTATACATTCCTGGTAGAAATAACAAAAATCATACAAATTCTATGAAAGGTGTCTTGACAATATCTATTAAAATTAAAAATACATTTTGTTGCAGCAAACCTACTTATGAAACTTTATCCTACAGATATACCTGCACATTAAATAATTACACACACATACACAACATTATTCCTTGTAGCACTGTTTACTGAAAGCCACACATGGGTCAATCCATAGGAAACTAGATAAAAACTATGGTCTATCCACCCAATGGAAAAAGAATGAAAAAGTTTTATTGACATACATATGAAAAGTTGGACTTCCAAGTTATATTAAATGAAGAAAAGCAAGGTATAGAACCACATGTTAGAACACTATAGTTGTATAAAAAAATAGAGAGGATTCATAAAAAAAAGTTAATAAAAACAGCTACTGATAGGGCATGGGTGCTGGTGAAGAAAGAGATAATAAAAGAGTCATGATAGGAGCAAAAATTCTCAATGTATACCTTTTATACCTTTCTTAGTTTTGAGCCCTGTGTATACATTACCTAATAAAAATACATGAAATTAAAGTAAAAGAAAAGGCATATACCACATAGAAGGTACAGAGATGAGAGTCAGTGCTCCCACCCAGCCATGCTGGCTGATGGGTCAGAAGTGGAGGATGGTAAGGGAGGGCTGGTGACCCTACCCGAGAGGGGCCTGGGGTGGGGGAGGGTCTCTGTGGTGCTCCAATAAGACAGAAATGAACTCTTTCTCAGTAAACCACATTATTGGGAAGTGGGGTTCTCTCTCTCTAACTCTCTCTCTCTATTTCTCTTTTGTCATCGCTTAGGTTTTAGGAATGTGTCATTCTATCATTTCGTGACTCAACCAAGCTATATTCTGTCGGTGAGAGTTTGAGCCATGAAGACTGACAGGAGGCCCAGAGGCCCGAGGTATGGGAAATCATCATACAGCAACCCCAAAGGAAAGGCAAAAATCAAGGGCAGAGTTTGAGCTGCAAGGTCCAGCTCCCCTCCTCACCAAGAGATTTTTTCTTCTATGCTGAACTGAGAGGATCCCAAATTTATTTTTATTAAAGGATGTGACACTCCCTTTCCTTGTTGCTCAGGGTCCGAGATGCCATTCTGTCAGTTAGCTAACCCAGTGCCAAGGGGTTCTGGTGGCTATGACATTGACAGATGGTTTGTCCGACTGGCTCCACCCTAAGGGTGCCAGAGGACAGGAGAGAACAACTCTGCATTCTCATTTCTCCCACTCTGGAGAACTTGACCACTGGCTCTAATCGGAGAGACTTAAGCAATTTATTGGCTGATAATCTGGTTCGCAGCAAAATGTACATTTCTCAAAAAAAGGATCACTCACCCCTTTCCCCAAACAGGCCAGTGTGGGAATCACTTTCTCCTGGGCAATGCACTGCAGGATCCGGGGGGCTCCATAGAGTCCTCCCATACAGGAGGCCAGAGATGAGATGTATAAGCCCAAAAGGAACAGGAAGCCCACCAGGGACACCTAAATAAGGAAGCAATTTCATTACCCAATGCCAGAATATGCTTGTCCCTTTCTGTTCCCTAGCACCATCTGCACCCCTTCGATCATTAGTCCTCTAGATTCAGCCTCTCGGATATATTTCCAATATTCCCAACTCCATCCCATTTCATTCATACCGCCACTATTTCAGTTTGGCTCACCATCACTTCTTGTATGGATAACATAGAGGTTCTCAAATTGAGCGTGCATCAGTCTCAGCTAGAGGGCTTGTTAAAATACGGATTTTTGATCCCCACCTCAGAGTTTCTGATTAAGCAGTTCTAGGGAAGAGCCCAAGAATTTGGATTTCTAAGAAGTTCCCAGTTGATGCTGATGCTGAGGGTCTGGGGACCACACTTTGAGAACCACTGGCCAACTGGCCTCCTGCCTCTACGTTCTGTCCACTCTGAATTATCCCCAAGCCTCTGCCAGAGTGATGTCTCTAAACTCAAACTCGATCATAATGTCACTGCCATAAAAATATCAATGGCTTCCCAATACCCTGACATTCTCGGCCCCTTCCTGGTCTGTGACCTTTGTAGCCCCATACCCCACACACTCAGAGTCTTTGTCAGAATGTTTCCCTGCCAGCTAACACCCTCTGTCCACTCCTAATCTACTCATTGTCTGTCTGTTAAACCCAGTTGTGCTTCAAGACTCAGCACAAACCTCCTTTCCTCCATGAGGCCTTCCCCAAGCCCCTCACAGCAGCGGCTGCTCCTCAGGACCCCATAGCACCTCAGTGTAAGGTGAGTAGCACCGTCCCACACAAGTGGTCCCAGAGGCCTCATTTCTGCAGGGCCCCTATCTTGTTCATCCTAGTATCGGTGCCAACACAGAGCTTCAAATGCTGAAGGAATGAATGAGCTCCATGACCCACGTGGCCCACAAATCACCAACAGATAGACTAAGAGAGGGTACAGTTGTTCTGCTGGATGTTGACTTGCAAAGATCAGTGCTACTGGCCATGCAGCTGTGTCACAGGCTGTCAGGAACTGCCCCCCCCCCCCCCCCGTCCCTGCCCTGAGCTGGACCTCATCTGTACCCAGCGGGAAGTCTGTTTTCTGATTATTTGAGATGCCCATCTCCATTCTACTTTACCATAGGCACGGTGGCCAGAACTGTATGTTCCAAATGCTCATTTGTCCAAAGATCACAGATTGGGTCATCTTAATTTGCATGGTTTTGTCACACCCTTCATGATGAAGATTCTCCACCTCACTTTTTATGTCCTTGCCTTGTCAGTTCACTGGGTCAGTGGCATCAAGCTACATGGAATACTAGTCCGTGGCTAGACCTCTTTCCTAGCTCATAAATTATCACAGGAAACCTGCATCAGCCAGAATTCCTGACTAGAAACAAAATACTTTTAAAAGAATATATTTGTAGGACACTGGAGGTTCACAGAATCATCACGAAGCTGAAAGATCATGCTCAGAAAGAGCAAGACCGAAGCCTGGAGGCACAAGCTGGACTCTGGAATGGAAACAGTTTGACCAGGATGCTACCAGCACCCTGTTTCCCTGCAGATGAATTCCCACTATCCCTTTACTGTTGTCCCATTCATTACACTTGGAGCATCTGATGGGTCTAAGCTAGGTCACATGCCCTACTTAGGCCACAAAGGGGCAGGCAAGAGAGCGTCTTGTCCTTCGGGCTTCTGTACTATTAATATTAAGTGGGGCTCATCACTCCCTCCAAGATCAGATATAGGTGGAATAACCCCCAAATGGTCAGGGATGCCAGGGGCCTGATGAACATAACTCAGGTCCACTGCACAGCCTAACTTGAACTTTATTTCAGTGTGGATTACTCTTCCCTAAATGTGTTACCTCATCTTATCCCCAGAATCTCTCATGTCTATTTTCTTCATTATCACAGGTGTCTATGTCTATTCTACCCCCTCTCTTCTTATCATTTTATAACTAGAAGAAATTAATTTCATCTAATGTTTATCCCTTTTTTTTAAGTTTATTTATTTTTAGAGATACAGAGAGACAGAGGGACTGGGCGAGGGGCAGAGAAAGTAGGAAAGAGAGAATCCCAAGCAGGCTCCATGCTGTCAGTCCAGAGCCCAACGTGGGACTTGAACTCACAAAACTGCAAGATCATGACCTGAGCCAAAACCAAGTCAGATGCTTAACCAACTAAGCCACCCAGGCGCCCCTCCCATCACTCTATTTGTATATTCTGACAGCATTTGTAATTTCCACCCTGGGTTGTAGTCCATTACACTCATGGTTTATCTTGCAGTGCAACATAAGCTCCTGTGTCTCATGCATCTTGCCCCTGCCCCTGCCCCACCACACCTAACAGTCTGGCAAACAGGCTCAGCACATGCCCATGGAATTCATGAAGCTTCACGACCTCACTGTGACTCGTGCCCTGGATGCCTCACAAAATTGGCAGATAAACTGGCTCCATTATCAATCTCTGATCCATTCTGATATGCAATCCTTCACCTCTAACCTTTGTTTCTGTCTTCTTGACCAAATGCATCCTGTATTTGCTGGTTTTAAAAATACATGAACTCCATGATGAAATTTTATCAAAAGCTTTATAGAAAATCTAATTAGTAGTTCTCTGATCTGGCTATACCTAAGAATCACTGCAGAAGTTTTGCTTTATGAGTGTAGGGTGGGGCACAGACATCCTTGATGTTTCCGAAACCCTCCAGGTGATTCTAATGCACAGCCAGGGTGGAGAACCACTGGGCAAGGTGCATTGTACCCACCACGCTGTCCTTTCAGAGAATTCTCCAGGAGACGTAGGCATGGTATCTCCTTGCAGAAACTGTATTGCTTCTTATCCAAAAGATTATATATATTTATGTTTTAAAAAAATTTTTTTTATTGAAAGCCTGTCCATTTACTCAGATTGGAAATGAGATTCCCTAATCTGGCTTCCTCCTAGTGTGGGGCTGACCCAGGAGCTGGAGTCTCTGGCACCAGGATGCCCATCTTTGGCCAGCCTTCCCACAAACACTCCCTGGGATTCCTGCAGGACCTTTGGGCTAGGGGTAGGAGAGGGGACTGTCCAGGTATAGTGACTTGTTATGTCCAGTGTATCAATTGTGTTTACAATGGTCTGTTAACTTGATAATCCTTTTATATAAAATTTTTATTGGGGTGCCTAGGTGGCCCAGTTGGTTAAGCGTCTGACTTCGGCTCATGATCTCACAGTTCCGGAGTTTGAGCCCCGCATCAGGCTCTCTGCTGTCAGTATGGAGCCCACTTTGGATCCTCTGTCCCCCTCTCTCTCTGCTTCTCCCCGGTTTGCTCTCTCTCTCTCTCTCTCTCTCTCTCTCTCAAAAATAAATAAATAAATATTTAAAACAACAAAAAACCTATTATTCTGGTTATTCTGTCAATTTTGCTGAAAAATGAAATGTCTCATGTCTGGATGAATTATAAAAACTCCATTCTATTTCTCTCTCCCATGTGCATCCTATTTTGTCCCCTCTATCTGCCATCCATCCATCCTTGGAAGCATTCACTGAGGACAGGTTATGTACCTGGCACAGTGCTGGGCACAGGGTAAGACTTTTGAGGCACAGCAGGAAACCACACAGCTTTGCTCCCAGCCCTTGGAGAATTTAATCACTGTCTCTATTCATACAGAACTACAGACTTGCTAACTGTGCCAGTGGAGATGGAAGTGAGCATTTATTTGAGCAGATGTGTGTCAACAGTTCTTTATGGGGGGAAAAAAATCACCCCTCTGTCATACACCTGTTTGAGCCATCACAAAAAATTCTGTCTTTCCAACATATTATCTGAGGTGGGAACTACCCTAATTTCTTTCCTCAGTAACTGCTGATAAAAATCATAATTCCATCTCTCTGCTTTTCATATTATATCCCAACTCCCATTGGAGCTTCACTAAGAAATCCCACCTATCCATTGGCTGCTCCCTTCTCCTGAAGGATTGGATTCAAAGTCATTTGCAGGGTGCTCATTCTGCCTCATCCAATTCCTATGTGCCCTTGATGTTACTCAGGAGTATATCCTGAAACCCTTTATAATCCCAAATTGCCTCACAGTCCCCTAGTTTTCTCTCACATCAGACATGAATTTTCTAATACAGACCCTACACCACAAAATGACCAACAACTCAACTTTCAGTCAAGTTTTCTCTCGTGTTTCATAGCCATTTTCCATCAGGAAATAAAGATGGCTTCACTTCCTGAGAGGCAGTTCCGTGTCCGTGATGGGGAGCAGAGGGCAGCCAGGATGGGCTGGATGGTGGATACTCAACAGCTGGCGAGGCTCCTTCACCAGCCGAGGGCCCTGCCCCACCCCATCTTGCCAAGCACAGCCTGTGCCCTGGGCACTCAAGGTCCCTCTTGAATACATGAAACCATGACTGCCAAATCTATGGATACCTCATTTTTAACAAAGATGCTCTTGGGGTACTTTTCCTACTTAGTTTGTTCTTATTTTGCTAGATAGCAAGCTCCAAGCTTCCTAAAGTACTTGGTCTTTTGGATGTTAATAAACACTTTTTTTCCTGAACTGTATACAAGTTTATTCTGAAACAATTACTTAATCTGTTCAGTTTTACCCCTACTAATAACTGATCTTTATACAACTCCTTTTCTATAACTGAATAATATTGGGATTGATATTAGGACTTTTTTTTTTTCCTATCCTGCTAAATATGCTGGATGTGTAGGGGGAAAAATATGCCCCATCTATAAGGTTATCCCCATAAGTAGTGTACAGAGGAGTCCAAATTTAAGAAGCACCTACTATGTACCAAGTATTGTGCTTTACATAGATTACCTCAGAGCCACCACAACGTACTAAAGGTTTTTTAGAAAGTGTAACACTACAGAGACTAACACCCAAAAGCCAGGGAAAAGTTTCGGTGGGGCATGGATATAAAACAAAAAAGAAACTTCTTAGAGAAACTGTAGTCTGGGAAGCCAAATAATTAGAAATAGATCTGAGAAGCTGCCGGAAACCCAAAAAGAAACAGATGAACTGACCAGCTGCAGAAAGAAGGCCGGGGCGGCCAGCAGCCATTGAAGGTAAGTGTTCTGGCAGAAAGCACCCGACAGAAAGACAGAGACGTGCCCTGAGGAGCTCCGAGAGAACCAGCACCAAGGGGAGCATCCTGGAGGCCTGCCCTGGTCTGTGCCCGAAGGGGAGACCCTCAGGACACACAGACCAGACTGAGGAGGATTTGCTTCCGCGGGGGCCAGAAGAGCTCAGAGATGGGCTGGCTCAGAACCCAGGCCATAGCTAAGACACGAAACCAGAAGAACAGTTCACTAAAACCAGGTGAGGGTGGTGAGCTGGGTCAAGTAACCACGTGGGACACTGTACACTTATACCCTTCCATTCTCCAGGCAGTGCTAATAAAGTTGTTTGTGGCCCAGCTCACTGCCTGAGTATGTGCCTGCTACTGCAGCTGAGTCAGTCCCAAGGAGGAACACCGAAAGCCAAAAGGAGGAAAGCCAAGGTTCAAGGCTTAGAGGGGGGAAGTCCTGTGTGATCCCCTTTGTAGGGGGCGGGCTTTGGGGAGCAGCAGCACACCAGAGTGCCGCCACTTTAGAGTTGCCCTGGTGGGTTCTGTCCCTGTTGACCTACTTGCTGTGCCAGCCCCTGTTTGCTGCTGAGAACCAAGAACAGTATCTTTCCTTTCTTTCAGGTTTTACAACTGTCTATTCTAAGACACAGTTTATTCCTCTCCAAAAAATGAACTCTCCACCTCTCATCCTGATGTGTGCACAATGTCATTCCCACAGATCGCTGCCAAGCACGGTTTAGCAGGTGCCCCCAGCTGGCTAAATGCTTGCCTACCTGTTCAATGTCTGGGACAGGTGGCATTCCAAGCAAGCTTCCCCAGTTCATGTGTCTATTATTAACAGTGGAATTTCCACTCACAAAGGCTTTCCCGTGCTGTCCATGGAGATGTTTTTACTTTCTCATTGTAGCCTTCCTTGGATACAGGCTGCCTCCCATCCCACATACCTGTTTTTAGTTCTTTCTGCAAAGGAGGGGAAGGAGGGAGAGAGAGGAGCCCCAGACCGGGGGATAATTTGTTGTGTTCCATCCAGATAAGAGCCTCAAATGGTTGAAAGGACCTCTGTGAGGGAATCTACTAGAAAGAAACCAGCTTTAGAGGCAGGCGGAGCTAGCCAGCTAGCTAGCCACTGGCAAGTTGCAGACAGCAGCAGGCAGATTCCCCGGGTCAAAGGATCAGCTGTTCCCTGAGGCCTTTAATTCCTCTGATGCAGCCAAGCTTTTCATTCCACAATTAGAGAAAAGGCCCCTTGGAGGTGAAATTCAAGATGGAAGCATGCATACAGTTAAACATGAGGGCTGTAGATTCCTTCCTTGAGAGCAAACCTCTCTCTGGGGGTTTAAGACCTTGGTCCCTGGAAGTGGGGTGACAGTCCTCTCATTACCTGAGCAGCTCCCCTCTTTTAAAACCTGCTTTCATAGTCAAGTCAAGAACCCTGAAAACATAAGTCATCTTTACATCGTGGCCTACGTATCTTAAAAAGAAACATGTGCTAATGTGGAAACCAAGCCCAAAAGTAGCTCAGAAGAGAAAGTTCAGAGTTTTCTGCCCCAGGCTGCCCCAAGGAGTGGCCAGTGGCCCTCCATGAAGACCAGCAAAGTAGCTTTTGCCGAGCCTCACACCAGGAGAAAATGGTACTTTCTCCCAAAATAGGAGCAGAAACACTCAGAAGTTAACTAAGAAAACTTTCCTAGCCTACTACATTTCTCTGATAACTAACAGGAATCTCAGGGTCCACTCATCCTCTAGGAACTTAAGGGAAGGTAGGAGTTTTTGGGGATTTCCAGAAAAGCATATGGGAATCTTATTCTCCTAGGTTCTAGAGATGCCAAATGAGTGTCCTTGACTGTCACACGACCTCTATCCTGTAAAGGGCAGTTGTAGAACGTGAGGAATTTGCTAACCTTCTGGCAGGCGGCGTGTACAGCTCTTGAAACAAAGATATTACGGCCAGATCAACCCCAGCCCACCCCTGGGAGAGAACACAGAGTCAAGGTCCTCAGAGGCCAAGGCGGGCCTCACCCTGGTGTTCTGGACTCCATCCATTTAGCTGCCTCTTTTCTGCCCATCAGCCTCCTCCTTTTACTGGCTTCCTTAGAGCAGCACTTTCTGCTCATGGTAGGAGGTGAGGCTTTTGGCAAAAATGAAGGACTGGTTGAGCAAGGGATTTTTGCTCACGGTATCCTTTGTTTCTGTCCTGATTTCTGACATGAAGAGATGGTTGTGTTCCATTGTTTAGTCACCTGCATGTAAGTGCCTTAACAGGGGCTGTTATCTGTTTCTAGGGATCTATAAGAAAAACCTCTACCTTTTCCATATTTTTGCCCTTCTTCCCCTGCTACTTCAGCCCTGGGCCCAAGACTCTCTGGATTCCTAGGCAGGGCTGCAAGAGGGAGGTAGCCATTTGTTATGGGAGCAAATAAACGAACCAGCAGACTGAGCCCTTCAGCAGTGCTGGACTCACCCACCTTTTCCGCTATCAGGAAGTCATAGCGAAGGGCCTCTCGGGTGCAGACAGCGCCCAGCAGGAAGACAAATACGATGTACAGAAACCACCTGCAAAAAACCCCAAGAGTGGAGCAGAGCTACATCCCTGACTTCGGCCAACCCCATCCCAACCCACCCCACTCAGCCCCTGGGTCCCGTGGGGACTTGTCTCAGAAGGAAAGAGAAAGGCCAGTCATAAAGCCTCCCTCGCTTGTCTGAGGGGGCTTTCAGTACTCTTTCTCCTCTAGCATCTCTTGCCAAAAAAGTGTATCATTGTTTTGTCTCTGACATCAAAGAAGAAAAACACACAAAGTGTATTGGGAGTGGGGAGCGAGAGGCCCCACTGACCTCTAGGTTGCTGGGACTCAGGCAGGGTTGACGGGCAACCCCCCAACCCCCCTTCGTACCCCTGAAGAACAAGTACATGATCTTTCAGGCTTCTGGGTCCTGCTGTTCCTTGGATCCCAGATGATAGAGAGCCGAGCCAAGTGTGAAAAGGGCAGCAGTGACCTGGCTCTGCCCCCAGGCACCCTGTGACCTTGAAAAAGTCACATGATCCCCGCAGCCTCATTCCCATCTGGGCAGTGAGAGGATGGGCCAGAGGTTTCTCCAGGGGCCTCCCAGCTATGACCTCCAAATGAGGCAGGGTTCTTTCTTCTCTTTCCTTCCCAACACCCCATGTATGCTCTGTTGTCTCCATTCTCTTCCCCACACACAGCCATATTGAGCACAAAATAGACTGAAGTGATGGTGCCACTATAATAAGCTAAGAGCACAGTCAGCATTTGTGAATATTTTAACAATATCATGGTTGAAATAATACGGGCACTTTTAACTTCTCAAGACATTGTCATGTCTACCCAGTGAAGGCAGAGAAGCTTCTTTCTGTAGTACTGAGAATAAAACAGAAGATTCTAGAAGGTCAGAAGCAGACCCGAGGCCACTCAGTTTGCTCCTGTGGGTGGCACAGTGTGAATTAATACCCAGGGAGCCTGACAGCCTTGGAGAGGTGCAGGGGAGGCAGGCCGGGTGAGGATGGTTGGGGGGGGGGGGGGCGGTTGGTAAGGAGAGCCTGCTATGTGTCTTTACACACAGTATCTGCTCCACAGTCTCTGGGGCACACATATTCTCACTATCTCTACTTTCTAAGAAAGGAAACAGAGGCTCAGAGAACCAAGTAAAATGCTCAAAATCACACAGCCCCCCAGCAGCAGAGCTGGGATAGAAATCCCAACATGTCTGATTGCAAAACTCTTCACCTTTAAATTCCTCCCAACGATCCTGGAAAACCAATGGTTAAAAAAATCCCCAAGTTCAAAATGGAAGTGGGGGAGGAGGAGGGGCAGGAGGCTGAGGAGAAAGGAAAGAAAGGATTCCTCCTCCTCCCGCATTCCCAGGCAGGGGGTATGAAAGGGCAAGCGTCTGAACCCACCAGACGTGAATTTTCCAGCCCGCTGAGTGTT
The DNA here is from genome assembly GCF_022837055.1 of Prionailurus viverrinus. Classification (NCBI taxonomy): domain Eukaryota; kingdom Metazoa; phylum Chordata; class Mammalia; order Carnivora; family Felidae; genus Prionailurus; species Prionailurus viverrinus. The sequence continues at coordinate 88,933,379 of NC_062569.1, read as the reverse complement.
AAAAGGAGAACTGGAATATGAAATAGATTGGCCACAGTTGGGGCACTCTCAGAACAAAAGGGGCAATCCCCTCTTTTGCCTGGGGTTTTCTCTCCCTCTCTCCAGCTGATTGCCATGAGGGGAACTTACTTACGAGATGCCAACAGCTGCTATGGAGCCCAGGGGGATGCTGGCAGCGGGCTCCCTGAGGTCACCCCCCATGTTGAAACCAGCCATGACTCCTGAAAGACACCCAGACAGGGGAGAGGGGTGAGCAGCGAACTCCACTCTATGAATCGCCTTCTCTTCATCAGGGCCCTCTCCTGGAAGCTATCCCACGGCAAGCCCTCCCATCTGCAGTTCTGGCAACTGAGCTTCTCAATCTCCCCTGGCAACTAGGGAGGCATCCGTGGGGCATGAATGGGACCTTTGTGGATTGGATGATGCTTGGGAGGAAAGCCCTGCTGCCCACAAAAGCATCTTATGGTGCAGTGCAAAGTAATGAGGGTGAGTGAGGCAGCTGGCAGGCTGCACAAAGGTCCTGTGGCCACATACTGAGCTCTGCCTCTACCCACCCGCCCCCCCCCCCCCGCCAATTCCCTGGGGAGACTCAGCCTTAGCAAAGCACCTGCTTTCCCCTCTTCAGCAGAGTTCCTTGCTTCTGCTTCCCACTGACTACACTGGGGTTCAGGTGTCCTGGGGGGCAGGTTGCATCCAACAGCCAGAGCCAGAGACCAAAGGGCTCTAAGCAAGTTCTAAAGAACAATCCTGAGAACAGTCTAAAGAACTGAGTCACAAACTCCTCTTCATTATTGCTTCTATTCCCCAACCACACTCATGAGAAGTCATAAATTAGTCATGATGGGGAGGGAGGGCAGTGTGGGATGGGGAGGGGGGACATCGCCTCTGTCCATGCTCACACACAGAAGAATGCAACAGATGATGTGTTCTGAACATCAAAAGTAGGTCCAGCCCACAAGTGCTTTATAAGTCCTGGTCAGGAAAGTTTCACAGAGGGGTGGGTGCATCCCCAATGTGGCTTTGCAGGAAGATTTACATGGGCTTAGGGACAGAGCTGGGTCTAACCCCATCATTATGGATTTATGAACACTTTCAACCTGCCAGTGCCTGTGCTAATGCTTTCCATGCATTTTTTATTTTGCTTTATCCTCACAACAATCACATCAGAAAAGTAGAATTATTTCCCCCATTTTATAGAAAAGGAAACTAGTGATCAGAGAGGTTAATTAAAATAGCCGGAGGTCACACATTTAGTAAGTGGGAAAGCTAGGATTCAACCTCAGTCACTCTGACTCTGAAAATTATGCTCTTACCCACCCCCCACCCTCTATAATGCTTGTTGGGGGAGCTCAGGTGAAATGGAGTGAGGTGAAGGTATGGAACCAGGGAGCTAATGAGGGCCTATTTCAAAGGGTGCCCTGAATGGCGGCCCCACACTGGGACTGAACATGGGTTGACCAGCAATTAATTCCACGACTGGAACTTTATCCTCAGTAAATGGTCAAGGATATGAGTACAGATGTAGCCAAAAATATTTATAAATGCTTGTCTATAATAGTGAAAATGAGAAGGAACCTAATGTCTACAAGTAAGGGATTGGTTCAATAAGTGATGATATGTCTTTCAGTAAATACCAGGGCTCTGTGTTATCAGAGATATGTTGTGACATGGAAAGATATTCAAAAGCTATTGTTTCATTTTCAGACGCATATTAGAAAACATATATGGCATGATCCCATTGTTGTAAAAAAAAAAGGCAACAGATAAATTTATGTATAGGGAAAAAAAAAAGGAACCAGGACATGTTTTAAAAATGTTAACAATGCCTCTTGCACTGTTGGTGGGAATGCAAATTGGTGCAGCCGCTCTGGAAAGCAGTGTGGAGGTTCCTCAGAAAATTAAAAATAGACCTACCCTATGACCCAGCAATAGCACTGCTAGGAATTTACCCAAGGGATACAGGAGTACTGATGCATAGGGGCACTTGTACCCCAATGTTTATAGCAGCACTCTCAACAATAGCCAAATTGTGGAAAGAGCCTAAATGTCCATCAACTGATGAATGGATAAAGAAATTGTGGTTTATATACACAATGGAATACTATGTGGCAATGAGAAAGAATGAAATATGGCCTTTTGTAGCAACGTGGATGGAACTGGAGAGTGTGATGCTAAGTGAAATAAGCCATACAGAGAAAGACAGATACCATATGGTTTCACTCTTATGTGGATCCTGAGAAACTTAACAGAAACCCATGGAGGAGGGGAAGAAAAAAAAAAAAAAGAGGTTAGAGTGTGAGAGAGCCAAAGCATAAGAGACTGTTAAAAACTGAGAACAAACTGAGGGTTGATGGGGGGTGGGAGGGAGGGGAGGGTGGGTGATGGGTATTGAGGAGGGCACCTTTTGGGATGAGCACTGGGTGTTGTATGGAAACCAATTTGACAATAAATTTCATATATTGAAAAAAAAATGTTAACAATGTTATTTCTGGGTGATAGAAAACAGATCATTTTTTATATTATTGCTTATACATATATATATTTCTCAATTTTCTACAGTGATCATTTTGAAACTGGGGAAAACTAATTTTTAAATGGCTTTTTGTTTTCAAACCACACATTAGGCACCTCTTCTTTTCTCCTGTTTCTCTTCTTCCCAAAATCTTATTAAAAGGGTAGGAAAGGGGGAAATGCATACATGCCTCTAAGAGGAGGATTGGGATGGGGCATCAGCCATAAGTAGACGAAAGGTTGCTACAGATGTCTGGAACACAGAGAATGGCGAAAATGACACAGAGTGAAAGGGAAGGAAAAGAAAGCCTTAGAAAACTTCTCTAGAGGATCTGAATAAACCCGAGGAAAACCAGGGCTGTTAGTGTGGATGTTTACACCCAAAGGAAGCCCTCTTCAAGAACTAGCTGTTCTCACAAATCTATTGCTGTCAAGTTGCCTGTGAAGGAAGAGCCCCTTTAGGGAAACAGACCTACACACACTACAGCCAGGAATCCACGCCAGCAACCAAAGATTGCCAGGGGTGTGATGAAAACCAGCAACAAATACACAAATACATGCATGATAAAAATAGAACAACCTGGGCTGGAATAAAAGTATAAATCAGGACACAGAAGAGAATTTTGAAGAAAATAGTAATGAGTAGCTCCAGACACACCCAAGAAGAATATTCTATCTATAAAGCAAGATGCAATGAAAAACAAAAATAGTGCAAGATCAAAAAAGAACTTTTGGAAATTACAGAAATGATCACTAAAATTAAAAATGCAGAAGATTTGAAAGATAAAGTAAGTATCCCAGAATTGAGAACAGAAAGATGAAGGGGTACAAAATTTGAGGAAAGAAGAGAAGAAATAGAGGAAATATCTTATAGCTACAACATCCAGCTAACAAGAGATGCAGAGAGAACAGAGAAAACACAAGAAATAACCAGATAAATAAGTGAGAAGTAAATAATAGATAACCAGAAGTAAATGTCTCCAAACTGGAGAAGACACAAGTCTATAGGTTGAAATATCCCATAAAGTAGACAACACAAAGATCAAAATATAAAAAGTCCATACCCAAATGCATCGTTGTGCAACTTCAGGAAAAACCCTAAATATTTCCAAAGGTAAAAACTGAACACTTATAAAGGAAAAAAATTAGACTTCTCTTTGGCAACAGTGAATGCTAGACAACAATGGAGTACTGATTTTAAAATTCTGAGGAAAAAATATTTTGAAACGAGAATTTTAGCCAGATTACCAATTAAATGAAAGCAAAGTTTAGTAGAGAAGAGCTCAAAAAACTGACCTCCCACATATCATTTCTGAGGAAGATACTAAAGCATGTACTCCAGCAAAATGAGGATGTAAACCATGAAGGAGGAAAACACAAGATTCTGTTTGACTCGGAAATGGAGTAGAGTCCCAGAATAACAGTTGTACCACAGAGAAACCAGAAGATATTGAGCAGAAGGATTGAGGCCCCAAGAGAGAGGCCTCTGAATAGGAACTGGATTCAACACAATGAACAAACTGGACTAACAAACTGAATGATTTTAAGGACATGCTGACTGTATATTTTGGCAACAAGAGAAAAGAAAGCTTATTGAAACTCCAGGAAAAGGGAAGAAGAAAGTCCATGTCTAAACAGGATTCAAGCTAACATGTCATGACATGACTTTACACAACTGATAAAATGTAAGAACAAAGTAAGTCATTTGGCCACGATATTAGGAATATTCTCCCCTAAATGGCACAAGGACCTCATCAGAATCACAGCAAAGGAAATGGAATTCTAGCTGCTGCTTCACTCTTCAATGAACAACAGCTACACAGTCACAATAGGATACATGTTTACTGTTTTCTGACATCTAAAAATTGACCTATAGACAAGCACAGAGGACATAACTCTAGTTACAAAACGGAATATGAATATTATCTACTTTGACAATATAAAAGTAAAGCTATGACTAACTGATATTAGGAACTAATTTTAAAAAGAGACAGAGAAAGAAGTAGAACACAAAAAGCACTAATAATTTCATCATAATACTGTTGAAAAACAAAAATATAAGTCCCATGATCTTTCACTCAAGTCGGCTTAACTGTTACAAGCTTCAGTGCATTTAATAAAATACTTGAGGGATGCCTTCAGTGGGTTAAACATCTGACTTCAGCTCAGGTCACAATCTCATGGTTTGTGAGTTCGAGTCCCCCATCAGGCAAGCTTGAGCACCACATTAGGTGAGCTTGAGCCCTGCATTGGGTGAGCTTGTGCCCCACTTCAGGTGAGCCCCACTTCTCTCTCTCCCCCTCTCTATCTCTGCCCCTCTCTCTCTAAAAAAAAGAAAAGAAAATAAAAGAAAGAAAGAAAGAAAGAAAGAAAGAAAGGAAAAGAAAACTTGAAAGATTCTAGCAATGAATCTAGACTTTTGAGCTAGCCATTAAATTTGGTAGGTAAATAAGGAAAAGGCTAGTGAATATTTTTATACGAGTTGCAACTAATTTTAAGCTAATTCTAAACTTATTCTGTATCTTGTTATCATAAAGGAGAATTTCTAGTGTTTGCTAAAAAGAACAAAGAAATTCCTAATACTGAGCAGTTTGCCTTTGAAGTTACAAAGATTGTTGACTTGTAAACTTAAGACCAAAATGTTTTTTTAATAGATTTGAGCCTCCAAAATGAACAAATCAGGAGACTATAGATGCTGGAGAGGATGTGGAGAAACGGGAACCCTCTTGCACTGTTGGTGGGAATGCAAATTGGTGCAGCCACTCTGGAAAGCAGTGTGGAGGTTCCTCAGAAAATTAAAAATGGACCTACCCTATGACCCAGCAATAGCACTGCTAGGAATTTACCCAAGGGATACAGGAGTACTGATGCATAGGGGCACTTGTACCCCAATGTTCATAGCAGCACTCTCAACAATAGCCAAATTATGGAAAGAGCCTAAATGTCCATCAACTGATGAATGGATAAAGAAATTGTGGTTTATATACACAATGGAATACTACGTGGCAATGAGAAAGAATGAAATATGGCCTTTTGTAGCAACGTGGATGGAACTGGAGAGTGTGATGCTAAGTGAAATAAGCCATACAGAGAAAGACAGATACCATATGGTTTCACTCTTATGTGGATCCTGAGAAACTTAACAGAAACCCATGGGGGAGGGGAAGGAAAAAAAAAAAAAAAAGAGGTTAGAGTGTGAGAGAGCCAAAGCATAAGAGACTGTTAAAAACTGAGAACAAACTGAGGGTTGATGGGGGGTGGGAGGGAGGGGAGGGTGGGTGATGGGTATTGAGGAGGGCACCTTTTGGGATGAGCACTGGGTGTTGTATGGAAACCAATTTGACAATAAATTTCATATATAAAAAAAATAGATTTGAGCCTCTGTGTGTCTGTGTGTATATGAAACTGTGTCTGTTCACTTAAAGTTGTAGACTACAGTTTTTGGAGGATGTTGCCCATTCACCTGCTAATAATCAACTTGTTACGGCTTCCCTGATACTGCTCTAAAGCACAGATACTTGGGCATTCACTTTCAAATGTCCTCTCTCTGAAACAGAGCTTTTCCTACTACTATTACTTTCTCTCTTTTTTATTTTTTTATGTTTATTTATTTTTTGAGAGAGAGAGAGAGAGAGAGAGCATGAGCAGGGGAGGAGCAGAGAGAGAGGGAGACACAGGATCCGAAGCAGGCTGTAGGCTTTCAGCTGTCAGCACAGAACCTGACGCGAGGCTTGAACCCACAAACTGTGAGATCATGACCTGAGCCGAAGTTAGCTACTACTCTTACTTTCTAATCTTAGACTCTAATAAACTTTTGCCTGCTGCTAAAAAAGAAAGAGAAAAGCACAAATACAAAAAGATTATACAGATTCCCTTACAATTAGGGATTCCCTTGAGATAAATGAAGTATTCCTTGTAAAAATATTTTACACATAAAAATAAATATGACTGTAATACATTAATCTTAAAACACAACACAGAATCTCAATTTCCCACACCAACAATAAAGAATGAAGGGATGTAGCCCAAAATTGATAAAATAACAGAGATTTAAGAATATTATTTAAAGTTAAAAAGTTAATTTAAGAAAAAAAGCAACGTTAACCATCAAAATTTAGGAAGTGAATGAAGGAGCATGTAAGTAAGCTAAACTCTATTTCTGAACACGGATTCAATAGATCATGTCTTTGATTCATCAAGTTACAGATTCAAGCTTATTGTTTGGTAAATATGCAGCTAGCTCCCAAAGTGCTAAAAATAATTAAAAGTGGTTGCTCCCATGGAGGGGTATCTGGGGTGGTAACAGGTAGAGTGGGACACTATTGCTTTATATTATAAGCACTTCTGTAGGATTTTCCTTTTTGTCATGTGTAGGTCTTATTTGTATCAAAAAAGGATACCCACAACCTGCCTCATTCTGACCAGTGTTCCTGAGACCAGATCTGTCACGGAGGCTCTGTTCAAAGGCTACGGGCTCACAGCTCACTGCCAGAACTACCTGGTGTCAAGGGCATCCCTGGCCAAATATCCATGTTCACCTGACTCCCAGACCCCACTAACTTCATCCACTAATACCAGCCCTTCCTGGACCTCCTAAATTCTGACCTCTGCAAAGGTTCCCACCTGTCACCAGGTTCCCTGGTAACTCACCTGCCTGGCCACATTGCCTCCCAACATCTACAGTGGCCTCCTCATTCTAGCTCCTAGCCCCTAGCAATTTTATGCCCATTCATTCAGCATTGTAAGATTACATACCACTAATTATTCTGCCACTTTAGTACCTCCTACAATTTGTCACATCATTTTGTGCACCTTCCATCAGATCATTTACAAAGACCCACAAGGACTCCACTGATATGTATGCTCTGTCTAGGAAAGTGATTGATTAAGCCTAATTGCTTCCTGCTTCCAACCAGGTTCTATATTCATAACAAAAGCCCTTTTCTTCACCCAGAATCCCTTACAGTCCATGACCCAACCTTTGATCACAGTTCTTGATAGCTGGCCTGGTGTGGGATGCCCTGGGATCCTGGTCAGTGGGAACAGAGAGGATAGACATGGACAAGGCCACCCTCAGGAACACAGACAGCCAGAAGCTGGCTTTTGAGACAAAACAGAGAAGCCAAAGGGTAGGTAGTCGGTAGGACAGACACAAAGCATCAATGACAGGGAAGTACCTGCTAGGCAGGTCATTCCTGCCAGGCTACTGTAGTGATCTATGCACACCTGTTAGACTGGCTTGCACACTGACACTGTCACTTCCAGAATTTCACCCTTGCGTGACTACACAATTCCCAAGCAGATGAGCACTAGTTCTGGTGAATTAGAAATTTCTCGCTTGCCAGCTGGATCTAGAAAAATTATTTTGAAAAAAAAAATTTTTTTTCAACGTTTTTATTTATTTTTGGGACAGAGAGAGACAGAGCATGAATGAGGAAGGGGCAGAGAGAGAGGGAGACACAGAATCGGAAACAGGGTCCAGGCTCCGAGCCATCAGCCCAAGAGCCCGACACGGGGCTCGAACTCACGGACCGCGAGATCGTGACCTGGCTGAAGTCGGCCGCTTAACCGACTGCGCCACCCAGGCGCCCCTAGAAAAATTATTTTGATTTAGTAATTCTTTGCCCATGCTTGTCAAGTATTGTAGAGATTCTCTAGTTTGGCTTTCTGTCTGCTTCTGCTACCATTTTAAGATATCACTGTTAATGTTAGAGCTGAATTTAGGGTGGGTGTAGAAGAACAAATACTATTTCCGAGAGCATTGGTGTCCAGATGTTTTACAGATATTAAAGGGAAAAAAAGCTTGGGAAAATCTTGATAAATAAGGTTAGAAAGTTTTTTACTGCTGGACTTACTAGTGCCTACAATATGCTAATTTTCATCATCCATCGCTAAGAAGAGAAATGTAACACAGCGTTTCCCAAAACTCACTTAACAATTCTACATTATCTTTTTAAAGAAAAACTATTCATTACTAGTGTTCCATGGAAGACAGTTTGGGAAACACTTGTGTCCATTTTATAATTACTATTTAATCTTTATACTTTTCTTGGGAGGCTTCCTAAAACTGCTTAAAACGGCTACGTAGAATCAACAATTCTTAAAGCTAGAGGTGTCCTATAGGTTATCTACTCCTACCTCTTATTTTACGTATGAGGAAACTGAGGCCCAAAAAGGAGAAGTGATTTTGCCCAAGTTTCAGACTAACTGCAGTACTATCTTCAAGTTTCCTGATCTCAAGTCAGTGTTCTTTCCACTATGTAATACAGTTTCTTGATTTCTAACACCCATGCTTTTCTTGGATTTCCCTTTTATAACCAAGTAACCGTATGATTAATTTGGGGTTACCTCCCCCACAAGAAGGCTGAATTTATCAGTTATGATCAGCACTATACATTGGTTTACCCACAGGTACTTTCATCACCAGTTCCAAATCACTAGTCTGTGCCTGGACCAGGGCATTTCCCCTCCTGGTAGGTCTTAAACTGCCAGTTCCAGGAAGCAGTTAATTGCTTTACCTGAAACCACATTTCTCCCTGCATCAGGATGACAATGTAGTCTGTGCACATGTGACTTTGGTAAACAGCTTCCTTCACATGGTTTCCTTCATATGCCTTCTGATTTGGTCTTCCACCCTAGTTCTACAGACTTTTAGCATGTTTATTGTCTCAGCTTTTGTATATATGTGAGCTGGTGTTGGCCATCATCTTACCAGCTTAGGTTTATGAGGCTAAACATCCAGAGCCATCCATAGTCTCCTGGGCATTGACATTATGCCTATAGCTGGGGTGGGTGTCACCAGGTGAATATGGTGCTTGGGCTTAATGCCCCAGTTCAAATATCTGACCTAAAAACAGGCATGGATGGCTAGGGGAGGAACTCATCCCCTCTACATCTCAAAAATAAGCTGTGGTTAAAAGAACCAGTACGTCAAGTAACCACTTGCTTACAACATTCGCAAGACAATGGCCATGTCCTTTTGGAGGGTGGGGGGAGTCAACCACAGCACACACACTTCATTTGTTGCCTGCCATCACAATCCCACTCCCCACCCTACTTTCTTATTTGTTACTGAAAATGAGAATTCGTAAGGGGGAAAAAAGTCTAATAGTTTTTCTAGGCTTTTCTGGTTTCTGTTAGTTGTTCATTAAAGAACGACTCTTTCTCAAGGAGGTTCCAAGCTTCCTCCTGGGTGCTTTTCAATCCAAATCTGTGTTCTTAGAAACCTTTAATTTTCTCCTTCAGCTTTAGCTTAATTTTATCTCTGGTGCCTATTTTCTTTCTTCTTTTAAGTTCATGAGTTTATTTTTCTCTATCATTAAGGCAGAAGATCCATGCACTAAAGTTCCCATGTCTTCTCTGCTGCCTTTTGTGCTGAAGGAAGCAGTCTGTTACTGTTTGGAGGCAGTGTGGCTCTGAGCCTCAGTTTCCTCGTCTACAAATGGGGATATGATTATTTATCTGACAGAACTGTTGTTAAAGTTAGAATGAGCATTTATAAGGCACTCAGCACAGTGCCTGGCACCTAGGAGGTGCTAAAGAAATGTCCACTCAGGAGAGACGGGCTCCGACCCTCAATCAGAGATCCTTGGGTTCCTAAGGACCCTGGTGGTCTCTCCTTACCTTCCACCTGAACTCCAAACCCACTCCTTCTCCAAACCTATTGGTTGGTTTTTCAGCTGTTCCCGAAGGAACCTTTCATCCCCTGTTGGCTCCATTCTCTGAGGCAGAACCTGTCAGGCCCCACCCTCTCGGTGCCTTAGAGTTTCTGCTGAGACAGTGTCAAATAATGGAATGTTTAAATCCCAGGATTCAATTCAATTCAATTCAATGCCAGATTTGTTGGCTTCTGGGTCGGGGGCAGCTCCAGACAAGCGTGCATTCTCTCTTCCAGCATCCTCTCCAAAGTAGGTGGGAAGCAATGGGGTTCAGCACCTTGGGGAAATAACCTCTCTTTGTTATTGTTCCCTCATCCATAAAATGGAATAATAACAGAACCCATGGAAGGGTCCAGGTTCTATGGAGTCTGACACTTTAAAAACAACACAGACTTATGAATATGAAATTAAGAACAGGGCGTAAGCAGGAGCTTACTCAAGTGAGGGACCCTGAAGTCTAGGGTTCATTACCTTCAGGGTAAATCTGTGCTTAATTGAAGCAGTGGGGCTGTGGTGGGGTTTAAGTGAAAGACTATATGTAAAGTGCTCAGCATAGCTCCACACGTAGTAGGCTATTATAATGCTAATGATTATTACAGATATTTATAACAATTTTGATAAAATTGTATGTTAATTCCATAAATAAAATTATAAAAAGAAACATGACAATAATTATAAAGCTTCCTTCTTTTCTCTTGTTCCTATCCTACTCATCAGAATGCAGTGGAGTGAGCCCCACTCCAGCTTGTCCTTACTTGAGGCTCTCTCTTCCTTAAACCTGTGGACCCCATTCTCTGGGAGTTTCCATTTCCTAGTTCCTCCATGTACTGTGGTCCCTAATCCCTGGAGTGGCTGTGTGTGTGTGTGTGTGTGTGTGTGTGAGAGAGAGAGAGAGAGAGAGAGAGAGAGAGGAGAGAGAGGGAAAGAGAGAGACAAAGAAACAGAGAGAGAGAAAAAGCATTCTGTGGGGTGGATATTTGTTTCTCAGGGCAAGTTTTGTTGTGTAGCTTGGAGAAGGAAAGTGCTTTAAGAAACAAAGCAAATGCAGAATCTACTCCAAGGTCCCAGCCCCACCCTGCAGCCAGTACTGCAGGGTGTGGTGGACTTTGGGGAGAAGGACAGAAGGACAAAAGGACATGCTTCATAAATCCAGAGAAGCCACTGAAACCTAGACTTCAGCTGCTCCCCTCAGGAAGTGTCCTGCCCTTGAGATAAAATATCTGAAGTAATTTAAATCATATGTCTGACTGGAGATGGGGACACAAGGTGGGGGGACTTTTGTTTGTTCTTCCAAACTCCTCTCTCCTCTCCACAGCCTGGAGGTTCTCTTGTTCCAGAAGAGGATGGCGTTGGAGGGAGCCCCAGCCATGACTCACTCAGAGCTAATCCTTGGCAAATCCGTCACCATGGAAACTGCCAATCATCCATGCTTTTCATAGCTTAACAGAACATCTGCCAGGGGAAAGCCAAGTGATACAAATTGTTCGTCCTGCCTACCGTGTTTACACTGGGGCCCCTGGAAAACAGTGAGAGAGCCAGAGAGGCAATGTTCCATAGCAGGATGGTGGCCCAACTCTGGTCACTAATTAGCCGGGTGACCTTTAGCAATCCTTCATAAGCCCCTCTGTGCTCCTCCTTCCCCAGCTGGTCACATAAAAGATCAGTCCTTCTCAACCTGGTTGGGCCAAGGGGCGGTGGGAGAGACGGGGAAGCCCATCTCCGGAGAAGCGTGAGGTAAAACAAAAGGCCTGTGTAGATAGTTTCTTCAATATTATAATTTTATATTTGGACTTTTACAAAACAATATTTTCATAATTTAAGCTGCAGAATGTAAAGCTTGACTAGTATTCTTAGGTAGCAATCTTTCTCAAAGAAAGGACAAATATACCCCTCTCTGGTCCAGCGAGGCATATCAGAATTTCTAGTGTAGGTGAGGGTTTCAGTATCATTATCAAAAGTGAATATGGATTAAAAAGAAAAAGTTGAGGGGCACCTGGGTGGTTCAGTTGGTTAAGCATCTGACTCTTGATTTCAGCTCAGGTCATGACCTCATGGTTTGTGAGACTGAGCCCTGCGTCCGGCTCCTCACCATCAGTGCAGAGCCTGCTTGGGACTCTCTCTCTTTCTCTCTCTCTCTGCCCCTCCCCTACTCACGTTCACGCATGCTCTCTTTCTCTCTCTCTCTCTCAAAAAGAATAAATAAAATGAATGAGAAAGAAAGAAAGAAAGAAAGAAAGAAAGAAAGAAAGAAAGAAAAGAGGAAGGAAGGAAGGAAAAAGAAAGAAAGAATTGAGAGCTGCTGAACTAGCAGATCTCAAATGTTAGTCCCGCTCAGACTATGGGCCACTGTGTGGCTCTTCAAACCTCAGGCTGCTGCTAATTCCTTGCTGGAGGGAGAAGTACTGAAGAGGGGGGCACCACTCCCTGCCCCCCGTCAGACCAGGCATCCCCTCTCTTCTAAGACACAGGGCCTAGAGAGGCAAAGGAGGGGAAGTGTGGAGCAGCGTGGAGGGGGCCCAGCAGGGTCACACTATTGACACAAGCTCTTGTGGGTGCCTGAGGACGCCCCCTGGAGTGCGGCCAGCCAAAGAGGTCCACAGCCCTGCCTCAGGTGTAACTGTGGCCCTGACACCCAAGCAGGGGTCCAAGGAAACGCTCAGGTGGGAAGTCTCTTGAAGGTGTGCTCTGCCTGTGTGGGGGAGGGAGGGCAAGTCAATATTTTCAAATGTCAACTTAAAAAAAAAATTTCCTCTATTCATTTCCCCCCTTGCATTTTCTGCCCATTCAAGAGGAAGTTGACGTATATTTCATTGCCTTGAGGGAGATACGTGCCAGAAGGAAGCAGAATTTGCCTGCAACCTGTTTTGGGTTCTGTTTCTCAAAAGCCTGAGCCCTTAGGAGATTTTAGAGAAAAGGAACCGCAAAATAGGTGGGGGAAAGCATGGCAGGGGCGGGGGCGGGCAGTGGGGGGGGGGGCATGGACATAGTTTGGTACATAGTTTGCTGGGTCCAGTGTAAATAAAAATATAAGATCCCTTGTTCAAAAATTATTAAGAGTTTTAGCAAAAGTAAATCATTACACCGAGCAGGGGGCCTTTCTGAGCGTGGGACCCAGTGTGAATGCATAGGTTCATGCCCATAAAGCTGGCCCTGGACAAAAGTGTCTGCCATATTATTACAGAAGATTGCCCCTGGAGCTGAAGGCAAGGAGATAAAGGCTCATAAGATCTGGAGCCGTGTGGATGTGCAACCCACTCCTGGTCAGCACGGCAGGAGCCCCATAAGACCCCTGGAAGGAGGGCCTGGAAAGTGCATAGGCTCTAAAGCATAGGGCTCCTATGTACTTGAGCATGTACTTGAACAGATGTGCAGACAGGACATCTGGCTGTGTGTACAATGATGAAAAGCCAGACATGCCTTGGGACTTGGTAAGACCCTAAGACCCTGGAACAAGATGGCAGGGCAATGTAGAGGCGTTAATGAATGACTGACATCCATTTTTAATCATCCTGGCAGAATGAAGACTGAGTCAGAGACTGACTCTTCTCATTTCATAAAAATGAAAGAGATGCATTACTTCTGGCACATCTGGATTTGTGGACCAAGATTCTACCTGCCACTCCTGAGGCCTAGCTCCAAGCTCACTTCTGTGGTCAGCCTGGGGGGTGGGGGTCAGGGCGGTGGGTCAGGTAGGAGACTGCTGTGGTGATCTATTGAGAGATGAGGCTTGGACCAGAGTGGTCAGGTGGTACAGGTGGAAAGAAGTAGGAAGTAAAGGAGAAGTTCCTTTAGGAGGACTTGGAGGGTACTGGTGAGAAAGAGGACGTTATCATGAATAACTCCCCATTACTGGCGTGAGCAATTGTTTGGATGGAGATGCCATTTCCTGAGATCAAGAGTAAAGGAGAAGAACCAGTTGGGGGATGGGTGGGATGGGCTTGGTTCTGAACATGTTGGGTCTGAGATACCCAGTGGATGATGCCAGGTAAGCAACTAAGTATATGATATGAAGCTTAGAGAAATCTGGGCTAGAGGTACAAGTCTGGGAGTCATCAGTCTTGTGAGTGGTCATTGAACAGTAGGCATGGATGAGATTCTAAGGAAAACAGTAGAGAAAGAAGAGAAAAACCCCAAAATTTAATGGGCAGGCAGAAGAGGATGTACCCAAATAGGCAAGTCAGAGAGGCAGGGGGCAGACAAGGAGGTGCTACATCAGAGAAGGCAAGAGAAAAGGAGGAAGTGGAGGTTGCCAGTCAAATGCACTGAGAAACTAGAGATGATAGTTGAACTGAATAGCATGGCAGCCACTGAAGACTCTGGAAAGGCCATTTCAGTAGAGAGGCAGGCTCGGAATTCCAAAAGAAGAGCATGGACAAGGGCAACAGGAGGCAGGAAATGGAGACAGGAGCACAAAGCCCCAGTGCTTGATTGTGAAAAGCAGAGAAAACATGCATTGCTGGAGGCCAGAGTGGGATTCAGGAAAGCTGATTAAAGGCGATTAACATTGTTCATTTTTTTCATTTGCACAGCTTTACTGAGGTGTAACTAATATACGATAAGCTGCACACGTTTAAAGTGTCATAATCTGGAAAGTTGTGACATAGGGATACACCCGTGAACCTATCACCACAGTCCAGAATAGTGTTTCATACCCCCAAATTTCCTTGTCCCTCCCTCCTGCTCCCCACACCCCTATTCCCCATCCACTGATCTCCCTTCTGTTACTATAGTCTGCATTTTCTAGAATTTTATATAAATGGAGTTTTGTATAATTTTATCTTTTAAAAAAAGTACTTGTTTTTGTCTGACTTCTTTCTTGCAGCACCATTAATTTTTTTTAATATTTATTTTTGAGAGAGAGAGAGAGAGAGAGAGAGAGAGAGAGAGCGCAAGCAGGGGAGGGGCTCACAAGCAGGCTCCAGGCTCTGAGCTGTCAGCACACAACCCAATGCAGGGCTCAAACTCACGAACCGTAAGATCAGGACCTGACCTGAAGTGGGACGCTTAACCAACTGAGCCACCCAGGTGCCCCGTGCAGCACTGTTATTTTGAGGTCCATCTGTATTGTTGCAGGTATCAATAGCTCATTCCTTTTTATTGTTGAGTAGTTTTACATGGATGGCTATACCATAATTTATCTATTTGTCAGTTGATGAATATTTGAATTATTTCTAGTTCATGACTATTACAAATTAAACTGCTTTTAACAGTCATGCACAAGTCTTTACATGTTTTCACTTCTCTGCAGCGGATAACCAGGAGGGAATGGCTGGGTGTGTATTTAGGTTTCTTTCTTTTAAGCCTATATAGTACTTGGTATTCCCAGGCAGTCGCCCATCCATGCACTAACCAGGCACAGCCCTGCTTACCTTCCAAGATCAGACACATTTACGGTGCTATGGCCATAGACTGTTCAATTTTTAAGAAATCATCCTGTTTCCAAAATGGTTGCACAGTGTACGAGAGTTCCAGTTTTATCACATCCTTGCCAGCATTTGTCACGGGCAGCCTTTTAAAGTTTCAACATCCTAGTAGCTTCTCCTCCTTTTTCTATCCCTATGTTATTTGAGGAGAGGATCATGAGCAAGGAAATAGCCACATGAAGGCAGGCAGAGGGAAGAGGGGAGAAGGACACGGAGACAAGATCAGCCACACTCCAGGCCACTGATGCGGCCTGATCAAGAGTAAAATGCTTCTCTGAGTCTGTGCCATGGGACAAGTCTAGTCTCTAGCAAATGGTTATTTCTTATGATCATTCAGTCCACATGTTCGCTTACCACCTTCCGGGCCAAGGCCTGGAGCCTAAGACAAGATTTCTAGAGGGATCTCAGCTTTGTAACGCTCCTCCCTGGCCACTGTAGAGCAGAAAAATGGGGAAGGTAGGGCAGGGAGATTCATTCATTGTCCAAGGGTCCTGATCTCACCCACACCCAGTACAGGGAGAAGACAATGGCATTTCTCTGCCCCCTGGAGAAGACTCACAGGTTGGGGTAGGGAGGAGGGGAGTTTCTAGACCAAGTTTGCACCATTCTGTGGTGGAAGGGGCAGCTTGCCCTGCTAAGGAATCCATCCTGCTCAGCCCTAAGAGAAATATGTCTCCTCTACTGACCGGGCCAAGAGGTTTCAATAGATAGGTATGGAGGGTAAGGAAGAATAAATAATGCTGGAGCCTTCAGGAATTATGGACAAGTAAACTCTCTGTTAATAGCTTTTTAGTCAAAGCTAAGGCCATCGCTAAAGTCAGATAGACATCCTAGGAGCATATGCAGGCCATTTATAATACTGAGTTTTAGAAACCAAGCATTTATACCCCTAATGCGGGAGTGAAAAAGGATCCAAATTACTATACCTGTAGCCGCTGGGAAGAACACCCCAAAAACAGTGAAAAAAGACTCTCCGGGGCTGTAATCTGGCAGAGTGTTGTTCTGTAGCAGTTCTGGTGAGTACCCAATAAAACCGTGCTCTGAAATAATACAAAGGAGAGCAAAATGAGTCAAGTGAGAAGATACAGCATGCAGGCTTCCCTAGATTACAGTCCTAGCTTATATAAATTTAAATATTAAAAGGTAGGGGTCTGAGGTGCCTGGGTGGCTCAGTTGGTTGAGCGTCTGATTCTTGATTTTGGCTCAGGTCATGATCCCAGGGTCATGGGATAGAGCCCAGGGTCAGGCTCTGCGCTGACAGCACAGGGCCTGCTTGAGATTCTCTCTCTCCCTCTCTCTCTACCCCTTCCCCGCTCTCGCTCTCTCTCCTCTCTCTCTCTCAAAATACATAAATAAACTTAAAAAAAAAAAGGTAGGGGCGTGTCTGTGAGAGAAAGGAAAAGGAAGAAGTCTGACAGAATCGGCCTTAACACTTCCAGGGCTGGATTTTGTATGTCTTTATCTACAGATATAGGTAGATAAAATGACTTGAAGGAGAACAATAGTTACCTCTGGGAAAGGGAGCATTTTCTTTTTTCCTTTTCTTCTTTTTTCTTTACAGATTTCCGTATAGCTGGAATCTTTCACTGAGCGTGTATCTATGTATTTTCTGTTAATTGAAAAAATTAAGCTACCTTCTCTCTTCAAAAACCTTTCCACGGGTCCCTGTTAGCTGCAGAATATAGTCCAAACTCCTTAAGATGAATGTCAAAGCCCTCTACAACCAGGCAACATGCCACCATTTCCTGCCTTTCCTCTGCCCAGAAGTCACAAAAATGACTCTCCCCAAGAACACCAGTAATACCCATTCCTGTGTCCCTGCCTTCCAGACCCTTCTCCCACATCTCTAAGCATCAATGCCATGCTCACTTTTTTTTTTATGTTTATTGATTTGTGAGAGGGGGGAGGGACATAGGGAGAGGAGGATGGAGGATGTGAAGCGGGTTCTGCACTGACAGCAGAGAGCCTGATGAGGGGCTCAAACTCATGAACTGTGAGATCATGACCTGAGCCATAGTCTGATGCTCAACTGACTGAGCCACTCAGGTGCCCCACTGCCATGCTCACTCTTTTTTTTTTTTAATTTTTTTAAATGTTTATTTATTTTTGAGAGAGAAAGAGAGACTGAGTATGAGTGGGGGAGGGGCAGAGAGAGGGAGAGGGAGACACAGAATCTGAAGCAGGCTCCAGGCTCTGAGCTGTCAGCACAGAGCCCGATGCGCGGCTCGAACTCACAAACCACAAGATCATGACCTGAGCCGAAGTTGGATGCTTAACTGACTGAGCCACCCAGGCGCCCCGCCATGCTCACTTTTAAAGCCCATCTCAAATGCTACTTCCTTTGGCTTTTACATCAACTCCTGATCAGAATCAATTCCTCCTAAGTGCCCTCATACTGTGACTGGCCATATTAGATCTTACCCCAACTAGACTCCTTGGGGTGAGAAATCCAGTCTCATAAATGTCTGCCCTCAAGAGTCAAGCACTGTGCCTGTCACACAAGAGGTAGGTGGCAAATATGGGTCACATTAAGAAGAATCTTTCTCTTAGATCTTGGCTATGGGCACATCTCGAATCCATGCTTTCACTTTGACTTGTTCATAGGCTGCTTTTTAGCAAGAACATCTCAGATCCGAGTTCTTCAAAGCATTTTAAACATTTGTACACTGACTTCAATAAAATTTTTCAGGTGGTTTTAAGCCTATTTTGTTTCTTTGTCAAAGGAGGTCACTTTGAAGAGCATCTGTGACATGTTAGTGGGCTGTGGAAGTTTAAGATCCAGATCAAGTATTCTTAGGCTCAGGAACATCCAGGATATCCAGCCTCTGCTTTTGAATCTCATCTCTGAGAATGAGTTAGTTTGTTCCTGTTAACTATAGCCTAAGAGAAGCCAGTCCTGCCCTCCTTCCCTCAACCCCCGCAACCACATAGGATGGGCGTCTAGCCACCACTCCAGCCGACCCCTGGAGCTGTGGTGACAGAATTTCCTGCCCGACTGTCCTCCACCTACCTCAGGGCTTAGCTTCCCCCTGGGCCTCAATCCACAAAAGAGCTCCTGCTCACTCATGAGCCCAGTGAGATCACCAGCGCTTTTCACAGCTTCCAAGATTCATAACTTAATAGGAAAAATATTTTTAAAAAAAATAATAAAATGAAAGCTCAGTGAAGCACAAGGGACCCTTGGGAGTCCGGTCAGGACTTAAAATCACTGTCGATTGCTTTCTTCTGCCTGAATGCGGAATTTGTCCTGAGACATTAAATCCCAAGTACTGTGCAACATTTCTGAATGGTTTGGCATCTTCACAGCTGGTCTTCCCCTCATTAACAAAAAAGCAATAATGGCTGAGTTAACTTTAGTTTATCCGCTGGCTGACCCCACTGACTAGCCTTTCTGAGGTGAACACCAAGCCCAGCCTGCCTTGGAACAGAGTTCAGCCAAGCTGGAATGCTGCACAGGTCTGAAGGCCCATCTGAATGCAGGGCTGTGGGCATGCTGGGCGGGCCAGCCGTACAGGACAGAAACACCTCATCAGGCTTCACTGATCCCTGCAGAGGAGGCCCATGGGAGCTCAGTCAGAGAGGGGTATATGAAGGCTTTGCCCAGGCCCCATGGATGAGTCTTCTCTCCCTCCACCCCACCAAGAACCACAGATTGAGAGCCTAAGTCACTTGGCTCTCATGGGGGTCTGTGAGGAGGCCTGCCTCATCCCCTGTCTCTGCAGGGCCTATGACAGATGCGGCCCCACGCATTCCCCAGCACACGCTCACACCGACATGCTGCTGAGACAGCCCTCTCCCTTCAGATGTGCTTCTGAATCTTTCTCAAGGAAATCATCTTAACTTTGAAAAGAACTTTATGGACAGAAACATTTCAATGCTTTACTTATAATGATGTAAAATGGGGAGTCTAAATGCCTAACTATGGGGAACTGAAGTATTTTAAATGTTTATAAAGGGCTTTTAGCACCACAGAAAATTGTCCATGTTATGTATGATACATGGTGAAGCAAGAAACCTGGATACCATTTATAGTACAAATACCAAAAGAGTTTCAATATACATGTGTAAGAAAAGACTAGAAGGAAACATACAACATACTAACTATGGATATCTATATAATGCCATTATGAGCAATTTCTCTTTTCTTTTTACAAGTGTTCCACATTGTCTTTCACAAGTTAAAATTGACTTACCAAAAAAACAACAATATCTTTCAGAAAAACAAACAAAACATCCCAGGACTGAAAGCCTACCTTCTCTAGACAACTTCTTTGTAAACAAGTATCTTTTCTTTCTTTCTTTCTTTCTTTCTTTCTTTCTTTCTTTCTTTCTTTTTTTCTATTTATACTCTATCTGCTTCTAGAAATGATTTCAGTGATTTATGAGAAAAAATAAAAGATGGGGCAGATAAAAAAAGAAAAAGAAAGGAAGAAAGAAAGAAAGAAAGAGGAAAGGAGGGAGGGAGAGGAGGGCGGGGAGGGAGAGGAAGGAAGGAAGGAAGGAAGGAAGGAAGGAAGGAAGGAAGGAAAGGGAAGGAAGAAAATGAAAGAGAGAGCACAGGGCTGAGCAGATCCCACCTGCGAATAAACTAAAATTAACTCAGCCACACCTCCATGAGACACGCCTGAGGTCTCCAAATAAGGCTCTGAGGTAAGATCCTGCAGTGATCACCCTCAGACTAGAATCCAAGGCCCAGAGAGATCATTTGATGACTATTTGGTCAAGCCCACTCAGACAGGGACAGACCTCAGGCACAAGTGCCACTTTCCAATGGATGAGAAGGAGCTCCAGAAGCTTGCATAATGGACCTGCTTCATTTCCTCTGCCTTTACCTTCCCAGGCCCTTATGACTCCCACCCCCTTACAACCTCACCACCTCAGGCCCCCAGTCCTGAGCCAGCCCCCAACGAGGTTTGGCCCTACTGGTCCCCACCCCAACTTCTGGGGACCCAGTCTCTATCCCACACCCCAAGCCAAGTCAAGCTGAACCTCAAGCTTATGGCAGGGTGGGTGCCCAGTTCAGGCACTGATGTCCCTGCCTGGCTTGTACTTGCTGGCTGAGGCATGGGGTGAGATCAGCTGGTCATATCCAGGGCACAGGGCTGAGAGGACCCGACCTGCCATGTCCTCTTACAGTGCGTCCTCAAGCCTGATGTACTGACATCCAGAACAAAGGTTCTTAATTTGGCTAGTTTTGGCCCCATTTGAGAATCTGTTGAAAGCTGTCCCCACGGACAGCACATTTTACACATCATTTGGAGGTTCCCAGGCCTTTGAAGTCTCTTTGAAGGACATGTACCCCGAAGTTCAGGACTTCCACACTAGGGCTGCTTCTGCACCTGAGACTTCCACCAGGCCGAGCACCCCTACAGCGTCCCATGCCCTGACTGCTACCATGCCCTGCCTCGCAGTGGCAGCAGCCCCAGGTGACACAGCCGGCAAAGTTTCATACCGCAGTCCTTGCCAGGCAGTGAGGAGTCTCTCTGTGCACAGGATTGTGCAGGTTCCATCTTCAAGGACATCACAGGGCAACCTCTCTTCTGAACACACTGACGTGCAGCCCTTTATTGAGCTCCTCCTATGCACCAATTACTGGGAAGTAAGTCCTCTACAATGTCATCCCTGATTCCCATAACTACCCTGCAAGATCAGATATAAGGACAGTTGGCTCAGGAAGGCACAGAATCTTGTCCAAGGTCACACAGCCAGACCTGCCTGCATTACAGCTATTGCCTCTCCTGTAGGAGACCAGTTCCCAGATCCCCAGCACTGCCCTCCCCACCAAGAGGGAGCCAGCTTTGGTCCTGGGCAGGCCTGTGGTCTGTGGGACAAACTCTTCTGGGGACATCTTTTCCCCAGGGGGATAGTGCTAAGGCATACAGCATAGATTCTCATCAACCCCTGAAACCCACCCCCCACCAAAGATCACAGGATCTCCCTCTCTCCATCTGCAGGGGGCTAACAGAGGGTCTCCCCTGTGGAATGCCACATGTACCAAGGGGTATATGACTGGCTGAGGCTTGAATAGCTAGAAGAAGGCAGAGCCTAGCTTGGACCCAGATCTGTCTGAATTCAAAGTTTTCCATCTACCATACTGTCTCTCTGTAATTCATCCCGAGCTGTTTCCCCAGAGATCTCTAAGGCTTGTGTTTTTGCCCCTGTAAACCTCTCAGTTCCTCTGCTGGTTAAACAGGGAGCCAATCTGGGGCATTCTCAGCTGACATCTTCCAACTCTGAAAGGCCCGGGATGCTCAGTGCCTGCACCTGCCACATGTGAATGTATCTGGGTTTGACCCGAACATCTGTTTCTGTATTTACCAAAAATACTTTGGCCCCATTTGAGCTATGTGCTTTTAGGAACAACAAAAACAGAATGGGGGTGGAGTGGGGAGACATAGAAGGAGAAAATAAATCAAGACAAAGTCCAGGCAGGAACGGGCAGAGGGAAGATGCTTGAAGGTCATCTACAGAAAGCCCTTGCCTTTCTTCCCAGAATCTGGTAACACAGCTCCTCTGGTTGCCATGAGTGGGCCCTGATTCTGCAGGGTCTGCTGTCTGCTCCCAAGGAGTACTCATGGGAACCCAGCCACCTTGCCCTGGCCCAAAGCTGTCTGCCCTGGTCACAAGTTGTGACAAACCGCAGCTCCCAAGCCCTCTGGTCAGGTGGCTGCTGGGAAGCTTCCTGTGGCACCTGTCGCTCCCCCACTCCTGCCGGCCCCACCTCTGGGGTCTGCTGAAATTAGAAGAGGCAGTCGGGAAGTCATCAGCCCCCACATGTGGGTGTCAGATTGCTGCTGCTGACTAACTTAGAAAGTGAGATTTCTAAAAATGACACTGGCAATGGGGCAGGGGTGGGGGGCACCTTGCTGTGAGTAGAGCTGGGGGGGGGTGTGGGGGCAGGCAGGGGCTTCCGGCACCAGCACCGGCTTTCTTCTTGGCTCAGGTCCCTCACTCCGCCCCCAACCCCGACCAGCAAGACAGCCCTTTCCTGGGAATGGACAATGGGAGAGGTTGGTCCAACCAGGAATAGAAAGAGCGGAGGAAGGGCCTGGGAGAGAGGAAGGCAGGGAGGGCCCCAGAGGGCGGGCTGGGGCCTGAGGGATCACAGGAAGAGCAACTCTGCAAGGAAAAGGAAAGGAGAGGCCGAGGTTCTGGGAAGGGACACACACCAAAACAACGTGGTGGAGGAGTGGGGGAGGGATGGGGACAAGGCCACGAGGAGAGGGGCCAGCAGAGGCTCCCAGTCGAGGAGGAAGTACAGTAGGCCTGCAGTAGGGGAAACACGAATTGGGTGCCTCTCCCAGGAGCCCAGCATCATGCTGCACACACACCCCTCCCCTCAGGCCCTCCCTGATGGTGGTGCTGGAATGGTGGCCTGAGGGTCTGCCCAACCTCCGGGGCTGTTGTGACCACTCTAGGTTGTTACCCTGTGGGGAGAGATCTGCAGCTTAAGGGAGAGAACAGGTCTGAAATAGCCTCACAAAGATAGGTCAGTGAAAAAGGGATGAAAGAGTGTCCAGGGCCCCATCCTGCTACTAAGTGCCCCACAGAGTTCTTGCCCAAGCAGCCCCCCAATTTACTCAGACACTGCCCAACCCCAGACAGTCCAAGGTGGACAAAGATGGGCAGTTCAACCTGCATGCCTCTGCCTGCTTGCACTGGCCAGTGCAGTTTTTCTTCCTCTGGGCTGTGGTGTTAGCTCCGGGAGCTGCAAAGGGGCGGGGCGGTCAACTTGGGCCCAAAGAGCATGGATTTGGGAGAAGAGAACCAAGAGTCTAGATACAGGGGTTGGTGCCCTGGTTCCTGGGGGACAGTGAGTGAGTCCTTTTTCCCTTTGAAATACAAATTCTGACTGTCACTCTGGGATGAGCCCAAGGTTCCGCACCCCTACTGAGCGCCCAGGTGATGCAGACCACACACCCAGCTGCAGGTGCAGGGCCTACCAGGTGATGTTTTAGATCCCTTCTAATTCTGAAAGTGGCCCAGCCAGAAGCCCACTCTTTTTTTTTTTTTTTTTAATGTTTATTTTTGAGAGAGAAAGCATGAGCAGCGGAGGGGCGGAGAAGCCGTGGGGGCAGGGGGGACAGAAGATCTGAAGCAGGCTCTGTGCTAATAGCGGAGAATCTGATGTGGAGCTCAAACTCATGAACCGTGAGATCATGACCTGAGCCGAAGTCGGACGCTTAACAAGCTAAGCCACCCAGGCGCCCCCCAAGAAGCTCATTCTTAACACTCAGTACCCAGAGTCCAATTATACCACTGATTTCCAGCAGCAGACCTAAAATCCCAAACTAGCTTCTAGAACATCACAGCACCACCCCCTACCTCCCTGATGCCCCCTCCCTTCCCTGTGGTGGTGATACAACATGTGCTACAGAACTGTGACATCAGCTTGCCGTCACATTCCTGAATATGTTAAGGAAACAAAGCAATTATGGATTACAAGTACTGCTACTAGGTCTCCTGTTGGTTATTACAGCATCTTGGGTGCCCTCCATTAGTGCAGATAACGAACCTTCATGGTCTAATCCGTGGACCCATTTTGACAACTGAGCTCAGAGATGCAAACCAGCTATGCAAAGCATGAGAGCTGGAAGCAGAAGTGTGGCCCTAGCTTGGAGTCCAGCCCGGAGCCCACAGAGTACCGAGCCCCAGTCTGCAGGGCTATCTCATTAAACTGGGTCATAACAATCTCAGTCCATTACAGGTACTCCACAGAAGTGCTCTGAACTTGAACTGGGTCAGGCTGTATTGGTTGGGGCTGTGTTGACCACAGACTGGAGAGACAGAAGGGAAATGATGATAGGTTTGGAAGAGGCTCCCAAGATGCCCACCCACAGCACAGCTTTCCTTCCCCACGGGAGTTCTGGGCGGCGAGCTGCTAGCCTTCCCCACACCACAGTCTCCTCTCTGGCTTTGGCCTCTTTGGAGTTTGGTCCTCCAAAGAGAGGGTGGGGAGAGGATGTGAGCAGGGTTTCCAGCTCCCAGGCCCCCACCCAGAGAGAAAATACACAGAGGGAGGGCTGGGCATTCCAGCAGTGGCCAGAAGGGAAGTCTGAAGTGGGGCTGTGCCTGCCCAGAGGGCACAGGGAGGAGCAGTCTGGAGCCTCGAGGCCCCTGGGGATGGCCTCCACCCTGAAGGACAACTGGCTGGCGGGAACAGTGCCGGAAAGCCCCCAAGGCTGGGCAACCCAAGGGATGAAGGGTCTGCGGGGAGAGGTTAGGGGTGCCCCCTTGGAAGGGGGTGGCTGAAAGTTTCCCATAACAAGAGAGGCTCCTGCCAACCCTTACAATCCCTACAATCTAGGATGGACTGTTCAGAGATTCTTTCTGAGCAAAGGAGTCCTCACTTGTGAAAGGGAGGAAGAACCTTGTCTTGACAAAGAATGATTTCTAATACCCAAGAAATTGTTCAGTCTGCTGAAATGGACTCTATTTTAAATGCTTAATGAATCTTTTCTTGCCTTGGGGTCAGCCAGCTGAGATAAGAAATTTTTGCCTGGAGATGCCTACAGAGAAAAGAACTGTCAAATGCCCCAGAACATGAAAGGGCCTGACTTTGGTGGGAACTTTTCCTGGGCCCAGGAAACAAAGAGGTATCTTGGGATAAGACTAGCAATTGCCACACACCCTGAGTAAGGCTTTATCCCAGTCACTATTCTAAGCCCTTTAAGTATATTAGCTCAGAACGATCCTACAAGATAGGTGCATTTTTCCGGTAAAGAAATCAAAGCACAGAGGAGGCTAGATTCAACCCTTGGCTGCCACTGCTGGGGTCAGTGCTCACTCAAGGATGCAGGGAGCCTGGGAGGGGAGCCAGGAGCATGAGCTGGTCAGGCTGGGGCCCCGACTGAGGGGGCTACAGAGTCTCCAGTGGCTGCTCACAGCTCAAAGGAACCCTGAGAGGAAAATCAGGCCTTCTTATCTCCTAGGGTAAAGGAATGCACTCTCCCGCCAGGATAAGTGGCTGTTTTGACAGGAAATCTCCACCCTGGCTGTGGGTTCCACCCAGCCACCACTTACTCCTTCTGGCCGTCCTGGCCTCTGACATCCCAAGTCCCATCCTGCTTAAACTCCAGGCCCAGAGACCCCGAAATAATCCTAACCCAACTGGTAGCCCCCCAAATGGGCTGTTCCTACACAACTCTAGCCCCTTTGGCCGTCAAGAGTTCTGACCTTCCCTAGTCTTGCCTGGACACCCTCTCGGGGCAGGCAACTAAGAAGGGGGGTGGGGGGTAAGAGGTTAAGTGGCCTCCCGCAGGGGGTTGTCAGCAAGACAATCACAGTTGTGTCAGCAAGCCCACCCTCCTGCCAGGCACTCTGCTGGAAATACTCAAATTCCCAGACGCCCCTTCCTCTCCCCACTTCTACAGCCATAGGTACCTCTTTCCCACCACACGCCCTACCCAAAAAAGAAGGGAAGCAAATGTTCTCTTAGAATTCCATAGCAGAAGATTCAGCATCATAGGACCATGAAATGATAGTGCCACAGAGGCCTTTAGCCGCAAATCCATTTTACAGATGGGAAGACTGAGGCCTGAAAAAGAACCCCGCACAGTTAACGGCTGGTCAGGCAAGACCAGAACCCAGTGTGACCAAGCCCCTATCCAGTGTGCCCGGTAGTCCTCACAGGTCCTGTGACAGCACTCATCTCTCTGTTGTCCCTGCCTGGCTACCTACCAGGTGGGGGCAAGAACCATGCTGTCTTATTTCCTGGTGTGTCTCCAGTGTCTAGACCCAGGAAACATACAAAACCCATAAAATATTAATAATTAACAATAGAAACAACCCAAATGCTCACCAACAGATGAATGGATAAACAGAATGTGGTATGTCCATACAACATAATATTATTCAACCATACAAAGGAATGAAATACTGACACATACTGCGACATGGGTGAACCTCAAAAACATTATGCTAAGTGAAAAAAATACAAAAGGACAAATATGGTAAGGTTCCAGTTACACGAAACATCTAGAACAGGCAAATTCATAAAGACAGAAAATAGAATAGAGGTCACCAGGGGCTGTGGGGGAGGGATGGGTAGTTATTGCTTAATAGACATAGTTTCTTAGAAGCAGAAAGTCATCATGGTTGCACAACATGAGGAATGTAATAAATGCCACTGGATTGTACATTTAAAAAATGGTTGAAATGGCAAATTTTATGTCACGTATGTTTAACCTCAATAAAACATAAACAAGTCACTTGTTTCCACAGTGCCCCCTGCAGGGACCATCATTGTATCCCTGTTTCTGGCCTGGGCTCCTCTCTGCTTTGCAGATGCAGAAATAGAGAATAAAGGGAGCTTCCTGGCTGCAGCTTTTCAGAAAGTGAGGGGCAAAGCCCCAGGTACGAACTATTCCTAGCGGTGGACACCTCTGGCAAAGGTATGGGAGCTCAGCTCTTGCCGAGTGGAGCCACTCAGTGAGCCATCTCATCGCCATTCCTGTGGGCAGATTTTAGGAGAAAGCACCATATTCTCAGGAGCTTCGGCAGAAATCAGGGCTCCCTTTGCTGACATCGAGAACCTATGGAGTTTTATTCGCCAGCGGTGGGGAGTAGGATGGGGGATGGGGGCGGGGATTTGAGGCAAAGCTGTCAAGATGCACAGAATGCAGTTTCTCAATAACACCCATATCCAGCTCCCACCCAAAACTACAGTAAAGTCAAGGGCACTGTTATCCCAGCCTTGCTTTTAGCACATGATCCCACTTTCGAGAACCTCACAGTCACTATGACCCCAGGCCTGGGAGCAGTTGACACAGGTCCCACTTAATGAGAACTGGCCTTAAATGGATATGCCTTTACCCAGGGCTGCCCTGGGCTAGTGCCCATGCTGTGTACACACCTCCCTCCAGGGCGGCTGCCAGGGATGCTCTCCTCTCAGCCCCTCAGTCTTCTGTCTCTGAGAAGGGCAAGCAGGGCAGGGCACCTGCCACCTCCCAGGTTGCTGAAGCCCCAGAGAGGATGCAGTTTGGTTTGAGTGTGTTCCTTGATGGCAGGTTTCTTGGTCTGCGTGTTCCTTTGTAAGCCTTTGCATGCCTTTCTGCAGGGACAGTAAGGTGTGTTCATACAGTCCCCCCAACAGATTAGGAGCTCCTCAAAATCAGGGACAAGTTCCCTCCTCTCTCAGGATCCTCTCCTCATCCCCAGATGGATGCAACAACTGGGGGTGCTCAGTGGGAAGGGGCAACCATATATCCTGCCTGGGCCGGTCCCAGCTCACACCTGTTGCCTGAGAGTATTTTTCAGTAGAGCCCAGGAAGTGTTCTGATGACCGGCTGACCTGGGGGGCAGGGGAGGCACGATAGGGCAGAGAGCAAAGACAAGAGAGGAAAGAGGACACTCCTCTAGGCAGGACTAGGTTGGAGCCTGTTACAAATGCAGAATCTCAGCTCTCTCCTCTCCCCTCCCCACCCCCGCCCCTACAGAATCAGAATCTTCATTTTGACAAGATCCCCAGATCTTGAAGCTAGAGAAGCTTGGAGTCGTGGAATATAACCCAGGGACCCTCAGGGACATACGTGTCCAGGAAAAACAATGATAGTGATAATAACATATTGAGCACCCACTTGGTTCCAGCTACCACTCCGGACCTCTTACCACTTTGTGCCAACTATGACACTCGTACGTTATCGTATTTTATGCTTTGACAATCCAGCAAGGTAGGCATTGTGACCTGCTCTTCAGAAATGAGGCAGGCAGTCAGAAAGTCCATGCCACAAATTATAGGCTAGCTGGACTCTGAACACCGGGCCTGATTCAAAAGCCACGGCTCTGACAACTGTTGTAAGTATGATGCGGTGTTTCAAATTGGGCCAGCAGTTACAGCCACTTGTCAACTCTCTACAGGGCCTAGAAATCCACTGGCAAGTGCAATGAATTCCAGGGGCTGTTCCATTGCCCGGTGCTGGCCCGAGCACCTGTGTGCTGGGGTTGGGCCAACGCCGTGCCAGAGGGCTCACTGTGTCTTCGGAAACAGTCTCTGAAGATGAACACGCATGGCCCAGCCCCCAGCGAGCGTTAAGATCTGTGACTGGAGTGACAAATAAATTAGATGGTAAGCAGGCCTGGGGCCACTTCTGCCACAAGCTCAGCAACTTCTAGCACTGGCCTCGCCGGGGCCAGAGTGAGGGTAAAGGGGAGGCTCACACAGGGCCCCATTCTATAATCTTCAGATGTCTGATTTAGGGCTTCATCTACTGCCAGCCCCCAGGAGGCAGCACCTTCCTGCCAACTGCTCCCGTGGCAAACCCCACACTCCCCTCCAGCCAGCGTTCAGAGGCTCCCCAGGCCACAAAGCCAGGCCCAGCCACAGACGCCGGCTCTCAGCTGGTCCTCTCTGCACCACCTACCCTCAGCCTGGGACCGTCTGTCCGGTTCTGTGTCTATATAGGTGGTCGCCTCATTCCCCACCCGAATGTGAGCGACATGAGGGCACGTCTCCCTGACTTTGTCTCTCACAGACCCACCGCAATCCAGCAGGTGCCCCCCAAATGCCTGAGCTAGGAAGTGCCATTATTAGCTCTTCTACGGAACCACGCAGGGTATTCTGCCCACTCCCCACAGCCAGAGGACACGTCCGTGTGCAGGGAGAGGAGCTGGGGGCACAGGCAGGACACACATACTAGCCCATCCCTCAGGGTGTCACCCTCCACTTCCTTGGAACTCCCAGCTGTTCAGGGCTGAGGCAGGCAGGCCCGTCAGTGTGAAAGAGCCCTCCCAAGCCAGTGATTTCATGCTTCAGGCATTTATCCCCAGAACTGGCCAGGGAGCCCAGCAGGCCAAACCCCCTCCTGCTCACAGAGCCAGAGCAGACACAAGGGTAGAGCTGGACAGTGTTAGCTCTCACTTCCTTCTGCAGCCTTGACTGTGTTCCCATGGCCTCCTCAGTCTAAAGGTTGCTTCTCTGCCTTCCACAGTCAAAGCCAACAAATGAAAATAATCACTAGTGGGAGCTGGGCGGGAGTACCCAGGATTCTGGTCAATCACTCTTCAACTCAGAACAAGAGGAAGGCCTGCGGCATGTCTGCTCCTGCCCTCCTCCAGCCAAGGATGAGTAAGTACTTCTGCCCACAGAAAACCTTCAATATATCAAAGGCCGGATCCAAAAAGCCAGGAATTCGGGTACCTAAGGTATAATTTTCTCCCCCTTCCAAAGAAATCTTAAGTATTCAATTCATCTAGTTTTAAAACCAAGAACCACCAACATGAAATGTTATTCTATAGGTAGAACAAACAAAAGAGCATATGCTCTCTTCCTAATTAGGGCAGCAAGGGAGAGGAGGAGAGAAGGAATGGACAGGAGGAGGGATGGCACAAGATCCAGACAGGGCAGAGAGTTCAAGAAAGAAAAAAGAACACTGGGGAAGAAAACCAGAGAGATACAAGCCTAAAAGAAGGAGTGAGGCAGGAAGGAAAGAGAAGACAAACTAGGTAAGTTTTGAGAAATGCTGAAGGTCACGGTTTGTTGTTGGCTCAGAGTGCTCAAGTTCAGAAATCCTTACCAGGACATGAGCCTTTGTTTACAATTCTCCCCAGTTCTAACCGTTAAAAATTCCTCTGTTTGAATCCTTAATCTTTCCCCTTTCTGGGCTAACCATGCCTTTAAGAATCTGGCACTAGTTCTGGACCGTCTCCTAGAAAAATAGTTTTTTTTATATAAGATTTTGCATGCAATTTCAGGGGCTTGCGGACCCTAAGTTACAACTGCTTCCTCTGAAAGGTCCACTTTGATTGGGAGACCCGTAACAGCCAGAGAGAAAACATCCCAACTGCCAGATTAAACTCAAACAAGGGCAGGATGTGTTGAATCTTATGCGTATACGAGCCATCATATCAAGCTTTTAGGAACACCATTGGCTCCTTGGACCTTAACATCCTTCCCTGGTTACCACCCCAATAATGGTACTAGAAGCAAGGCTGGTTACTTGAAGGGGCTAGCTGTGTGTTGGGATGGTTAAAAGGTCTGCCTTTGATGGAGGTCACAATCTCTTTATTTACCTGGAAATTAACCTTTTAGAGATCAATGGGATTATTAAATTACCCACAGGCAGTAGGTCCCAAATCTGAACGTGCATTAAAAATTACCCTTGTGCTGGGGCGCCTGGGTGGCTCAGTGAGTTAGGCGTCCGACTTCGACTCAGGTCATGATCTCGCGGTCTGTGAGTTCGAGCCCCGTGTCAGGCTCTGTGCTGACAGCTCAGAGCCTGGAGCCTGTTTTGGATTCTGTGTCTCCCTCTCTCTCTGACCCTCCCCCATTCATGCTCTGTCTCTCTCTGTCTCAAAAATAAATAAACGTTAAAGAAAAAATTACCCTTGTGCTGATTTAAAATGCAGATTATTAGTTCAAAATTTGATAGTCTGATTCAGAGTGTTTTTCTAATGAGCTCCTAGGTGATTCTGATGCAAGCAGTCCCCAAACCAAACTGACACACTGTTCTTTAAAAATTGCAAGCCTGGGAGGATGGGTTTCTGGGCCAGCAGATAAGCAGATTCCCTGCTCATTGTATGTAGTGTCCTCATATACCAGGGGCAGGACTAAGCACATATGCAAGGGAACTTACTATGTGACTAGGTTTTGACCACTGCATCAGAAAGGCTACCTTTACAGGGTAAGAAAGGATATGAATAAGGCAGGACATAAAAAGTATAGTGCCAGGTGAAACTCTCCAAGGGCCTTAAGGCAGTGGTTCCTAGATCTGTGGGCACATGAAGAATCACCTGGAGTATACTTCTTACAATTCAGATTCTCAGGCCTCGGGCTACTAGGAAATATACATTTATACCAGTAACAAGATTCCCTAGTTGTTCTGACACACATACAGGTATGGAAACTTTCTTGTTTATGGTATCCATAGGCCCAAGGGTATGTTGATCAAGATACAAGACCATTATACAAGACAATTATTGCAAAAATGCTTTGAAACACTAAAATGCCCTCAAAATTCTCCAGCAAAGAACAGTGAACATTACCAGGGTTTCCTTCTTGTCTCTTTTTCTTTTCCTCCTCCCCCTCCACCTTCTTTTTCAGGGGGGAAACCAACTAGAGGAGGTGGGCCACGCTAAATGCCCGGAATGGGTTCCAGATTGTGAAGATTTTGGCCTCTTGGCCTGACTGTCCCTCCTTACCCTGGAGTACTATACAAATATTACCATTTTCTGGCTGTGCAGTGACATGAAAATGGCTGGGAGGCACTAGGTTCGTGTCAAAGAAACTCATACAGGGAGAGAGTATCCTCTTTGGTCCAGAAGACAATGCCAAAGCATTTTCTGATCTTTACAAGGTGGAACTTCCACATAGGAAGGAAACCATCATATGTCCAAACTGATCCACACCAGGCTTGGCATGTGATTGGGGGTTGGGAGGAGGCATCCAGAGAAATGCTGCAAAGACGGCCCCGTTTCAGACTGCTGGACAGGGAGGTCCCCGCACAACATGCTGCAGCTCCTCCACCCTCGGACAGGACATCGTGGCAGTGAGACAGCCCCACCCTTGTCTAGAATCCCCCTAATGGCCAATCCCCCTAATGGTAAAAAGTACTCCTTTTTACTGTATTTCCTCAATTTGACTCTGATTTTTTTTTTTCATTTTGATTTCCTGAAACTTGGATGTCTTACAATCAACATGTAGACTTAAGGTGATGGTTTTTTCCACCTGAAAATTTAGTGTGTCTCAAACTTGATGGTGTTTTAAAATTGAGAAAATAAGGTTTATCACCTCATTTAACCCTGAAGCAAGCTGTGAGGCAGGTATCATTATTCCCTTTTTTCCAGATGAGGAAACTGAAGCGCAGACAGAGTTCACAGAGCGAGGGAGCGACAGGGCCAGGACTGGAACCCAGTCTTTCGTGCCTCCTTCCCAACATTCTGTGAGCACATTTAAGGGTCTGAAAAATGGCTTCCACTCGAGTTACTGCAGTGCAAGAAAGCAAAAAGTGATTTTCCTCTGACTTCAAATAGAACTTGGAGAAAAAAATGGAAAAATAGATAGGGTTTGTTTGGTTGCTATAGTTTATTTTAGACCATAACTGAAGTTTCTTTATGACTTTAGGAACTTAAGACTGCACCATACAGAGAACTATTCCCTTTTTTTTTTTTTAATGTTTATTTATTTTTTTTAAGAAAGAAAGAGACAGAGCACGAAGGGGGCGGGAGGGGCGGGGCAGAGAGAGGGAGACACAGAATCTGAGGCAGGCTCTAGGCTCTGAGCTGTCAGCACAGAGCCGTGCGTGGGGCTCGAACCCAAGAACTACAAGATCATGACCTGAGCCGAAGTTGGACGTTTAACAGACTGAGCCACCCAGGTATCCCCAGAGAACTATTCTTATAATGATCACATCTGGCATGTTTAATTTAAAATGGTCCTCGGGGCGCCTGGGTGGCGCAGTCGGTTGAGCGTCGGACTTCAGCCAGGTCACTATCTCGAGCCCCGCGTCAGGCTCTGGGCTGATGGCTCGGAGCCTGGAGCCTGTTTCCGATTCTGTGTCTCCCTCTCTCTCTGCCCCTCCCCCATTCATGCTCTGTCTCTCTCTGTCCCAAAAATAAATAAAAAACGTTGAAAAAAAATTTTTTTTAAATGGTCCTCAATGGAACAACAATTATCAATTTCCTGCTTGAATTTACTATTTTATTTACTTTTGAATGTTTCTAATGATTTTTGGCAATCAGGATTTTAAGGTGTTGTACCTTAAGATATCTAGCATTTTCTGTCAGCTTGTGAGGAACAGGAAAAAATTTAACAGAATAAATCATCATCAAAACAATAAAACCAAAATATTGTTCTCCATAATATTCAGGAAGTGCTCATTTTCTTGAAAGCAGCAGGGAGGTGGGTGGGGAGAGAACCCTCCCCCATATAAACACATACATAAACTCAAAGAAAACCACAGCCACTATTGACATATAATATTATTTCTAATTCTTAAGAAATGCCCTTCCAGGGAGGCATTTATTTCCATTTTTCAGATGAGCAAACTCAGAGGGTTTCAGTGACTCGCCTGCCGCCACATAGCTTGTAAGAAGCCTGGGTTCTGGTAGCACTAATCATAAAAACACAGGGGCACCTGGGTGGCTCAGTCGGTTAAGTATCCAACTTCAGCTCAGGTCATGATCTCGTGGTTCCTGAGTTCCAGCCCCACATCGGGCTCTGTGCTACAGCACAGAGCCTGCCTCAGATCCTCTGTCCCCCTCTCTCTCTGCCCCTCCCCAGCTCGTGCTTTCTCTTTCTCAAAAATAAGTAAACATTAAAAATGGTAATAATAAATAAATACATAAAAGCACATATTATTGCCATTAACAATGACCTTCCCTAATCATCTCCATAGTTCATGAGGTAGGGACCATACCTATTTTATTCTCCACTGTATGCTGGAGCCTGACTCCTGTCACCCAATAGCTTCCATAGCTACTGCCTGGTGGGTGGATGGAAGGAAGACAGAGGGAGGCCGAATGGAGTAAGTGTGCAGTGTGCTGGCCCCCCAGGCAGGCGCTCCTTCCACCCTTCCATTCCACTTGTCTGGAGTCTGTGCTCTGACAATCTGTTTGATCGGCTTCATTCTCTACAACTGGTATCACACTTCCACAAGCTGCTCGGATTTGTGTTCTCTAGAACTATGTCCATCTCCTTATTGGAGCCTGATCTATTCTGGTTCCTTTCCCAGTCAGTCACTCAGCAAAGCGTAACTGACAGCCAGCCATGTGACAGGTCCTTTCTAAGGTGCTGGATAGAAAACGGGGTAAGGTGCGCTTCCTGTCCTTGGGGCTCTTCCAGCCTGAAAGAGTGACCTCTGTACTCTCTGCTGAGCTCTGCGTCCCTCAGCACTTTCTGCAACTACCTGCCAAACTCTTGGCCTCCACCAGCACTTCTGCTATTTCTTTTGTTTTTTTTAATAAATTAAAAAAAATTTTTTTAACCTTCATTTATTATTGACAGACACAGAGAGAGCACGAGCATGGGAGGGAGAGACAGACAGAGGAGGAAACACAGAATCCAAAGCAGGCTCCAGGCTTCCAGCTGTCAGCACAGAGCCCGACGCAGGGCTCGAACTCACAAACTGCGAGATCATGACCTAAACTGAAGTCAGACGCTCAACCAACTGAGCCACCCAGGCGCCCCTGCTATTTCTGATGCTTTGTTTTGTTATTTTTGCAGACATAGAAGAAGGGCCCAGTTGTGATTCTACTCTCTGTCTTTTAGCGTGTTCTTGTACTTTTTCACTTAGGCTATGTTTCACGTGCTGGCAGGCAGCATCATACAAAGTTCTGTTGAGTTCTGAGATGGGTATGACCGGAAGGAGCAACCTGGGGAGTGAAAGAAGCCCCCTGTCTTACAGGTGAGGAAACAGAAGGTACACGGCCCTCCCCAATCGCTAGTGGAGCCTGCTGCTCTTGCCAGTGTCCTTCCGTGACACCTACCATGCATACCAGTAGATGAGGGGTTGGTTCGGAAAGGGACCACAGCCTGCTGAGTTCTAACGAATGATGAATCTAAAATCAAGTTCTTTTATGAGGCAACTGAGGTAGGGTCCTGGCCCAGAGTGCACAGGCAGTGTTTGAGGGGACCCTGGCCAGAGATCTCCCAGTGCCAAACGCTGCAACCACGGTTCCCATTCCACTCGACTACTGAACAACTTCCCAGGTGCATTTTAAACATCACGCTGTAAGTGTGCTGCTTATTTAACAATTCAGTCAACAGCATGGCTAGGAGCAGCATGAGTTTGAGGGTTAAGAAGGACATGGACCCTCAGGGTCAGACTCTGGCTTCATGGCTTACTAGCTGCGTGGTCAGGAGGAAGACAACCTCTCTGAACCTCAGTTTTCTTATCTTTACGGCAAGGACAATAACAGCACATTGACCCCACAGACACCGTAAGGATAAATTGAGATAGATGATGCCCAGTAGAGTGCCGGCACGTGGGGAGTATCTGATAAACATTAGCTACTATGACCTTCCTTGGTCACTATGCTCTCTTCAGATTTTATATTCAGGAAATCTTGAATAGTGGTTTGACCCACTACTTTTTGTCTCTTAATAAATTATTTCACTTTATTTTTTTTTCTCTACTTACAAGCAGAAATATACTTAGTGTTTCCAAAAGTATTAATTGTTTCTGGGCCATTCAGTAAAGAAAGTCAGGCAAGGGTACAGGTATGAGATTTCTAACGTACCAACTGGTATAGACATGCGACATTAAAATCTGATGGCCTGTTAGAAACAAGTTTGGAAGTAGTAAGAGTGGGGTAACCGTTTGGGAACCACTTCATCATTAGGTTTTCTCCTGCAAAACAAAAACAAAAACAAAATACCTTCATAATGCAGTATTTTCACTTCTTCAGAAAAGTAACATCAATTCTTGGAGCAGCCCAGGAAGTTTTTCCCTTCACATCTCTAGATCCAGTGTTCAGGGTGAAAGAGACTATGTTCTGGGCTGCAGACTTGTGAGGCAGACCTTATTTGCACATGCGAAAGATAGCCATCTAGAGCACTAATGTGGGCCTGGGGGCAAGCAGGGACCCCAGCCCCGCCCAGGTTTCTCGCCTGGTGCCTGATTAGGGAGCCTACCATCCACCAGGAGAGGATGTGTGTGAGAGAGACTCAAAACACCACGCACGTGAAACCGCACAAATGAGCTCAGTTCGGAGAAAGCATTAGTCACTGATTCGTGGATGGGGCAGGTCAACACTCAGGGGAGGAAGTCAAGTGCGTGGGTTCGGGTGCCGGGCGCTGCGGCCCGGTGCTTTCTACAAAGCATCTCAGGTGGCCAGGTGAGCCGCGCAGTCACCGCGTGGCTTTTATGTGTGCGTGCATTCACACAGCCAGTGGTGTGGGGTAAAGCAAATACTTACGGCAGAATCTGGGGCATTTTCTTATTATTTTGGATCATAGACTAACAGGAAACAAAACAATCATGGCTCTCGTGGTTAAAATAAATTTTATTTGCTTGTGTTTAAGGAGTGTGTGTTCCTGATGGTGGTGGTGGTGGTGGAGTGTACAGAGAGTGAGGGGTGGGGGGTGGAGGGAGGGGATGGAAACAATGAAGTGGTATTTAGAAACAAGAGAATGAGATCACAAAGCTGTTTTCCCACATTGCATCAGGTCTTCCTCTCTACCCCACGGCTCCTGGCAGTGTAAGCTGGACGCTTGAGGCCCAGTCCCCTGCCTTTAGGCTCTCCCCCTGTGCACCCACACTAACCCCAGGCAGGGCTCTCAAAGAGCCACTGGGAGTCTGTCACTTCCCTACTCAAAGGAAAAACCCACTGACCTTGCTCCATGTTTAGGATTTCTGTATCTTTAAACCTCCTGTGGAGTTCTAAAGTTATTCCTAGTTATTTTGTTTGTTTATCTGTTTGCTTTTCTAACTAGAAGGACTAAGAAAATCCTCAAGATAAGACATGTCATCAAGCCTATGTTTATATCACATTCCATCTGGGGCTTCTGAATGTTGCTACATTAATTTTAACTTTAAAAAATACTATATATGGTGTGAGCCCAATTATGTAACAAAAAGGGGGATAGAAAAAGGCTATAAGGAAATAAACTTCATACTTCATATTTTAAAATTAAATGTTATTCTTAATAAAAATAAATTAACACTATAATTTAGTATATACTATCTATTATGGACTGAATGCTTGCATCCCCACCTAACCCACACCCTCCCCCCCCCCCCAAATCCATATGTTGAAGCTCTAGAATGGCTATATTTGGAGACGGAGCCTCTAAGGAAGTAATTGGTGTTAGTAAGGTCATAAGGGTGGGGCACTGAGCAGATAGGATTAGTGTCCTTATCAGAAGAGACACCAGTGGGGCGCCTGGGTGGCTCAGTCGGTTGAGCATCCGACTTCAGCTCAGGTCACGATCTCACGGTTCGTGAGTTCGAGCCCCGTGTCAGGCTCTGGGCTGGTGGCTCAGAGCCTGGAGCCTGCTTCCGATTCTGTGTCTCCCTCTCTCTCTGACCCTCCCCCATTCATGCTCTGTCTCTCTCTGTCTCAAAAATAAATAAACATTAAAAAAAATTTTTTTTAATAAAAAATAAAAAAAAGAAGAGACACCAGAGAGCTAGTGACTTCATACACTCTTTCCCAAACTCCCTACCTCTCTCTCTCTCTTCCTCTCTCCCTATCCTCTTCCAACCTGCACATGTGTACACACACACACACACACACACACACACACACACAGGCACAATGAGGGAAGGCCATGTGAGGATACAGAAAGAAGGTGACCGTCTACAAGCCAGGAAGACATTCTTCATCAGGAACCAAATCAGCTGGAACCTTAATATTGGACTTCTAGCCTCTAGAACTGTGAGAAAATTAACTTCTGTTGTTTAAGCCCCAGTTTTTAAATTGGCTAGCTCCTCTTAGCCCATGGATGAATCCTGGCCACTCTGTAGTGGACAATCCAGGAAACCCTTGATACCTGTCATACTTATGTCTTTTGAGAATATGAGTCATGAAAATTTATTTCTGCCCCAAGATTTCCTTGGAACCTACGGCCCTGCTTTCCTGGACACGTCTCTGAACCAGAGATGGCAGTCTGAGCCAAAGGTGACTCCACAGCCTGGTCCTGAAGGAGTCCACCGTCCAAGAGATTCCCCAGGACATCCTATCCAACCAGGTGTTGTCTTGGCAAGAATGTACAGGGAGACTCTGAGAGAAGGCAGCAGGGGACAGCAGGTATCAGCTACCACTGTAATCTCAACAGAGAGACCAGCTAATGTTCTAGTTCTCACCAAGGCAGATCTCTGGAGCACTGGGATCCACAGGGGTTACACAGCAGCCCTGAGTTTCCTGAGCTTCCCTCTGTCTCCTCAGAACATGGCTCTTCATTGAACCTAAGGAACCTTATTTCCTTCTAGCTACCCCCCTCCACCCCGTGGTCCTATGCTCCAGCACACCTAACTTCCTGCGCTTTCTCAAATTTTTTATACATTTTTCATCTCCATGTCTTCATATATACTGTTCCCTTTCCTTGGGATCACCCTGCCCAGTTTGCCACCAGATGAACTGCCAAGTAACCTCCACAGTCCATTCAAACGTCGCCCTCTCCTTGAAGACTTCTCTGACACTCCAAGGTAAAGGTCTTCCACCACCCCCTACCAGTGTGTTTTTCTTTACAACACGTACCCCACATCTGGTGATTATTTGGTTAGGGGAGAGACTGTACCTTATCCCTGTGTATAAACTAAACTTCTAGCATTGGGTCTGCACATAGCAGTGCTCAGAAAAGGTTTTTGATTAACTGATTGCAGGGAATTGATTACAGAGAGGGTAATAAAGCTTGGGTGGGAGAGAGACAGAGACAAAGGACAAAGGAAGGACAAAGTGGCAATAAAGGAGTCAGGGAAAGGGCGTCAGCAAGACACAACTTTAAAATGAACAGTGAAAAATCTTTTCAGGAATAAATGCATTTTCCCATTTCAAGCTAAGGTTTCATTTCTTTTTTTTTTTTAATGTTTACTTATTTTTGTGAGAGAGAGAGAGAGAGAGAACAAGCAGGGGAGGGGCAGAGAGAGAGAGAGAGAGAGAGACAGACAGACAGAATCTGAAGCAGGCTCTAGGCTCTGGGTTGACAGCACAGAGTCCCATACGGGGCTCAAACTCACAAACTGCAAGATCATGACCTGAGCCAAAGTTGGACACTTAACCAACGGAGCCACCCAGGCGCCCCAAGCTAAGGTTTCATTTCTAAGTAAACTATTTCTCTGTTTATTTTCAGTCCTAGTGAGCCCCGATGCCCATTATAGAACCCTCTTTAGACAACTGAAGCTTTTTCCTTAGTCACTATTCCCACATATTTCAAGCACAGAGTCCTATTTTCCTCACAGCAATACTTAAAACTTGTTTCCCTATAGGCTGCAAACTCTCCAAAATGGGGGAGGAAAGCTCGTACAGGTACAGTCACTTGGGAGGGTTTCCACGTTGCTAATTCACAGTTTCCGACTGGGATGATGAAGTACCACCACCTAAGGTCACACGTACTGGAGATAACAAGTAGTCACAAGTATTTATTGTGACCCTAGGTCACAAATCACATTGTGGCAATCCA
This sequence comes from Prionailurus viverrinus, assembly GCF_022837055.1. Lineage (NCBI taxonomy): Eukaryota > Metazoa > Chordata > Mammalia > Carnivora > Felidae > Prionailurus > Prionailurus viverrinus. The sequence goes on along the minus strand of NC_062569.1, from coordinate 88,893,729 downwards.
CCAAGAGAAAATGCCTTCTACAGTATCATCCCAAGCAGCTTCATAAACACTCAGAAACCTTATGTTTAAAAAATATTATTAAGGTTTTCACAAGTGGCTCCCCAAATCAGAGGTACAATCCACACAGTGTTTATAGTCTTAAGGACAAGACCTCAGAGGCTGCCAGAGCAAGAGAGATAATTTCTTTTTTCTAGAGAAAAAAATCTCTAATTTAAAAAAATGTTTAAACATGGTCAGTTTGTCATTTAAAAATATTAACACCAGACCTTTGGGGTAAGATGGCAGACTGAATATCTGTACCTAATTTTGTTCCTTCCACAAATCCCACTAATACATAGTAAAGAGGGCTGTTTTGTTTTGTTTTGTTTTGTTTTTAGTATCTAAATCCCTAAGTATGGGGAAAACGGCAACAACATTTTGGAAGCTGAAACACGCTGGGTGGTCCAGTGGTCCTGAGATCAGACCTGAGAAAACGGAGTCTCAAACCAGCAAAGGGAAGCTGAAAACCAACCTGATTTACCCCACAAAATTCTCCAAAGTCTCAGATGGATGGCACCAGGTGTCTGGCCATGGGAGAGGAGGTGCATTAAAACCAAAAGTCCAAGGCAGACTCTCTGGGAAGTCAGGCACCTGGTGCTCTCTGGCCAACAGAAGTCTGCAGCGTATTCATTCTCTGGAGACGGCAAACCAAGGACTTTGACTGGAGTGCCAGGCCCAGCTGAGAAAAATCGAGTCCATGTTTACTGAATACTGAAGCAGGGGTCCCCAACCCTTTCCCCCAACTCAGCTCTCACAACAAGGGTGGCTTGACTCATCTTTCAGGCAGACTGGAAGATGCCTCTTTGAAGAAAGTGAAACATTTCATGAAGCACCTAAAAAGATGATCCTGGGAGAGGGTCCCCAATAGCTAGTGTACCCAGACTGAACTGACCGGACCCAGCTATGAGCTCAGACTTCCAATCGGCCTTTTCTCCCTACTCTTACTCTGGAGCAGAAAGCCAAGAATGACCAGATATCTGATAAGTCCCTCTGATAGGGATGATAAAGACCCAAACAAAAGGAAAAGGGCAGCTTAAAGGAAACAGAAACTTTGCAAAGATAAGAAAACTCTGAAAAATATATCAACAAATACTCTGAGGGCTACAAGAAAGTATTGCATCCTTGAAGCAAACCAAAAAAAAAAAAAAAAAAAAGGATGTCATTAAAACAATAAAATGAAATGTAACAATCAAAAAACTAAGAAAAAGGTCTTGATTATTAAAAACAGTTTAGCAAAATAAGAAAATTGATTGAAGGCATACAAGACTGAGTTAAGGGAATCCTCAGAAAGTGAAAATAAAAATAGGTAATAAAAAAAATCCAATATCCAAATAGTAAAAGTACCAGAGAGAACAGAAAATGTAGAAAAATATCACCACTGAAATAATTCAAGATGATTTCTCAAAACTGAAAGATACGGGGCGCCTGGGTGGCGTAGTCGGTTAAGCGTCCGACTTCAGCCAGGTCACGATCTCGCCGTCCGTGAGTTCGAGCCCCGCGTCAGGCTCTGGGCTGATGGCTCAGAGCCTGGAGCCTGTTTCCGATTCTGTGTCTCCCTCTCTCTGCCCCTCCCCCATTCATGCTCTGTCTCTCTCTGTCCCCAAAATAAATAAACGTTGAAAAAAAAAAAATTAAAAAAAAAAAAAAAAAAACTGAAAGATACATTACCAGACCAGAAACGGCCCACCCAGTGCCCAGCATAATATAAAGAGAACCTCATGTTCGTGTATCGTTTTGAAATTTCAGAAAACCGGGGACAAAAAGAACTTCCTACTAGTTTATAGTTACATGTAAAAGATTATGAATCAGAATGGACTGCTTACCAGCAATACTAGAAGCCAGGAGACAAGCAATCAGAAGTTTAAAAGAAAATAGTTTGCAACCTAGAATTTGACATCCAGCCAAACTATGGGCCGAGTGTGAGCACAGAAAAAAGAATTTTCAGACCAAAAAGTCTCAAACCACTTCTCTCTCATGAGCTCTTTCTCAAGAAGTTACTGGAAGATAACCTCCATCAAGATGAGACAGCAAGGGCACCTGGGTGGCCTAGTCAGTTAAGCATCAGTCCCGGGAGTTCGAGTCCCGCATCAGACTCTGTGCTGATAGCTCGGAGCCTGGAGCCTGCTTCGGATTCTGTGTCTCCCCCTCTCTCTGCCCCTCTCCCACTCACACTCTGTCTTTCTCTCTCTGTCTCAAAAACAAAGTAAACATTTAAGAATTTTTTTTTTTAAAGATGAGAGAGCAAATCAGAATGACATTTCTGATGGAGATCCAACAGAGAGGGGAGATAAAGGAGGGTGAACAGAGATCCTGGGTGAACAACTCTGCACATGCATATGGGATGACCTCCCAGACTGGAACAATGGGACCAAGGACATGCTGAGGGCCCTCATCACCAAGCTCTCTGGAGCCCACCACACCTAGTTTTTAACCTGACATCAGAACACTGGCCTGAGCCTATCTCAGAATCTCATGTACTTGCTTCATCTTGACCATGAACTTGACCATGAAATTGCTGCCCTCACCTCTTCAGCCTACTCATCACCCCATAGAACTGTTCTATTCGACCGACTGCCAAGGGCTAAGGATGGTAATGAGGACCTCAGACGTAAAAACAGACAGCAGTTCTGTCCGCCAACACACCCCTCCAGATTTTAGTACCTGGCACATATTACAACCCTGGGAAAGTCAGGGACCTGAATAACTGAAAGTCAGATTACTCTGGTGAGGAAGGAAGGAGAAGCCCCTGGCGGAGAGCACAGGGAGCCCTTGAGGGAGCAACCTTCTATTTCCTAACCTGGGCACTAGATGACATTCTGCTGTTCTTTAACCAGCATGGATGTCTCAGACACTCTTCTATACACAATATATGTTTTAGAATGAAATAACTTAAGAAAGTAATTGTAATACAAATATTGGAAGCATTAATGTTTTTCCTCCTGTTTAGAGACCTCCCCTTCCATGTTCTTTCTCTGCAAAGTGATGTACTTCATTTTACAGAGAAAATCATAACTGTTTATATTTATAAAGTAATATACTCATTTTGTGAGATGTGGGTATGCCTTCTGTAAAAACTTTGAGAATCTTCGTTTTGCACTTTCACAGTGTCAGGCAAAAATTATATTACTTCGTAAAAAGTGGCGTGAAGACCCAATGGAATTAAGTCGGGAACTAGAAGGTCCCCCATCTCTGACTGCAGGCCTAAGTCTAGAGTCATGAGAGTCTTAGGAGGCATAAAAGTTAAGGACTGAGAGCCTGGGCTCTGGGTGTACTATCTGGGTTTGATTCCTACCTCTACCAACAAGGCAACCTCCAGCAGGTACTTACCACGCACAGCCTCAGTTTCCCCACTTGTAAAATGGGAATAATCATAGTACCTACCTCTCACTGTAAGAAGTAAATAAATTAACACATGTACAACACATGAAACAATGCCTGACATATACTAAGTGCTCAGTTTTATTACTATTATATAGATAAGCAACTGTCTTACTATGCATGGCAACTATCTTTCTACAGAAGAAGTTATTTCCATCGAAGAAATCCATGAGTGTGGGGACTCACTGTGGTCAGCCCTTCTCCTCATGGCCTCCTGGTGTTCCACAACTACCACCATCTTCTAGTCAGTGGCTGCTCGAAGATGCAGGTTGGATGAAGCAGGTGGCCTTTGCAACAAATTGTCCAAGCCTTTTCACACTTGGGACTGGGACATGGTTCCCTAAAAATGGCAAACTTGGCTTGCAGGTGGGCTGTCAAACAGCATAGCTGCCTCCTTCACCAGCTAGCATCAGCCAGCACACAGGGGTGAGCAACCACTTTGCTGTAAACATGAGTCACACATGGGCCTCGGGCTGCAGTGGAGTATAGGGCAAACAGCACTGGATGGGGCGCTGGGAGAACTGGCTTGCAACTGTGGCTCTGTGTGACCCAGCAAAGGTCACTCAACCTCTCTGTGCCTAAGTTTCCTCACCCACAGGATCAGGCACATCACCCAGATTCAACATACTGAAGTTCAAGGAATCTAGGCACATGTCAGCTTTCCCTTCAATACCATATAATTAGTGTAGGGGTAAGAGAAGACACTCATAGGACAGTGAGGCTTCTGAAGACACAGCCCATCACCCAAAACTGACTGCAGTGCTGGTGGTGACCTGCTTGGGCTTCCATTCCCATGTCTAGGCAGAGCCCATAACAACTTTATCACTTTTTAAAACATACATCTAAACTAGTTCCTATTGCAGACAATTGGCAGGTGCCCAATTAATAGATTATTCCACCAGACAGTTGAATGCATTGGCCATTGGTCAAAAATGAGGTCACCACAATCCTATGTGCTATAACTGGAAAAGCCTAATGAAAAACAATTGTCTATTTTTTAACAAATAGGAATCCATATTCCCATCTCCCTTAATTTGCCTTCCTTGGTGTGTGGTTCAGGAGCAAAGGAAGATTTTGTTCAAGGTCAAGTTGGCTTTGCTCTTTGACTCCTTTGTTGTGCGTTTGTCTGTCCATGCATGTTTCACATCAGCAAATCCCCAGCCGGATTCCAGCTGACCTACAGGAATTTCTAGCCAACATTGCCAGATCCCTGGTCTTTCTCTCAAACCTGCACAGTCGGAAAGAACGGGTCAGGAGACTCCTGTCCCAGCCATCTGGACACACATGCTCAGTGGATATGCATAATATGAAGCACATGTGCTTTCTCAAAAAAAAATTTTTTTTTTCCTAAGGGATACAGAGCTGTTATTAACAGAGCCTGTGGCATCCTTCCAGCACACAGACATTCCCAGACAAAACCATCCAGGCTGACCTGCTGCAGGTAAGATCTGCACTCTGATTTTACCAGTGATTCATCTACACTCTTTTGTCGAGCATTTAATGCCTCTCCAAGCATCTCCACTCCTTGCAAACAAAAAATCCAGGAGGAAAACTTTCAAAGCCAGTTTCTTCTCAGCTGCAACCCTTCCTTCCTTCCTCCTTCCCAAGACTGTCTGACTGAACTCGCAACCTGACCCCACCCTGGGCTGGGCCCTCCACACAGGCATTGTGGCTTCTCTTGCCAGCTGCAGCCTGTGCAGACAGAATACCTGGGAACTGCTGCCAAAACAGGAAGGTCGGCGCCTCTCAGAAGGGAGGCCTGGGGAGTATCCGTCTCCTAGGTGACTACAGATAAGAGATGAAGGGGCCAGGGCTTTCCACACCTCCAGTCACATTCCAGAGCCTTTCCCTTGTACCCTCAGTCTATCTGATTCATTCTTCCTTCATTCACTCAGCAAACATACTGAGCACCTGCTGATATAAAGCCCTGTTCTGGAGCTGGGGACAAAAGGGGATTGAGATGTCTGTCTGTCTCCAGGGGCACCAATTTTGCTGTGACAGGCCTCTTGGTGTAGGGGCAGCCCTGGACACCTTGGACTTCTCAGGAGTCCCCGGTGAAACCACCTCTCTGCACTCCCACCAGTAGAGTCCCGAAGATAACATGACAAACAAGGCAACGGAGGGTTTGGGTAGGGGACTGGGCAGTAGATGATGCAGCCCCAGCCCCACCTCCTGGGCCTCATCTCTCCCTGAGCACAACAATATGGCTTCCAGAAATTAGGTCCACTTTCTGGTCCCAAGGACACATCTTGTCACAACCAATTGGAAGGTTGGCCGTGCTAATTGGCATACCTGTTGGGCTCTGATCTGGTGTGTGAATAAACCTTTCAAGCCTAAATCATCAACACCGCCTGAGTCTGCAAAAAGCCTTCAAAAGCCTGCTCATTACCAGTCTACAATGGAGCAAGTCTTTAACTGGATAGCAACTAACTTTTATCCATCATGGCAAAATGTGTGTTTTGCAAAGGGGGATTAGGGCAGTAATGAGGACCCCAGGCTGAGCCAGAAACCCCAGTATAGTAGCCCATTCAAAGGATCCAGCCATGAATAGCGGTAGAGGGAAAGAGAGAAGTTCAGAGTAGGAAACCAGGATATGAAGGGGGTGGGGGCGGGAGGAGTCAGAAAGGGATGGAGAGAAAGGAAAAGAAAGGAAAAGAAAGGAAAAGAAGATAGGAAAAATCTAAAAGAGGGCTGCTTCTCATACCTTTTACCATGGCCACAAATTCCAGCAGATGGTCAGCTGCCCCCACTAGGGGTCCTGTGGTCCCGTTCCTTTCTGAATTAGCAAAACTTTCCAAGGAGTCACCTAAGAAAGTGCAGAAACTCTCACCTCTGCTGGGGTCAGACTGCCTGAGACCAACAATATGGAGGACTGAGGGCTGAGCAGTCTGGGAGCCAGGCCTCACCCCTGCATTCTCCAGGAAGAGGAATGGGGCCTGAGAACCCAGGAGGGAGGACCAAGTCCTATCCTGATTGACATCATGCCCTGCCCTGAATTGGATCCTGGTCAGCTGACCTTGTCTATTCCCACAGTGCCGGAGGGATTCGGGAACCACGTTTTAGCCACTTCAGTACCTGGTTCTGGCTCCTCACCTACCCTCATAGTCCTCTGTCTCGTTCCTGCTTCCCCTTCAAGCGCTGACCCATAATATCTCTGATCATGTATGGGAAGGCCCAGCCGAGACTAACAGGTTCTCAGATGCCCTTGATCTAAAGGAGAAGGTGAGCAGTAAAGGATTTGGTGGAGGAGAATGGCTCCATCACCCTTGTTCAAGGGCATGCCAGACCACCATGGAATAGTGCTTTAGAGTCAGGAGCTCTGGGTTCCAATTTTGGCTAAGCCACTTACTATGCAATCTTAGGAAAGTTGCATAACATCTCAGGGCTTCAATGTTCTTGTCTGTAAAATGGGAATAACCATCCCACCCATATCACTAGGTTGCTTTAAGGTTTAATTAGAACGATATATGGGAACACCTGGGTGGCTCAGTCGGTTGAGTGTCTGACTTTGGCTCAGGTCATGATCTCATAGTTTGCGAGTTCGAGCCCCACATCGGGCTCTATGCTGTCAGCTCAGAGCCTAGAGCCTGCTTCGGATTCTGTGTCTCCTTCTCTCTGCCCCTCCCCCGCTCACACTCCTCTCTCTCTCTCTCTCTCTCTCTCTCTCTCTCTCTCTCAAAGATAAATAAACATTAAGAAAAAATTTTTTTAAAGAATAATATATGTAAAGTGCCTGACATAAAGTTGGCACTCATTATAATTTTCCCACGAATAAGCAGGTTTTGTGACACATAGGGCCCTTAGTTGAGTGCTAGCCAAATGAGACAGGCAGAGGAAGGAGGAGCTAGTCTCTGTCCTGAGCCCCCTCTTAGGGCAATGAATTCTTTGGTCTTGTCTCCAGGATTCTGCCAGTCTGAGCAGTATGACACGTGGCCTCACCACTGTCTGGCTCTTACTCCACTGAGTTTGTGTTAGACAGCAAAGCAGATGCTATATGAGCAGGGGGCCAGACAGGGGTTCTCGACCCTGGGTGTACAGTAGAATCACCTGGAAAGTTAGAAAATACAGCCCAATAGGTCCCGCCCATCGGTGCTGGGTGACTTGGTCTGGGGTGGGGCTCCCCTGTCACTTCTAGTGTGCAGGCAGCGTTGAGACCCCCAGGGATAGAGGCTGGGTCATCGGTTATTCCAAGAAGACTCTATTCCACTCTCCTGGACCAGGGAGGGCTGAGTTCTGAGGCCTGGCTTCTCAGAACTTACTTCACTTCTCTGGGTTCTTGCATCTGTGAGATGGAGAAAATAACCCGGCCCAGCCTCCTTATCTGTGAGGGTCTCATGAGATGGGTGTGAAAGCTTTCAGTACAGCATCACCTACTTGACCACCGTGTAAGTAAAATGCCAATGCCAGGATACCATAGACCATTCTACACAAAGGAGTCGTGCTTCCTCCTAGTACCTCTGTGGGCAGAGAGGAAAGACTGAGCGAGCTACCCTGGGACAAGGCTCCCTGGCCCTCAGAGGCCAGAAAACAAACAGCCAGAATCACGACTCCACACAGAGGCCACCTGGGGCACTGCAAGGCCTTCTAGGCAGGCCTTGCTCCCAGGCTTTGGAAAACCCTTCCCAGCAAAGCTATACAGAGATGCCCTCCCACCACAGGGGGAAAGGAGCCCACAAGGAAGGCTCAGGAAGACACGTGGCTGGGAAGATGATGCTACAGAGTCATGATGGTAGCTGGGCCACTGTCTTCATCTCAGGAAGAAAAAGGGGCCCTAGGGAAGATGTTCCAGAGTGGGGGCACAGATGTGCCATCTGCACCTGCTGGCACCAGAAGAGGTCGCAGTCTGCATCACCATCTTTCCCTTAGTGTGCGCATTCCTGCACAAATATTTACTGAACTACTATATGCCGGGCACTGTGCATCCCAGGGACACCACAAGCCTTATCCTCAGTACCCCAAGTGCAGGCTGATTGCAAGCTCCAGGGAAGCAGCCAAAACATTCATGTGTTTGTTGTATCCTGAATGGACCAGGAAACAGTCATCGGAAGAGATTATGGGGTATGTTCTTTGGTAAAGAATATTAATCTTTAGGATACCTGCTTTGTATGTTAGGAATTCTATCAGAGAGGATTTGTTGTTGTTTAATACGGAAAAGTGAAAAAAAAAAAAAGCCTCTTCTGTGAATTAAATTCCATCTTAGTATAAGTGTGGTGCTATTGGCTTCAAAATGGGCATGCCCCAAGCTCCAGCCCATCCCGGTGCTTCATCTCCAGGCCTGACTGCCCCTGGGAGCCCTCGACCACCACACATCGCTGCCTTCTAGTCGTCTCCACTTGGACCTCACTTGAACTCTTATGCTGACCTCTCCCTCTCCCCCACATCTATTCCTGCCAGATTCCTCCCAGATCCCAGTAGCGCGAAGCCATCAGCCAGTCAGCCTCGTGTCAGCCACGTCGCTCCACTCTGCCTCATCTCTACATCCCACCCTGCCATTTCATCTGTCTTTAACCTGCCCCCTTTCCTGTCTCCAGAGGCTCTGGAGCATCACTGCTTTCCCAGATCACTGCAACAGCCTCTCAAATAAGTTTCCTGCCTCCGTCCTCCACCCCTACCCCAAGCCACTGGTTTTCCATACCATGGCCAGAGCAGTTTTCTAAAATGGAAAACTTATGTCACATTTCCCACTGCCCCAAGACAAAGCCCAGGCCCCTAAGCGTGACAGCCCAGGCTTTCAGGAGCTGGCTCCACGTGCTCTGCAGGCTCCTCTTCACACGTGCCACTCGGGGCTCTCTCATTTTCCCAAGCACAGCAGGCTCCTGGGTCTTTGCATGAACTGCAAGATGTGCTTCCTTCTCTTCTTCCTCTGGCTAAATCCTGTACTCCTTTAGCACTCAGAGCTCAGCAGGAATCTGCTCTGGAAAATCTTCCCTGACTCAAGCTGGACTGGGAGTCCCCCCACCCCAAAATCCTTGTCACAGGACTTGTCACTTAATAACCGTTTACTTGTCTGGGTCTCCTGGGACACCGTAAGAGTTAAAATGAAAGAAATGGCAAGGCATGACCTACCGTGAACAAATCTCAAAAATATGGGAAAAGCAAACCGCGAAATCATTCAATCATCCACACTATTTAAATATTTACCAGGTGAGTGGGTCCATACGGTATGATAAAATGTGTGTAAAACTTTCAAACACTAAACAATAATAGACATCAACGGTGGTATCTACATACGTTAGAAAAATAAAAACACACGGGAGGGACAAATATCAGACTCAGGATGGTGGTCGCCGGGGGGAGAAAAGGGAGTGGAGCAAAGTACTACTTAAATTGTACCTGTAACACTTTACACGTTTTTATTTTTAAGAGAGTTCTGAAACAAAACTGGCAAAATATCATCCATTAAATTTGGGGGATGGGTAGATGAGAATCTGTTACATTATTTCCTGTATATTTGAAATATTTCATTAGTACATTTTTTAAAACTTTTAATGAGGAACCAGAGTCTCCATCCAATGCCCTCGTTAACATCCCGGGGGGCCTGAGCACACCGCTGTGGCTGCCCGTCCCACCACACAATCAAAAATGCAATCCGGTGTCGTAAACACTTTTATCCTCACTTTTGCCAAGGAGAAAACCAAGGCTCAGAACAGGTAACCTTGCTCAAGACCACCAGAGGCTTCCAGATTTCAGACCCTATTCTTCGTATACAATTCCTACTATTTCATCCAAGAGAGAGCACCTATGTCAAACGGAGTATGTAGAGAGAATTCTAGATGTAGGAACAGGGCTGTATTCATATGTATTTATGACCCAGTGAGTGGAGACATTTCTGGGAGAAGAGGGTGCAGGAAGGTGCAGAGTTGGAGATGCAACCAAACAAGTAATTTGGGGCTAGCCCGTGAAACTCAGTTAATACAAACCCACTAGGTTTGGACTCTGTCCTATAGGCAATAGAAGGCCGCTGGAAATGTTTAAGCTGGAGAGTAACCTAAGCAAAGCATGGTTTTAGGAAAAGTAATCTGGCTTCAGTGTACAGGAGGGTTGGTTGCCCATAGGAGATGGGTAGAATCAACCAAAAGGAAGTTCCTGGAAGGATAAATTCAGATCTGGAAATCATCTAAGTGCCCCACATAAGAAGTGGCCTCTGCTGATCTAAGGGGAGAATTGTTGGGTTGAAAAGGGTAGGAAGGTTTAAGCTACACAGAGAAATAAAAGTTCACTCCAGCTTTCCAGGCATGGGGAAATGGTGTAGACATTTGGGAGATAACCTAATTATTTGCTTATTGAGTTTTTTTCAGGTGTTTTGTTTTGTTTTGTTTTGTTTTGTTTTGTTTTGGCTAGGGGGTGAGGAGGAGAAGATAAATAAAGGGAAGAGGAAAAAATGCAAGACTTCAGTTTTGCTTCTAATTCAAGGTGATGCTCAGACATCCAGGGAGAAATGGAAAGGCAGTTGGTGACATGGGAGCTCCATCCAAGAAAGCTGAAGAAGCAGACGACAGCAGCAGTGGTGCTGGCAGGATCCCCCTGAAGAAGACAGCACAGAGAAAAGCAGCGCTGACAACTGACCCGTGGTCCCCTGCCTGCGTCCAGGACAAGAAGACTCAGAAAAGAGTCAAGGCAGCATTGTGTTGAAGAAGAAATGGGAAGAGACTGATTCCAGTCAGCACAGGTGGTTGCCGTAGGCTGAAGGTTTGTGTACCCTCCCCTCCAAATTCATATGTTGAAGCCTAATCCTCAGTGCTATGGTATGTGGAGGTGGGCCTTTGGGATGTGATTAGGTCATGAGGGTGGAGTCTTCTTGAATGGGATCAGTGCCCTTATAAAGGAGGCCTCAGAAAGTTTCCTTGCCCTCTGGTCACATGAGGACACAGTGAGAGGACAGCCTTCTACAAACTAGGAAGCAGGCCCTTGCAAGACATTACATCTGCCAGTGCCTTGATTTTGGATTTCCAGCCTCCAGAACTGTGAAAAATAAATGTCCATTGTTTATAAGCCACCTGGTCTAGGGTATTTTGTTATAGCAACCTGAGTGGACTGAGACAGTGGTCAGTGGTGCAAGGGGGTCAGGTATAAGTAATGAGCAAAGGTTCTGGATTTCAAGACCAAGAGGTCATTGGGACCTCAAGTACAGCATTTTCAGCAGATGGCAGAGTCAGCCATGCCTGACCCTTGATCTTTTAATAGCTCCTAACAGCAAGCTGGCCTTACAGCTGGGCATAGGCAGACCCGGATCCCACCCGCCAGACTCAGCACATGAACCTGTGCCTGCCCAAGCCGTGCACTGAGCAATAGCCCCCTCCCACGGATGGCAGGGTACCCAGGCAGAGCAGAGCATGTGAAGTGGACTGGAGGAGACTACAGACCCATGCAAAGCAGCCATCTTCCTAGATAACCAAAAAGTTAAGCTTGGAGATGCATAATTTCATTTTTAAATGCAGAACATAGAATTAAAATGTGCCACATGTCACTTTATTTTCTAAAATGTATTTTATCTATATTTGCCTGACTTCTATGGCAATAAAATCATTTTGGCATGACACACATCTTACATAAATGAAAATATAATCCAACAAAATGGCATTTTAGGAGCCTTAAGCCAAACAAATGTTTGAGAGGGCCTTGTTTAAATTAAGTTGCCGTGCTATTTAGCTTTTTACAGTAATGTAGCTGTGTCTCCACAGAGCCTTGTGCAAGGATGCTGTTTTGGAAGAGACAGGATGGGAGATGGGGAGAGGGAAAGGGGCCTGTGCTGACTGCTTGCAGGCCAAGGAGTCAAGAAGTGAGAAAATGGAGACGATGAGTGAGATCCATTTTTATAGGCAGCATGGAGACGAAATGAGAGACATGACATAGTGGCTTGAGATGCAGGATGAGGTGTGACATAGGAGCCTGAGTGCAGGGAAGGATGCACCAGGTGAAAGACACCAGACTAAATGAAAGTCTGCACCCTGACCATGAGTCCGCCAGCCCTGTTCCTCTGCCCTGTTCCCAGCACTGTGGCAGCCAGGCTTGTCCGAGGCAGGAGACTGGAGAGTTCTCTGGAAGGCACTAACTGTACCAGAGGAAAGACCTACAGAAACTCACATTTGGGAGACTTGGGTGAAACAGCCCAGTGTGCCACACCATCACCCCACAGTGAAGCCTCCCACCACAACTGCCACCTCCACTACATAGACCTTCCAATGGCTGACCAGTGCCTCCGTATTAAAAATGAATGGGGGCACCTGGGTGGCTCAGTCGGTCAGTTGAGCATCCCAACTCTTGGTTTTGGCTCAGGTCATGTTCTCATGGTTCATGAGAGCCCCAAGACGGGCTCTGTGTTGACAGTAAGGAGTCTGCCTGGGATCCTCTCTCTCCTTCTCTCTCTGCCCCTCACCCTTCCCCAACATTGTGCGCACAGGTGCATGTGTGTGCACACTCTCTCTCAAAACAAATAAATAAACTTTAAAAATAAATAAATAAGTAAATAAATAAATAAATACGAATGAACAGGGGCACCTGGGTGGCTTAGCTGGTTGAGTGTCAGACTCTTGATTTCACTCAGGTCATGATCTCCCAGTTATAGGATTGAGCCCTGTGTCAGGCTCCACACTGGGCACTAAGCCTGCTTCGGAGTCCCTCCCTGCCCCTTCCCCACTCATTCTCTCTCTGTCTCTGTCTCTCTCTCTCAAAATAAATAAACTTTAAAAAAGAAAAAAGAAAAAAAAAAAAGAATGAACAGCCAGGGACTACCAGACATTGAAGAAAGCTTGCATCACTTAACACAGAGAACAAAACAAGATAATAGAAATAAGGAAATGCAGAAAAAAACAGATAATGTTGAGAGAAGAAGAAAATTTGACAAGAAAAAAAAACTCCTATAAGTTATAGCCTAAAAGAATCAAAACGAGATATTATATTCATGAAACAAGATTCTCAAATTATCAAAGAACAACAAAGAGCTCTTGGAAATTAAGGCTAGTCAAAACGAAAAATTTACTACATTAGAAATAAAGTTGAAGAACTCTCCCATATAGATGGAAAAAAGGAATATGCTAGAGAAGAGAGAAGATGAAAATAATAATAATAACAGGAGGTTCAAGCCAGGAGCTCTAATATCCAAGTATTCAGAATTCAAGGAAAAAATTAAAAATTAAAAAAGAGAGAAAAAACAAAGGGGAAGAAATTGTCAAAGAAATAATTTGAAAATTCCAGATCGAAAGTGCCCCAGGTCAACAAATAGCAATTTTCATCATGAAATCTTAGAACCTCAAGGGAAAAGGGAAGGTTCTGAAGCACTTGAAGAAGAGAAAGAGGTCACTTACCAGGAGCAGAAATCCAAATAGCACCAAACTCCTGGATGCTGCTGAATGCCAGAAGGTAGAGCAATGACTTCAAAATTCTATGGGAAGTGATTTTTAGCCTAGATTTTTATATCTCCTACCAATCACTGCTACCAAAGTGACATTTTCCATCCTAGACAGAAGAGGATGATTTGGGATCCAGACAGTAGGGACAGCACCTGGGAGAAGTGAGGGCAAGTACCAAACAACAGCTGTGATCCTGGCCTGATATCATCCATCCAGAAGGAAGGTGAGGATGGGGTTTCCAAGAGAAAATGTAACATAGGGAGAATTGGGGAAAATGCCTATACGTATTTAAAAGCTCTATGGATGGGGCTCCTGGGTGGCTCAGTCGATTAGGTGTTCATCTCTAGTTCAGGTCATGATCTCACAGTTTGTGGGTTCAAGCTCCTCATCGGGTTCTGTGCTGACAGCTCAGAGCCTGGAGCCTGCTTCAGATTCTGTGTCTCCCTCTCTCTCTGCCCCTCCCCCACTTGTGCTCTGTCTCCCTCTCTTTCTCAAAAATAAACAAACATTAAAAAAATAAAAAATAAAATAAAACTCTATGGATATTTTTATAACGGTGATTTAAAAAAACTAGAGGGGTGCCTGAGTGGCTCGGTTGGTTAAGCATCTGACTTCGGCTCACATCATGATCTCATGGTTCATAGGTTCGAGCCCCATGTCAGGCTCTGTGCTGACAGCATGGAGCCTGGAGCCTGCTTTGGATTCTGTGTCTCCCTCTCTCTCTGCCCTTACCCCACTCATGGTCTATCTGTCTACTTCTCTCTCTCTTTCTCTCAAAAATAAATAAACACTAAAAAAAAATTTTTTTAAGCTAGAAAATAAAGCAAATGAAAAAAATAGAGCATAGTGGATTGAATTGTGGACCCTAACAAGATATGCCCACACACTAACCCTAGAAACTTGTGAATGTGACCTTATTTGGGAAATAGGTCTTTGCAGATATAATTAAGTTAAGGATCTCCAGATGGGATCATCTCGGATTATCCAAACTGGACCATTTCCAGTGACAAGTTGTCCTCCTGAGTTTCTCACAGAGGAGAGGCAAGAGGAGGAGAAGGCCATGTGACCACAGAGGCAAAGGCGGGAGCAATGTGGCCACCAGCCAAGGAACACCAGGAGCCACCAGAAGCTGGAAGAGACTAGGAAGTGTTCTCTAGAGACTTGGGAGGGGGTGTGCCCCTCCAACACCTCGCTCTTCCACCTCTGGCCTCGAGAACCATGAGCTGCTATATTTCTGTTGCTTTAAGCCACCCAGTTTGCAGTGGTTTGTTAAGGCAGCCCCAGGAACTAAGACGTAGAGTAAGCTTAGTTTCAGGAGAAGCTGAAGATATACAAACAAGAAAGCAATCAGAGTATGCAATTTGGCTCAAAAATGAGTATCTTTATGTATATGTATTACTTTAAGTACACATAAAAATTAATTTTAAAAGAACAAATGACATATTAGAAAAAACTTTTCAACATATACAACAAACACTGTCTAACACTAATAAAAGCTAACCAGGTATTTGTTTTATTTTGAATTAATTGTGAAGGTAGAAGAGTTACAAATCATTGAAAAGGAAGATAGCACAAAGGAACAATAGGGAAAGATTATAAATAATTCAAAGAAAATAAATATAAATGGCAATAAAAATATGAATAAAATAATTCTCGTTAATGATTTCAGAAAAATTAATTTTTTTAAAGGAGCACAATTTTTGCCCATCATTTCTTGCCAGAAATTTAAAAAAGTGAACATATCCAATATTGTTCAGGGTATGGGGAAGCAATAACTCTTACACACTGTCAGTGAGAGTTCAAAATGGAACAACTTTATGAGAAGCCAGTTTGGCAGCACATAATAAAATTAAAAAAAAATCTTTTAATGTTTATTTTTGAGAGAGAGACAGAATGGGGGAGGGGCAGAGACAGAGGGAGACACAGAATCCGAAGCAGGCTCCAGGCTCTGAGCTGTCAGCACACAGCCCTACACAGGGCTCAAACTCACAGACTGCTTGATCATGACCTGAGCCAAAGTTGGACACTTAACTGACTGAGCCACCCAGACGCCCCAGAACCTATCAAAATTTCAAATATTCTTGACCTTTGTCCTATTAATTCTATTTACAACCCTTGATCCTATAGAAATAAGCTTTAAATTTTGCACAACGATATTCATGTCAGCAGTGCTTCTAGTAGCAACAAACTAGAAAAAAACTAAATATCCATCAATAAACAAATGTTTAAACATAAAGTATTTTCAGCTTGTTATATGGAATACTATTTAAGTGTCAAAAAAAGAATGAGGGAATCCCAAATGTACTGACATTACAGTCATGATGTCCATAATATATTATTGAGTACAAGAGGAAAAATAGCAGGGTGCCTGGGTGGCTCAGTCGATTAAGCGTCCGACTTCAGCTCAGGTCATGATCTCATGGCTCGTGAGTTTGAGTCCCGCGTCGGGCTCTGTGCTGACAGCTCAGAGCTTGGAGCCTGCTTTGGATTCTGTGTCTCCCTTTCACTCTGCCCCTAACCCACTCGCATTCTGTCTCTGTCTTTCTCAAAAATAAATAAACATTAAAAAAGAAGAGGAAAAATAGTAGAACAACAGAATTTAAGCACATTTCTACAAAGAACTATGTTATATGTGTTTATGTACATGCACATGCACTTGAAAATAGACTGGAAAGATATTTACCAATCTCCCTCTGGGGAGCAGGAGCAGAAGAAGAGAGTAGGGGAGGGAACTTCCACTTTTTATTTTATATTTCAATATTTTTAAAATTCTTATAAAACATTTGTCTCTGAAATAAAGGGGAAATATAATTTCACTTAAGTGTACTTAAATTTTTTTTTTCTGATTTTAAAATGAACTGTTATGGTTTAAAGTGTGTCTTCAAATTCTTTGACACGTCTCCATTCAAAATTATAGAAACTAATTTCCCTCCCTTTGAAGAGGACCGAACTAAGTGATTCACTTCTAACAAAGAGACTATGGCGGAAGTAGGGCTCTGTGACTTCTGAAGCTAGATCATGTGAAGGACAGAGCGTGTGCTCTCTCTCCTTCTTGTTCCCTCTGATTGTTTGCTCTCAGGGAGGCTGGCCACTGCATGACTTGGGGACACGTAAGCAGCTTTCAGGAAAGGACAACATGGAGGAGGAGGGAGGCCTCCCTCCAAAAACCAACCCCAACTTGCCAGCCAGCTCCTCCAGCCTTGGTCAAGCTTTTAGGCAGCTGCCGCCCCTGCTGACGTCTGACTGAGCCCCATGAGAAACCTTGAGCCAGAACCACCAGCAATGCCATAGCTAAGTTCCTAGCCCACAGAAAAGGCAAGAAATAATAAATGTTGATTGTTGTCTTATGCCACTAACTTTTGGGGTGATGTATTTGACAGCAGTATATAAGGAATGCCTGTACCAAAGCTCCCTGGGGAGGGCAGAGGTGTGAAAATGAAGTGTGGTCTTACTTTCCACGTTCTTACTTTATACATTCCAGGACTGTTTAGATTTTTTTCTAGTTAGTCTTTTATATTTAAATAAAGAGACAGAAATAAAGTTAGGCTTAAGTGTATTTTTAAAACATTCCTTCCCTGATTTTAAACATAACACAAAAGAAAATGGACAAAGTTGCAGGTCTGACACCAGCCAACCCCAGCCCTCCCTAGAAAGTAGCAATAACCAAGCCAGTGTGGTATTGGAGAACAAGCAAAGAGCACTAGAACAGAGCAGGGAGCCCAGAAATAGACACACACAGATACAGTCAACAGATCTCTGACAAAGGAGCAAAGGCAGCGTGGTCTTTTAAAAAATGGTGCAACACCAGGGCAGGCACATGCAAAAGCAAATCTGGACATTGACCTTACACAGTACACAAAATTGACTCAAAACAGATTACAGATTTAAACGTAAAACACAAAACTGTAAAAAGTCTAGAAGATAACATAGGAGACAATCTACATGACCTTTGATTTACTCATGAGTTTTTTAGGTACAACACCAAAAGCATGATCCATGAAAGAAAAATATTGATGTTAGATTTCATGACAATTAAAAACTTCAGCTCAGCAAAAGACATTGTTAAAAGAATAAAAAGATGGGGCACCTGGGTGGCTCAGTCGGTTAAGCGTCCGACTCTTGATTTTGGCTCAGGTAATGATCTTACAATTTGTGAGTTCGAGCCCCACGTGGGGCTCCAGGCTGACAGTGCTGAGTCTGCTTGGGATTCTCTCTCTCTCTTCCTCTCTCTCTCTCTGCCCCTCCCCTGCTCTCTCTCTCAAAATAAATTAATAAAAACTTTATAAAAATAAAGTATTAAATGTAAAAAGACTATCAATATAGAATTATATATATATATATTAATAAAAACTTTATAAAAATAAAGTATTAAATGTAAAAAGACTATCAATATAGAATTATATATATATATTAATAAAAACTTTATAAAAATAAAGTATTAAACGTAAAAAGACTATCAATATAGAACTCTATATCTATCAATATAGAATTATATATAAGGAAAGTCCTGGCTCGGTCAGTTAAGTGTCTGACTTTGGCTCAGGTCATGATCTCACAGCTTGTGAGTTTAAGCCCCACATTAGGCTCCATGCTGACAGCTCAGCGCCTGGAGTCTGCTTTGGATTCTGTGTCTCCCTCTCTCTCTGCCCCTCCCACAGCTTGTGCTCTTTCTGCCTCTCAAAAATAAACATTAAAAAAATTTATTTTAAGAATAAAAAGATAAGCCATGGACCGGGAGAAAATATTTACAAGACCTACATGTGATAAAGGGTTTGTGTCCAAAATATACACAGAATTCTTAAAACTCAGCAATAAGAAAACAACCAGATTAAAAAATGGTAAAAAGACCTGAACAGACACCTCACCAAAGATGACATACAGATATCAAATAAACATATGAAAAGATGCTTAATATTATATGTGATTACTGAATTTCAAATTCAAATAACAAGATGCTACTATTAGAGAGAGATACATATCAGAGTGTTTAACATCCAACACACTGACAACACCAAACACTGGTGACAATTTGGAGAAACAGGAACGCTCACCAGCTGCTGGTGGGGATACAAAATGGCACAGCCATTTGGGAAGGCAGTTTGGCAGTTTCTTAGAGAGGTAAACATAGTCTTACTGTATGACCCAGCATTCATGCTCCTAGGTATTTATTCAAATGGGTTAAAAAGTTGTATCTTCAACAAAACCTGCACACAAATGTTTACAGACATTTTATTCATAATTGCCAAAAGTTGGAATCAACCAAAATGTCCTTTAATTAGGTGAATGGATTAAAAAAAAAAAACTGAGTTACAACTACACAATGAAATATTCAGTGACAAAAAGGCATGAACTAGCGAGTCACAAAAAGGCACAGAGAACCCTTGAATGCATTTGCTTAGTGAAAGAAGTGAGTCTGAAAAGGCTACATACCATATGATTCCAACTCTAGGAAAGGCAAAACAAGAGAGGGAAAGAGTAAGATCAGTGGTTGTCAAGAGTTCAAGGGTGGGAGGAAGGAGGAATGAACAAGTGGAGCACAGGAATTTCTGACACCTTAAAACTATTCTCTACAACACTGTAATGGTGGATACACATTATTATTGTAAGAGCTCACAGAACTGCACAACACAAAGGGTGAATCCTACTCTAAACCATGGACTTCAGGTACCAATAAGGTATCAACATTGGTTCATCACTTGTAATGAACATGCCACAGTAATGAGAGATATTGATAAGAGGGGGAACGGAAGTGGGGAAAGGAGAGGGAAAAGATATGGGGACCTCTGCACCATCTGCTCAATTTTCCATAAACCTAAAACTGCCCTAAAAAATTCAGTCTATTAGGGGCACCTGCGTGGCTCAGTCAGTTAAGCATCTGACTCTTGGTTTTGGCTCTCGGGTTGTGATCTCACAGTTCATGAGATTGAGCCCCGTGATAGGCTCTGTGCTGACAGTGTGGAGCCTGCTTGGGATTCTGTCTCCCTTTCTCTCTCTGCACACCCCTTTCTCAAAATAAATAAATAAATAAACTTAAAAAAATACAGTCTATTAATTTTTTAAGTAGCACTAACCAATTGATGGAAAAGGAGAAATGCCTTTTTTAAGTAGCACTAACCAATTGATGGAAAAGGATAATGCCGCCACCCATAACCTCAGCAGAAAGACAGCCACTGCTGACACTTAGGTATAGTTCCTTCCAGTCCTTTTTCCAGCCTTTTTTCAAATGCCTATGTGCATGTCGTTTTTCCAAAGGGCTGAAATCATTCTGCTAAATGCATTCTGAAGGTTTATGATCTAGTTTTAGTTTGGATTTTTAACTGCAAAGAAAGTAGCCCATATAAAACATCAGTGATACCAAAAACAGATTTGAGAGGGGCCAGTTGCCATGGAAATGATTGAAAATAAATTTCACTTCACACTACACCCTGCTAATGCACTGACCAGAAAGAAGGAGAAATACTTGGAGTAACAGAAGAGCAGCCAAGATAGCTTCTAATCGAGAAGAAGGAAAACACATCGGCCTAGTGAGGTTTCAAAGAGGCTAGAAGCATCAACCTGCAATTTAATTAATTAAGCTTTTTCAGCAACCACGCTGATGAAGGGAGAAAGCACCCAGGAATGGGAGACTGGAGTGGACCCCCTCACCCCCACTGACAGTTAGTTTTACAGCCAAACAGCCAGCAGGTCTCCCTCCGGATGTGGGCTTGTCTCTGCAGTTGGTGCAAGGCCAGGAAACAAATCATTCCTCCCCTGAGATGGAGATGCTCCAAGTGTTTAGCAAGCTGCAAGGCCCAGGCGCCAAGTGATCGGTTTGGACACTGCATTGGCTCTTAACATTGGAGCGGGTCCTGGGGCAGCCCTCCTGCACAGGGCTTAACCCTTTAGATGCTGGGTCATGGGCAGTCTGGAGGTTCTGGGGCAGGGATCAGGATGTCAGAGTGCAGGGGGCACTCAGGGAGCTCAGGGGAGAGACTATTTTCCAATAGAAGAATTTGAACATATGAAAAATAAGGCCAGAGTAGCGAGTACCAACTGAATTCTGAACTTCCCGCAACCAACATCTTTATGAAAGACAAGACTATTTAGAACACGCGAGGGCAGCCCTCACGGGGAAAGCAGAGCTATTATCACCAAAAGGCAGCTGGTGGTGTAAAGACAGACATCGCTTCCTACCTAGGAAACAGCGCGACTACATATGTGAATAGATCCAGTTTCATTCCCAGCTCTGCCACGGATCACTATGAGTGATATACTCCCCAGTTTCCTCATCTGTAAAATGGGTATAACTGTTCTTCTCTCATTTCCTACCTAGGAAACAGCACAACTACATATGTGAATAGATCCAGTTTCATTCCCAGCTCTGCCACAGATCACCATGAGTGATATAACCTCCAGTTTCCTCATCTGTAAAATGGGTATAACTGTTCTTCTCTCATGGGTTATGGTAAGGATTCCACGAGCTAAGTCATGTGCAGTGCTAAGCACCAGGCCTGGCACAAAGCAGGCGCTCGTCCCCACCATCACAGGCACTTGTGCTGCAGGTCTTTTTCTTTTCTTCTCTTTTCTATCATAGAGGATGGCCCCATTTCCCTTTCCCTATCCAGATTCCAATGTAGATGCCTGGCCACTGTTGCCATAAAAAGCCAGAGTCCCCAAAGTGTGAAATATCAGGCAGTTATCTTTTTTCTAAGGCACCCATGAACAGCCCTGTACTCTGGAGAGGAACAAAGACTTCTGATGCCAAACCAACCCAGACCACAAAAGCTATACCCTTACAGACACTGTGGGCAACAGCATCCCACTCAAAGCATAAGAATTGAGGATTATAGCTGCCAAGCATCCTCCAGGCCCAGGAAAACCCAGGGTTAAACAGTGGTCCATCCGTTACCAACATGTGACACCATTTCCAAATGGTCCAGAATACACCTGCTGTTTATTCTCCTTCTTTAAGCTTAGTTAATGGACTTATGTTCTTATTTTGAAAGAAAATGTACTATTAAAGAAACTATAGGTGATCAACCTATATCTGTTCCCATCTCCCACAAATGACAGTTGGTAGCATTTGTAATATTTACATCAAGTCCTTTTAACACAAAAGAGGGGCGCCTGAGTGGCACAGTCAGTTAAGCGTCTGACTCCTGACTTCGGCTCAGGTCATGATCTCACGGTTTGTGGGCTCGAGCCCCATGTCGAGCTCCATGCTGGGCATAAAGCCTACTTGAGATTCTCTCTCTCTCTCCCTCTCCCTCTGCCCCTCCCCCACCAGCACACTGTGCATGTGCGAGCTCTCTCTCTCTGTCTCTAAAATAAAAAATAGGGGCGCCTGGGTGGCTCAGTCGGTTAAGCGTCCAACTTCAGCTCAGGTCATGATCTCATGGTCCGTGAGTTCGAGCCCCGTGTCGGGCTCTGTGCTGATAGCTCAGAGCCTGGAGCCCGTTTCAGATTCTGTGTCTCCCTCTCTCTCTACTCCTCCCCTGTTCATGCTCTGTCTCTCTCTGTCTCAAAAATAACAAATAAACGTTAAGAAAAATTTTTTTAAAAATAAATAAATAAGTGAAACAAAAGAAATAAAATATGACACACAAAATTGAAATCTATCTTCTTACCTACTTTCAAATCTATTCCCTGCCCACTCTCCCAATCACTGTTAATGAATTTAATCTTTATCTAGTCCAGTTCTACTTTATTCTTTGTTTTAAATGTTCCTATTTTCTTTTAACAGAAAGAAAATAAAAAGGAATGTGGAAAATATGCTAAATGAAAATGCCTATGTGAGGAGGGGCTTTCGGGCCTCTGCAGCCAAGATACACCCACTCACCTGCTCCAGGAACAGCACACTCCTGGTAGGCAAAGCTTATGGGGAGGTAGTCCTGCAAACTCACACCTACACACATCTAGAAAGCAGTGCAGACCCCTAAAAGACCCCATCCACTCAACTCCCAAAGGCTTACCTGGGTCCAGGTGTGTGAAAGAGCCCACCACGAAGTCCAGTGTGGACACGGCCAGCAGGAACAGCAGCAGCAGCTGGAGGCGGATTATCCATTTGACACCTGCTAGGTTAATCCCCAGCAAGGCCAGATGCACCGCCACTGAAATTCCTCGCACGGCCCAGATACTCCTGAGGCTCAGCAAATCGGAGATGGACTCAGCAAAGCCGGTGATGTACATGGCCCCTGCGACACACTGACAGGCAAGCAAGGTGGGAAGAGTTGGCAAGAGAACAGAGAATCAGGAACCCATGGGTCAGACCCGCCCAGCACTGAGGGTTGCACCCACCCTCATCAGGGCTCAGCACCTGGAAACCAACATGGGGGAGGGGTCAGCGAGCCCTTCCTGGCCATGCCCTCTGCCTCTGGCCCCATTTCTTCTCATCTACGTCTCTACCATCACCCAGAGGGGAGCACAAATGCCAGTCAGTAGTGACTAAGACGAGAAGGAGGGAGATGGGACTCGGGGCCCAAGAGCACTCTGGACTTCTCTGTCTGAGTTATTCAAGAGCTAAACAGAATAGAAGCACACAGGGGGTCCCCTCGCAGAGCCTAAGAAAGGCACTAATGCAAACCCCAGTTTTTTCTCCACTTCTTTGTAGGTCACTATTATTTAAAAAAAAAAAAATTACCTGAAACTTAGAATAAGAAAAAAAAAGTGGGCAGCAAATCCTTTCAATGTCATATGGAACAAAGGCTACCCAAGGACTGGCTAGGTGAATGTACTTAGTTCTACTCATTGTTTACTATTGATTAAACGTGTTAAATGTCCCAGACTTTATGAAGTTACTGTCCATTTATAGATTTTTTTTTTCCCAGCAGAGATGCAAATAGCTTCTGTCCAGTGGAACAGACAATCCAAAAGATTCGGTTTCTTATCCTGTAAGACATTAACCAATTTCGTATCAGCAATCTTATCCTTACATTTATTTATGAAATTGCTTCACCAGGAACTAGGTACATCTTACTGGATCCTCCATTAATTAATTAGTTAAAAAAAAATCTTTGGTCCATGTATATTTTATATGTGCCTGAAAGTCATGATTTTATCTTTGAAAAAAATATTTAAGGGGCACCTGGGTGGTTCAGTGGGTTAAGCATCTGACTTTCACTCGGGTCATGATCTCGTGGTTCATGAGTTCGAGCCCCATGTGGGGCTCTGTGCTGACAGCTCAGAGCCTGGAGCCTACTTAGGATCCTGTGTCTCCCTCTCTCTCTCTGCTCGTGCTCTGTCTCAAGAGAATATATATATATATATATATATATATATATATATATATATATATATTTAAATCTCAACTTCAAATAAATATTTGAAAATAACACCAACCTCACTTTTCATAATTCCTCAGCACCCTTCTCTCCATCAGGCTTGATCCTTCCCCACCCCCAGGCCACTGGGTCATGGTCATCACTGTGCTCTGTTCCCATTGTTCTCTCAGGAAACAAATTCTTCTTGGGCCTCAGTCAAGTTCCTCCTCCATGAAGCCTTTCCTCATCCCCCTTTTCTGAATAAATATTATGCTTACTGCCAGTAAGTAATGCAATTAATTATCTGGGTCACTAGTCTATTCTTAGTTCATGCATATAAGCTTGTCCCCTACCCCAAGCCACCAAGAATGCAAACATCCTAAAAAACAAAAATGTTTCTGCTGATCATACCTCTTCAAAGCCCCTACATTTGCTAACTATGTTGCAAACATTCAACAGATATTTTGTGATATGTTGACTGTATGAAAAGAGTTCTGGGAAGCGGGTACCATTAATTTCCTGCTCTTTTAGGTAAAGACCAGAAGGGCGATATAATTTCTGTACTGGAGAGGAGCTCAGGAAGGAGGTCCCATTCTTCACTGAGATCAGCTCATTTTGCTACTAGACATATACCATCATTGTCAATGTTCCCCAAACTTACACTAGGCATTTCTGTCTATATTGGAGTGGGGAGGGGGGAGCCCAATAAATGTAAGCAGAAGGAAAGTCATCCTTGAGAGAGAGAGAGATGAGAGAGAAACATCACCTCATGACTCAAACTTACACTTGGCTAAATAACAAGAGTGTGACAGGCATAAGGGTGCTGCTATTCTGTCACTATCTGGCCAGGTCAACAGGACTCTGCATGGCCAGATATATCAGAATTTAAAAAAACAAATGGTAACAATGCAGTGATGATCATCACCTTCCCAGGTGTCTGACACCGCACATGTGCAGAGGGTGACACCAGAACTGGAATGCAACCATTTGCATCTGGAGCTTCCAAACCCACCATTTTCCTTTTCTAGTTGGTGAACAGAGTTTGCTCACATGAAGTGGGCCAAGCAGTAAAGACTGCCTTTGTCTCCAGTGGCTCCAGTAGAGTCCCTCTCTCCAATTCATAGCTAAAATCACTTTTTAGCCCGAAGATGCTAGGAACAAAACATAAAGGAGAAGCCTGTGGAGGCTGTGTGAAAGGACATGGTGGTTAGGAGCATGGACTGTGAAATCAGACCGGGGCCAAATGCTGTGGTTCCCAGGCTTAGCTGTGTGACTTGGGAAAGTGTTTTAAGCTCTCTGTGCCTCATTTCCTCATCTGTGAAATACAAATAATAATAATAGTACTTGCTTCAAAAGTTATTGTGAGGGGGCACCTGGCTGGCTTAGTTGGTTGAGCGTCTGGCTCTTGGTTTTGGCTCAGGTTGTGACCTCATGGTTCTCGAGTTCGAGCCCCGCATTGGGCTCCACATTGACAGTGTGTAGCCTGCTTGGGTTTCTCTCCCTCTCTCTCTGCCCCTCCCCCACTCGCACTCTCTCTCTCTTTCAAAATAAATAAAGTCAAGGAAAAAAGAAGTTACTGTAACGGTGAAATGAGATAATTTATGTAAGTTCTTAGAACAGTATCTGGCTCATAGTTTGAGTTATAGAGATACTAGCTATTGGCCTTATCATTTTTACTGTACTATTATTAGCTACTGAAAAAGAAGAAACAGTAGTTAGCCATGAATTTCATAAAATACTTTGTTAATGTTAAATAGATGATGGTATTGTCACTGGAAATTTGCAATGTAACTTATAAATAAGGATTCTTAAAGCTGAAAAGACTTACTATGAAGGAAACCAATAACAACCACAAATTAAACCGTCTTCTCAAAATCTAAGAGCTTTGGGGTAAGAGGTGAGGGTATTTATGGAATGTGGGGGAGTCAAAGTGTCATAGAGATTTCATATTTGGTAGGCGGATGAACATAGTAAGCAATGCTGCTCGGTTGATAACTATAGGAAAAGTATAATTATGGCTTTTCTAAGGGTGGACTATAACTCTTCTCAGAACAAAAAGCACAGTAGAACTTCCAAATCAGCAAGGGGAAAACATACAATAGAAATAAATTTGAGCCATGTTGGCAAAATAATGAGTTTTTAAAATTTCAAATGATCTAGAAAGTAATGAAAAGGAGAATATTATATCCTAAAACTTGAGAGGCACACTAATCCTGCATTCAGAAGCAAAAAAAAAAAAGTATAACCCTAAATATTTTTATTAGTTAAAAAGGGCAGAAAAAAAATAAAATATTTAACTTAAGATATGATAAAAAAGACCAATATAAATAAAAAGATAGTAGGAAGAGGCATTTAATAAAAGGAAATATGAAATTAATAAAGGAAAAATAACAAAAGAAAGAATTCAGAGAATAAAAGCTGATCCTTTAAGAGAAGCCTGGCTGTCCCTGTCTGTGGAATATGTGACTCTTGATCTCGGGGTTGTGAGTTCGAGCCCCATGTTGGGTGTAGAGATTACTTAAAAATAAGATATTTAAAATAAAAATAACAGCTGATCCTTTAAGAGATAAATAAAATACATACACACCTAGCAGCCTGATTAAGAAAAGAAAAAATTAAAGATTTTAGGAATGAGAAAAGAAATACAACTACTCTTATAGAAGAGAGTAAAATGATGAATACAGAAGACAAATGTGCCATGAATTATCATACATTCATATTAGGCAATGCTAAGCTACTAGTTAAAAAGCACAGGTTTAGGGGCACCTGGGTGGCTCAGTCAGTTGAGCATCTGACTTTTGATTTTGGATCAAGTCATGATCTCATGGTCTGTGAGTTCAAGCCCCGCATGGGGCTCTGCACTGGCAGTATGGAGCCTGCTTGGGATTCTCTCTCTCTCACTCTCTCTCTGCCCCTTTCCCACTTGTGTGAGCTTGCATGAGCTTCCACAGACGCACTCTCTCTCAAAATAAATAAACAGTTTTTTCAAAAAAGCACAGGCTTTTTTGAAACACTGACCTCGAGGAATATCTATAACTTATTGTTATAGATAAACACTGACCTCGAGGAATATCTATAACTTATTGTTAAGTGAGAAACACAAACCATGGAATAGAGTATAAACTCTGTCCCCATTTTTGTAAAAACAAGCAAGCACTTCAACAATCATGAATTCACATACATAAACACAGGGAAGGTGGCAGAAAAGGATGGTGGGTATTCCCAATGGACACCTTAGGATGGGGAGGGAAATAAACTTTTTCTTTACATTATCGCTGATATGTTAACTAGTTACAATGAACATCATTTTGTAACTTTAAAAGAATTTTATAAAGGAAAAATAAAAACAAATATATTAAGATTTGCAGACTTTATGCAAATGCTACACTTAGGTACGGAGAGCACGGTGTGTCTAGGAAGCAAAGTTCCCCCCACACCTCTCTGCCCACTGAGCTTGACACCCCCACCCCAGAGGTATGGACAACACCACAGACCCCTCCCCAGAGAAGTCCAGCTACCCTCCCCTCCAACCATGAATACACCTCTTCACTGGAAAACATCCCTGTCGACTTGTTTAATGCATAAACACCCCCAGAGTTTATTATGTATATATTTTTAAAGTTTATTTATTTATTTTGAGAGAGAGAGAGAGAGAGAGAGAGAGAGCGCACAAGCGGGGAAAGGACAGAGAGAGGGAGAGAGAGAATCCCAGTGTGGGGCTCGAACTCACAAAACCGTGAGATCATGACCTGAGCAGAAATCAAGAGTCAGACACTTAACCAATTGAGCCTCTCAGGCACCCCTATTATAGTTTTTCAGTATTTTTATCAGCTGTTAAAGTTTATAATCACAGACATTCCTTTTCCCTTTTCTTTCTAATCTTCTGCTGCAGGGAGCTGGGGGCGTCACCCACCATTTCATAGAAAGAAAGTGGCCTACTTTCAGGGCAGAACACTTCCACTCCAACGTGTTTATGTTACAACAACTGCACCTCACAATCATGGGCATTTTGTTTTTCATCTCTGGGTACCTACCTAACAGACCAGAGCTGCCCTCCACATCCCTCCTTTCTGACATGAAATCCTTGTTTAAGGTTCAAGCTGCTTGACTGCGTTAACTCCCACAACAAAACTCCAGCCCATATCAGGTCTACGAAAGTTTTCCAGTTCTCCATGGTTTTTGCACAGTCCAGCAAAGACCATGTAAAGCAGTAATTACAGACACAACCATGCAGGTGAAAGCCGTATATTTTGGTATCTAGGGTAAGCAACCTCAAAGAAGCCCTCAGACCCAAAAGTGAGTGGGGCAGAGGGAGCCTGGATGACTCAGTCAATTAAGCATCTGACTTCAGCTCAGGTCATGTCTCACAGTTCGTGGGTTTGAGCCCCGTGTCGAGCTCTGTGTTGACAGCTCAGAGCCTGGAGCCTGCTTCAGATTCTGTCTCTGTCTCTCTCTTGCCCCTCTCCCATTCTCTCTCTCTCTCTCTCTCTCTCTCTCTCTCTCTCTCTCCCCCCACTCTCAAAAATAAATAAAACATTGAAAATTTTTTAAAAGTGAGTGGGGCATAGAGTGAGGAGGGGCTCCAGTTCACTGTTTCCTCCACTGGCCAAGGGGTCACCAACAACTCAGAGAGATGATGGGGAAGGATTGGGGAGGATGCAGGGTTATGAAAATATTTGCAAGCTTTAAAATGATTATTTTAAGTGTTTATAGTCTCTCTATTTTTTAAAGATTTTATTTTTAAGTAATCTGTACACCCAATATGAGGCTCAAACCCACAACCCTGAGATCAAGAGCTTGCATGCTCCCTGACTCAGCCAGCCAGGTACTCTTACATCGTCTAAATTTTTATGCCTGAAACAAGTGTTAGCAAACTTTAACATGCTGGCCAAATCCTGCTTGCTGCCTGTTTTGGTAAAAAAGTTTTATAGGAACACAGCTAAGCCCAGTTTTTCATATTGACTATGGCAGCTTTTGAACTACAACAGCAGAATTGAATAGTTGTGACAGAGATATATGACTCATAAAAACTAAGATATTTACTATCTGGACCTTTATAGTGGAAGTCTGCTGACCCCTGCTCTAGGGCAAGCACGCAATCTGCTCAGCAGTCATTAAAAATAAATGAGTGTATTCATGCCCTGGAATGACGGGGTTACAGGTCAGTAAGACCCAGGAATAGGGACCCTCAGAAACTGCAATTACACCCTGAAAGAAGGGTCTCGAGTCAGTGACCTAACCTTCCACCTTAAGAAACTAGAAAAAGAAGAGCAAACTAAACCCAAAGGAAGCAAGAGGAAGGAAATACTAAAGACTGGAGTAGGAATAAATTGGAGACCAGAAAAAAAAAATAAAAATAAAAAGAAAAACCAACAAAACCAAAACTTTCTTTAACTAGACTGACTGAAGAAAAAAAAAAAAAAAGGAGCAAGGTCTCAAATGATTAAAATCAGGAATGGAAGGGAAGCCATTACTACCAATCTTACAAACACTAAAAAGATTATAAGGAATCTATGAATGATTTTACACCAATAAATTAAATTACAGAGATAAAATGGACAGATTCCTAGAAAGACACAAACTACCAAAACTGACTCAAGAAGAAATAGAAAATCAGATTATGCCTATATAAGTGATTGAATTAGTTATCAAAACACTTCCTACAAAGAAAAGCCAGGGACCAGATGGTTTCACCACTAAGTTTTACCAAACATTTAAAGAAGGATTAACACTAATCCTTTAGAAACTCTTCTAAAAAATAGAAGAGGAGGGAACACCTCCCAACTCATTCTATCGGGCCAGCTTTATCATGAGACCAAAACTAGACAAAGAGATCACAAGAACACTACAGACCAATATCCCTCATGAATACATACCCCAAATCCTCAACAAAATCCTAGCGGAGTGAATCCAATAGCATATAAAAAGGGTTATGCAGCACCCACACCCCGATTAGAGAAGCCAGCCCAGGTCAGCAGCAGGCAAAGGAGAGGCGTACTGAAGACGCCAGCCAGAGGGGCTCCGGTGTTTCTCACCGAGACCCGAACAGAGAGCAAGCTAAGCAAGCGAGGGTGTAGATGGGGTGGCTGTTCGGCAGCAGCTGCCAGTGTGCAGAAAACACTTTTTCTGTGAACACCCTTCCTCTGAAGCAACCCACACACAGGAGACACGACATTCCAGCTTCCCCTCTACAGGGGCCCTTCGCTGGCCCCTGGTTTGGCGCTGGTCCCTGTCATGGTATTTGCTGCTGCAGGTAAGCTTGCTTACCCAGAGAGCAGGGCTGCAACCTGGCTAGGAGACAGCGCAGAAGTAAAACATCGACAGACAAATCCCCAGGGTAATAAAGTAAACTAACCATTTATTTCTCACTCCCAAGCTACGGAGCTTAAAGATCTTTCTCCAGTAAAGGCAAGTGGCTTTAAGAGTGCAGTGACAATCTCTCTGCCTTTCGTGCATGTCACACACACACACACACACACACACACACACACACACCCTTTGCGCTGTTGGAGAATCAGATGTAGTTATACTAAAATAACCCTGCTGAAAAAGAAAAGAACAAAAGTATCCTTTCTTTGAGGAGACTCTTGTACCCTTAGACAAATTCTTTTCTTGAAACTGTGTTTTCAACCACCCACCACCCTTTGCACCATCATAAAAGCCTTTCTCAAGCCAAGAAGTGCTTACAAAGAGCTGCTTCTTAATGTCTGTCTTTGTTTGGTCCTCATTAGGTCACCATCCCTGTGTTTTAGCTAAGTAAGTCCCAGGGCTTCTCCCTGCTCACTAGTTTTCTGAGAGCCTGTGTCCACCCTGCTGCACCGCCCCCTCCTTCTCAGACAGGGCGTCCACACACGGCTCTGGCCTCTTCGGCAAGGCCTTCAAGCTGTCAATAAGCCTGGAGCTCCAGCTCATTTGAGAAGTGCCCGCGTCCAGGAAAGTCTTTTGGCACAGGTAAAATGTCCCTTCTTCAGCACTAAAGTGCCCCAGGGACAGGGCCACCCAGCTGCCACCTGGGCTCGGGCCACTGTCATGCACTCCCCTCCCTACAATGGGCATCAAGAATAGTTCCAGCCAAGCCCTGCATTCCTGGGCAGATCAGGATGCCACAAGGCACCAGAGGTAGAAAGGTAGGAGCCCTGGACTCTGGGTCAGGGTCCTGGACAGTGGGCTAAGCTATGCCTCTGAGCTCCCTCTCAGAGCCCCAGTCTGCCCATCTATAAAATGAGCCCAATTACCCCAACTTGCCTCTCCTCAGATCAAATGGGAACATGGATGAGAAGATGGTGGCAAACAGCCAAGTGAGGGAACAGATCCCATATGCTGATGCCCTCAGGGCAAAACTCCCCTCCCCCAGCCCCCAGGCTCACCTGTCCAAACACGTACAGTAGCCCAATCGTGCCACCAGTCTGCCCACCAAGGACCGAGGAGATCATCGAGTAGACACCACCGCTGCCAACACCACAGTGCTCCCCAACACCGATGCCAGACAGCACGGTGATGAGGGCCACCAGGATGACAAAGGACACCAGAAACATGCCCATGAGCACTCCTGTATTTCCCTGCAGCAGAACAGCAAGAAGCAAGGTCAGGGGTTAGGACAGGGAGGCCCTGCCAGTCAGGCCCCTCCCAGGAGCACTAACCACCTCCCCCGACACCTCCAGAGCTGCAACAGGGGTCGGGGAGGAAGAGCTGGGTACCTGAAAAAGGACAGAGGCAGCCCACAAGCGTAAGGCCTGGAAGAAATTTCAGATGAAGGGAAACATCTTTGCTTCAAACTCTTCACTGACTTCCCACTGCCAATAGGGTAAAGTCAAAGCAACTGGATACCCTCATGAGGCCCCTCCCCATCCATCCCCTCCCCGCCCTCCAGTCTGTCTCATCCCTGTGCCCTAGCAGGAAGTCACATGCTCTTCCCCACCACCCTCCTGGGCATGCCTTTCCTGCTCACTCCATCTCGTAGACAGCCTCACTCCATCTCATCCTTTTAGGTTAGGGGCCACCTCCTCCGGAAAACTGTCCCTGGAACCCTCCTCTGGTTTGTACAGTGCCCGGGCTTAGTACTTTCCACAGTACTTGTCAAGTACTGCTTCCAAGCCCATCTTTACCTCCGGGCTGTGAGTGCCAAGAGAGCAGGATGATGTTTTATCCAGTTATGCTTTATTCAGACAGTTTCTTATTTTGCTGATTTTATATTTTTAATGAAATTATAGAATTACTCTTTTCTTCCTTTGTGTTTTCAAATTGTTTGCATGTGATAATAAAATATCTTGCACCAATCTTTAAGTTTTCAGGCCAAAACTGCCACTTTAACATCTTCAAAATTATAAGTGTGCTATCAAATTATTCTTTAGAGTTCATGTGGTCTATTTGAGACTCTGAGCATGACCTCTACTCACTCCAGCTTTATGCCACCTCCTAGAAGCTCTATCTTTTCTTTGCCATTTCACATTTGCCTTTTTTTCCCATGATCAAATATGATGTTTCAGGTAAAACGAATGTCAAAGCTGAAAAACAAGAGATCATTTCAGGGCAAAAGGATGCATTTGTGTGGCAGGCAGCTTCAAAGGCAGCCCCCCATGACCCCCAGCCCCTGGCACACATGCCCCGTGTAATCTCCTCCCCTTGAGTTGGGGTTGGACCTGGTGACTCACTTCTAAAGAACAGAACTCTGCAGGAGATCACTTCTGAGATGAGGATAGAAAAAGACCGTGGCTTTCATCTTGGGTGCGCTCTCTCTCTCACTCTCTCTCTCTCTCCCTCCCTTAGACTGCTGGTCCCCGGGTAAGTGAGCTGCATGTAAGGAGGCAGCCCTAGGAAGAGGCCCACATAACAAGGCCAGCCAACAACTGCGCAAGTGATCTTGGAAACAGCTCCTCCTCTGGTAGAGCCTTCAGGTGGGAATGCAGTCCTGACTGAGAGCCTGCCTGTGACCCTGGGAGAGACTCTGAGCCAGCTAGGCTGCACTTGGATACCTGGACCACAGAAACTGTAAGATAATACATAAGATAATACACGTATTTGCCTCATGCTGCTAGGTACTGGACTAATTTGTTACACAGCAAGAGAAAATGAATACAACTTGAACCTTCACTTTGCAGAGGGAACTGACACCTCTGGATAGTCATTTCTCCAAAAAATAACCCAGTGGGAGGGTTCAGAAGAAGCCCTTACAGACTTAAGAAACAAAATAGAGGGGCGCCTGGGTGGCTCAGTCCGTTAAGCATCCAACACTTGATCTCAGCTCAGGTCATGATCTCATAGTTCATGGGTTTGAGCACTGCATTGGGCTCTGCTCTGACAGTGTGGAGCTTGCTTGGGATTCTCTCTCCCTCTCTCTCTGCCCCTCCGCTGCTCTCTCTTTCCCAAAATAAATAAATACACTTAAAAAAAAAAAAGAATCAAAATAAAGAGAGTTGGGGTGCACCTAGCTGGCTGGCTCAGTCAGCAGAGCATGTGAATCTTGATCTTGGGGTTGTAAGTTTGAGCCCCATGATGAGCATAGAGCCTACTTTAAAAAATAGAGAAAGCTTACCTTTTTCTCCTTTCTACAATCCCATAACTACCTTGTGTGAAGCAGAGCCCAGGGACCCAGTTGTCACTGGCTACACCTTCCTCTGCCACACAGCAGTCAGACTGATGGGCCTCCCTTGGACACAGGCTGGAGAGGTGCTGGGCAGTGAGGTGGCCCTTAGGAAGAGGTTAAAAACAGAGGTGGATCCCAGAAGCCTAAATCTGCCTGCACAACAAGGAGTCTGAGATGAAGGCTTTGTGTTTTTGTAAGCAGAAGGCCCTGTAAGTCTGGGAAGGGTGTAGGAGGCATAAATTCTTATAGCTACACTAGGGAGTTTGGCTGACCCTACTCTAAGCTTTCACATGTTAATTAAAAAAAAAAAAAAAGTCACCCACCCCTGCGTGGGTCTGATTTTTAAAAAAATTTTTTTTTTAATTTTTTTAACATTTATTTATTTTTGAGACACAGAGAGACAGAGAATGAACAGGGGAGGGGCAGAGAGAGAGGAAGACACAGAATCTGAAACAGGCTCCAGGCTCTGAGCTGTCAGCACAGAGCCCAACGCGGGGCTCGAACTCACGGACCGTGAGATCATGACCTGAGCCGAAGTCGGACGCTTAACCAACCAAGCCACCCAGGCGCCCCTAAAAAATTTTTTTTAACATTTATTTATTTTCAAGAGACAGAGACAGAGTGTGAGTGGGGGAGGGGCAGAGAGAGAGGGAGACCCAGAATCTGAAGTAGGCTCCAGACTGCAAAGCCCGAAGCAGGGCTCAAACCCACTAAACGTGAGATCATGACCCAAGCTGAAGTCGGACGCTTAACCGAGTGAGCCACCCAGGCGTAACCCAGGCCATGATTAAGGCTGAACCCTGAGCTAATGACCTAGGTAAAAGAGCTCAGGAAGGTCTGGCCTCACCTAGGCCTCCTGAGGCGCTAAGAACCCCATACACCTTGTCACAGCTCAGCTTTCCTCCCCCAGAATTTGCCCATGCGATGGTTAATTTTCTGTGCTAACTTGGATAGAATATGGTGACCATATATTTAGTCAAACAGTAATCTAGATGTTGCTGTAAATGTAGTTTTTTTGTTTGTTTGTTTTTGTTTTAGCTGTGCTTAACATTTACAGTCAGTAGACTTTAAGTAAAAGAGATTACTGTCTAGGGGCACCTGGGTGGCTCAGTCAGTTAAGTGTCCAACTTCAGCTCAGGTTAGTGGGTTCAAGCCCCACATCGGGCTGTGTGCTGACAACTCAGAGCCTGGAGCCTGCTTTGGATTCTGTGTCTCCCTCTCTCTCTCTCTGCCCCTCCACCACTCACACTCTGTCTCTCTCTGTCTCTTGAAAATAAATAAATGTTAAAAAAGAAAATTTTTTGTTAAAAAGAGATTACCGTCTATACTGCCAAAGGGCCTCATCCAATCTGTTGGAAGGCCTTAACAGCAAAGACTGAGGTTTCCCAAAGAAGAAAGAATTCTGTAGCCAGACTGCAACACAGAAATTCCGCCTGTGCTCCCAGTCTTTGGATTCAAGCCTGCAACATCAATTCTTACCTGAGTCTCACTTGGACTCACCAGACCCCCCAGTCATATATATAGGACATCCTATATATCTCTTATAGATATATAGCTCCTATTGGTTCTGCCTGTGTTCCCCTGAAGAACCCTGACTAGTACATTCCACACCTTGAATGACCCCCCTCTCTCTTTCATCTGTGCAACCCAGCTCACCTCTCAAAGCCTGGCTGAACCACACCTCTTCCAGGAAGCTTTCCTGGACACTTAGCCACCATATGTTCATAGCCTATTCCACTCCTGAGGTATTTAATACTGCTTTGAGAAACCACTTGGATTCCTGATGTGAAATCTACCCAGGACTCTTAGCTCACCAGAGGGAAGAACAGGGCCTTCTGTTTCATAATCCCATTGGTACCTTGTAGTGCCTGGAACACATTAGGTGCTCATCAATGACTCCTGACTGGCTAGCCTTTTGTTTCGAGCAGCCTGTTTAGTTTACTGGTGTCCCAGGAAGAAGATGCCATGTAAGGGGTTCAGAACCCCTGCTCAGGACACACATCTGCTTGGAAGCTCCCAGGATGCCTTCAGAAAAGACACAAAGAAGAGGCCTTTGGTTTCTCCATGGAGGAAGCAAACGTACCCCCATGATCTCGTGCACCTGTGATCAAGCACTGCCATGTGCAGCCTCTTACACAGGATCTGTGTGTGGTGGGACAAGGCAACCAGTGCCACCAGGAGGGCACCAGACAAGTTGAAAAATACCAGGAAAGCAGGAGAGGGTCACAAACCGGAGGCAAAACTGCCACCAGTCTGCTCTCTCTGATCCACCTCTAGTCCCATCCGTGATGTGCCCTGACTCACATTGCTCATATTTCTGTGCTCATATAACTTAAATCCATGGCGAGGCTCCCATTGGAGGCTTTGTCTGAGGCCTAGGTTCTCAGGATTCTCATTTAAATAGCAATGCTAGCTATATGTACTTGCTTCTTGTTTCATGTTTCTGGAGCATCCGTGCTTCAGGAATCTGTTGCCTGCCCTGTGGAATGCCCAAGAGTGCAGACCTTTCCGTGTCACAAACTCACAAGAAACTCCAGGGCCACCAGCTCATCACTCACCACTAACCAGCCAGTCCTCAGGAAAAGGACAACCCCAAAAATGTTGATCATGCAGGATGTGAACACACCGTCCCAGGTCCCAAACAGCACTGGCTCCCACACAAACAGCTGGCTCTTCCACCAGGGCTGGGGCTGGGCCAGCGCCCCCTGAAAACAGAGCACACAGAATTCAGCATGCAGCGCTTCAGAGGGCCAGCAAGGGGAAGGGAAGGGAAGGGAAGTAGAACAGGAGGTGGGTAGGAGAACTCCACTCTGACATACATCCACCCTACTATGCCAGGGCAGGTGTGAATGTGCGCACAGTCTTGAAGATTGTTTCTGCAAAAGCGTCGCTGTTCTCTCCCGACAGTGATCCCTGTACCCACACAGGCAGAGACTGGTTGCCCAGCAGGTCGGTTCCCTTCTGGCCACTCAGTAGACCACTCCCAGCGCGGCTGCAGGTCGGCATGGCCATGTGACTGAGTTCTGGCCTCTGGAAACTAGGTAGAAGTGTTGTGTGTCACTTCTAGGTGAGTGTGGGATTCTAAGTTCCAGCTTTCTGGATAAGGCCACTTTCCCTCCCAGTATCCCCGTCCCACCGGGAGAGCAGCTTCCAGCAGTTACTAATCTTCGTGTAGACTTCCTTTATGCTTTTTGAGCCTCCGTCCCTAATACTGCTGTAATGAAATCTGCATATTAAATTACTTCTGTTTAAAATGCCTGGGGCACCTGGGTGGCTCAGTCATTTAAGTGTCCAGCTTTGGCTCAGGTCATGATCTCCCAGTCTGTGGGTTCGAACCCCATATCAGGCTCTGTGCTGACAGCTCAGAGCCTGGAGCCTGCTTCGGATTCTGTGTCTCCCTCTCTCTGCCCCTCCCCTGCTCATGCTTGCTCTCTCCCTCTCTCTCAAATAATTAAACATTTTTAAAGGTTTTTTTTAATGCCTGGAGCGGTCTCTGTTCTCTTGCCTGAACACCGGTGTTACAGTGATCTCTAAGCTCCATTCCATCCCACACCCCAGGATTCTAAGGCATCCTTTGGCAGCTGTTTAGAACCAGAGGCTTATTTATAAGCAGTTAAACAGATGCCTACCTTATTTTTCTAATTCAAAAATAACAAAGGCACTTTAACAAAACACTCAAATGGAAACTCTTTACTAAAAAGACTAAACCTTGTGGAAATACTAAAATGACTTGCAGAAAACTAGTAGCAGCTCATGTTGTGAGCTGCTCTTGCACAGGATAGTAGTCTAACTTCACACGTCACTAGTCTTCCAGTAC
Source organism: Prionailurus viverrinus (assembly GCF_022837055.1). Taxonomy (NCBI): domain Eukaryota; kingdom Metazoa; phylum Chordata; class Mammalia; order Carnivora; family Felidae; genus Prionailurus; species Prionailurus viverrinus. Next base: position 88,856,325 of record NC_062569.1, on the reverse strand, counting down.
CTCAAACTACCATAGCAGTGATCAGGGGTTCTCACCTTACAGGGACTAGGAAGCCCCAACTATGGACCGGTGTGGACAAGCAGTCTACCTGGAGCATGTATGTGATCTATAAGCACAGTGAGAAGGCAGAAAAGTTAAGACTACAGGAAATAAAATCTAAGGTCAGAGCTTCTGAATGGCTGAGAGCAAAGGATGTGCCCGTGATCGAGGACCCAAAGCTGAGGCCAACCGGCCTCGGTCAAAACAAAAGGAGAGGAGCCCAGCTCCTCTTCTCCTCTTGTAATATGCACCCACAGACCTAGAAAGGTCCTTAAAAAACCATCAGGGCAGTCAGTTAAGCCTTAAGCACCCCATGGGATGGCATAACCCGCCAGTCCCTGACTCCAGTCAGAGCTCCTTTCATCTGTGTAGATTTCTGTTCATCTGTCTTTCACAAGCCTACATTTTCCTACCAAGGCCTGTTATAGGTCTGTTATTTATTAGAAACAGCAGTAACAATAGCAGCTCTCAGCAACGAAGAGCAATAATTCAGAGAGTGGCTTTCACCTCCCAAATCAATCTTCTCCTTTGATCCTCACAATGCCCCTGGGAGGCAGGCAGGGAGAGGGCCCCTGTTAGAGCAGAGGAAGGAGGCTGGGAGGAGAGACAGGATGGCCCCAAGTCCACGCCAGACTATAAAATCTGTACTTGGCCCTGCACCTCTGGTTATTTGCCCTTTGCTTTCCTAACAGCCAATTCTGCAGGTTCCCATTTGTAACATCCTGAACTTTGCTAAATTATGAAGACGTCTGTCTTACCCATGGATCTCCCATCATGAATTTAGAAATTTTATTCCTCTTCCATCCCAGCCTTCGCATGTCCACTCTGAAGGCTGCTTTATGTGTTTACCTAATGGCTTATGAGAAGCTTTCACTCCCTGGATCTCGTTGGGCTAAATCAGCCTTAAAGAGGCTTCCCAAAGGAAGCAGAAACTTAAGAAGACTCCATACCCTGAGAATAAAAGTATAAATGGTTTAAAATGAGCTTGGGGACCAGGTCATGACAGCTTATCTCAGGATGCTGAGGGGAATGTGCTTATTTTATTCTTCTTCTTCTTTTTTTTTTTTTTTTTTTTTACCAAGTGACAAAAGAATATAAAAAGTCTTCCCAGCACCTGCATGTGCTCATCAGAGGCCAGTAGGAAGAGCCTGCGTTTAACTCCAAAGCTGCAACCCTGATGTTCTTGAGAGAGAGAGACCAGCATAAGCTCAGGGAGAGAGAGAAGAAGATACAGAAGCACAGGAAAAAGGGAAAGAGGATGAGACAGAGAACCCTAGAATAAAATGCTAAGAAGGTATTCTAGAGACCACAACGGCATTTCCCAGCCCCCCACCCCCTGCACTGACACGCTGTCTCTAGGCATCAGCATAGAAACACCACTGGGTGCCCATTCCTCACACCTCTCCCTTCTCCACCATGTCCTGCAGCTGCACCACTTCCAGGATGCCCCCAGCCTCTGCCACTGCCCCACAGCTGACTTTTTAGGAGTCTGCCAGCTAGACGACTCAAACCAGTGACCTTGCAGAGTGACCAGTCAGATGGCCCATGGCTGGTATGACTCTGACACCAATTCTGATGTGTGGGTTTTCCCCCCATACCAAGCATTTCTCCAGCACCAGCTGGGTGTCCTATAATCCAATTTAATTATGATATTTTTTATCTGGAAATAGTCATAAGACTGGTCAACCCCCCAATTCAGATGGTGGTCATAAGTGTAAATTGTCACCTGTGCTTCTGAAAGACTGGCTCTAAATCAGAGGTTCTCATGACACTCGCCTTGAGTTCCATTAGTTTGCTAGAACATCTCAAGGAATTCAGAGAAACACTTCACTTACTAGATTACCACTGTTATAAAAGCATATAACCCTGGAACAGCCCATGGGAGATGCCCATGGGGGAGAGGTGTGTAGGTTCCATGCTCTCTCCAGGCACACGACGCTCCCCAAACGTCTATGTGTCTACCAGCCTGGAAGCTCTTCAAACCTCGTTCTTTGGGGGTTTTATGGATGCTTCACACATAGGCATAGTTGATTCAATCACCAGCCATTGGAATTTGACTCACATCTCCAGCCCCCACCTCTCTCCCTGAAAGTTCCAACCCTCTAATCATGGTTGGTGCCCCGGGCAACCAGCCCCCATCCTTAGGTACTTTCCAAAAGTCACCTTATTAACATAAACCCAGTTGTGGTTGAAAAGGGATGGTTATGAATATCCAGATACCCTTATCACTCTTATCACTTAGAAAATTCCAAGGGTTTTAGGAGCTCTGTGCCAGGGTTGGGGATAAAAACCAAATATTTATTTCTTATTATAAATCACAATATCATGACTGGCTACTCCACAACCTTACTCTCTCTCTGCCCTGCCAGCTTCTTCCAATTCCCCTTCACTCCTGCTCAGGCCAAGGGCAGAGCCATGGATCTGCACCCAAGCAGACATCCAACAGGAGAAGGGAATATCAGCTTCTCCCCCACACTCTGGAACCTCACACCCAACTCCCTCCTTTATGGGAGGGTAAGGAATCCCCTCATATTTCAGATATGCCCTGCCATGAAGGCTATGGCTCACAGATTCTCCCTCTGCGCCTCTACCCAGTCATTACTATCACTGGGGGCAGGAGGAGGGAGAACAGCTGGGGTGATGGTAGGTGACAGTTGGACCAGTTCTGAGCTACCTTTTTCAAAAACATCCAGGGGCACCTGGGTGGCTAAAGCATCCAACTTCGGCTCAGGTCACGTTCTCGCGGTTTGTGGGTTTGAGCCCTGCATCGGGCTTCGTGCTGACAGCTCAGAGCCTGGAGTCTGCTTCAGATTCTGTGTCTCCCTCTCTCTCTGCCCCTGCCCCACTCACACTCTGTCTCTCTTTCTCAAAAATAGACATTTAAAAATATAAAATAAAATAAATTTAAAAATTTTTAAAAATCCAGAAAAGTAGTTTTATTATTCACCCTCTGAGCTACTATGCCAGAGCAAGTTGGGTGGTACAGTGGGGAACAACAACAGCGGGGGCTTCTGCGGTGGCCCTGGGCTAAGCGCCATGCTCACACCGGACACAAGGCTGTCTACCAGAGCGGGGAGATGAATGACTTGGAGAAATTTGTCATTTTATCTGGAACCATTTGCAGGGAGGTCCTGCTGCCATGTCATGGACCAAGTCTTGTCTTTCATGTCCAATTTGTCTAAGATGCTGTGGGGATCCACATGGGTGGCCCCAACGGCTGTGTGCCAAAAAATTAGCCAAGAGTTCCCAGATGTCACTAACAGTTAGATAGCTAAAGGAAAGGTCATGTTGTTTGCAGAAGCCAGATGGGCCCCTGTGGAAGGCTGTGAGGTGTTGCCAAGGTCCAGATGAACACCTGTAGGGTGTCAGATGCCACAGGCCTCATCCTCAGAGTGAGGGCAGACAGAAACCCATGCATCTCAGAACTTACTGTAGGCTCAGCTTAGGATGGGGCAGTTTGCTAACTAACTAACTTTCAATAAGTTTGACCTCAGATTTGTCAGCAATTCCATTTGGAATCACTTTTTTAGAACCAAAGAATTAAAATTTCCAAGCGTAAGCATTTGGTTTTTGAGGGCCTTCTGAGACTTTCAGCTTCCTTCCAGACTTGGAGGATGCAAGGAATGCCCAGTCTCAACCCTGTCTCAAGGGGTCTTGCCCACCCCACTTTCATTTTGGTTTTGGTAGAGGCAGGAGTGACGTTGACCACCGTCTGGGTAAGGCTAGAAAGCTTCAGGCTGTTCCTGGTGTCTCCATTCAGTTGGCAAAATGAGACAACCCCATAGGACACCACGCGGTCAGTCTCAGTTTGCAAGACCCTGTGGGGTAGAGGGTTACGAGGAGTGAGTTCTAAGTGGGAGGGCAGTGGGTGCAGGGTGGGTGAAACAAGCAAGCAGGTGGGCCTCTATGGTCCCCATCCCTGAACTGCTCTTTTAACCATTTCAGATGCTGAGGATTCACTTAGTTTGAACACCCCTTCCAGGGGACATAGGTGCTAAGGAAGGGAAACAGAAACTTGCTCCTCACACAGTCCTCTTTCATGGAGGAAAGAGAAAAGGACAGTCTCTAGACCCTCCAGAGTCACAGTAGAGAATCATGAGCAGGTTTAGAAAAAAAGTATTCTCCTCTACAAACTGAAGTTCAATAGAAGAACAGATTTGTTCTCTCTGTAGACTGGCTTTTTTTTTTTTTTTTTTTCACTTGCAAGACTGGCACAGGCAGGTCCATGCTCAGGGGGGAAATAGATTTCCTTACAGAACTGAGCTGGGAGGCAGACTGAAAAGCAATCCTGTCTTCTAGCAATCTGGGCAGAGCTGCAATCCGCCCACACTGCAGATTCCTGAGGATGGGCTAGCTAGGTATCTGGCTTCCTGGAAGAGACTTAGCAAGGGCTCATTGTATTCATCAGGCTGGGGCTCTGGCACCATGTGCCCAGTGGAGAAGGTGTGAGATTAGCCAGGCTCCGGCAAGCTGGGCCTGGTTAGGGAGGGGAAATGTCACAGCTCACCAGACTGAATGGAGGGGCTCCCTGCCCAGGACACTGGATACCAATCCACAGCCAGGACCAGGCCCATTCAAGCTGCAGTTGATGGTACCATATGCAAAAGATACTCTGTCTATGGCTTTGTCTACTGAGAAGAGAAATGCCACTGATTTGGAGGCAGGTCACTATCACTCCTCAGAATCACATCTTCACTCTGGCTCAAGGGGCTCAATCCCTGGGGGCTACTGACATCACTCAGAGCTGTAGAGAAGTGTTCAACCACTATGCTGCCAATGTCCCCCTGGAAACAGGTGAAAAGAACACACTGGGAATTCCACTCAGTCTTTACAGGTCTCTGCAAGAAGACAACAGTCTTCCCCATTTCTTCCCACTGTGAGTGACACAGGTGACAGCCTAAATCCCAACCATCACCTGAGACAGCCAGATGCTATGACCAGGCTGGGCCAAGGTGCATCATGACAGCCAGGGCTGCCTGGCTCACTTTTGAGCAGCTCCAGTTCTAAGCTATCTCGGGGAACTATCCAGGGGAGAGGTCTGGTCCCAGCTATTGATAACTCTCCTAGAACCTCATCGTCCTCAGATCTGGGCCCCAGGAATCAATTCCAGAATAATGTAAGTCTCATTCCACATTCCATGACATAACAGGCTGTGAGGAAGGGAAGTGGCAGTATCTGATATGGAGCCTACTGGGAAGCAGAGGTGGACACTAAGAAATAAGACAAAAAAGAGTGAGAAACAAAACCCCTCAGAATGGGCACCATAAGCATGCTTAAGGGGTACCTGGGTGGCTCAGTTGATTAAGCGTCCAACTCTTGACTTTGGCTCATGTCATGATCTCACAGTTTGTGAATGCAAACCCCATGTCGGGCTCTGCACTGACAGCAGGGAGCCTGCTTGGGATTCTCTCTCTCTCCTCTCTCCCTGCCCATCCCTCAATCTCTCTCTCTCTAAAAAATGAATAAACTTTAAAAAAAAAAGCCACCCAAACTCAAAGATGAGTTTCTCTCTGTCCTGAGGACCCTCAACCTACTAGAACAAGTTTGGCAGATTCCAGGGGGCACATCTACCTTCATGCTTGTTGCAAGGGTTTTCCTTCCCCAGCTCCCAGGACTAGAGAGAAGCCAGGGTTTGTCCTCAGAGCCCAGGGGCCTGCACCCCACACTGGAAACACCATGCCTGTGTGCTGGGTACTGTAGTTCAGAGATAGAAGTTTTCTCCTGTGACTAGAGAATCTCTACACTTGAGCAGGGTATCTAGAAAGGCAGGAAAATTGTACATGAAATGTGCCCAGAGAAGGAAACACTCAGCTTCCTGCACCCAGTAAACTGAGAGGAGTGAGAGAGAAAAGTTCTGTGGTAGGCAATGATATGTGCTCACGCCCAGGAGCCTTTTGCAGCCACCACCAGCAGACCACCTGCCAGGCCTTAAGGAACACACATGACATGTGAGATGGTACCTTTTCTCTCTAATGGCAGCTGGCATTAGAGGAAAAGAAACCAGGTGAGAAACTACTTCTGCCCACTCAGGTCGGGAGAGGGTCAGAGCAAGACACAGCCTGTCCCTTCCCCACAGAGACTGATTGTGCCTGGAATATACACACATGAGCCAGAAGTTTGCTTTCAGAAAGCTAATTATTTATTAATTACACATCAGAGAATATGCCAAGTTGCTGAAATGTGAAGACGCAGGCCCCCTCCTACGGCTCGGAACAGGCACCACCACGTGCAGGAGCTGGGCAGGGGCTCCAGGGGCCGGGGCCCACCTGTGTACCTGTTTGAGATGCAGACAGCCACATACTTGCTTTGTAGGGGTTCTGTGCAGTTCAGATGTGATGATAATTGTGACAGCTTTTGCAAGCATGAGGCACGACAGACAATTTTAAATGTGGGTGAAGGTCACCTCAGGGAAGTCAGGAAGAAGAGTTAGAAAAGAGGTCTTACTGACCATGTATTTTCCATTTTCCCCACCTAACTTGTCCTCATGTTTCGAGTAAATCCTCGCTCTGTAGCTCAGCCCTGAAAGCTGCCTTCCGAACCCATGCCCAGGACCAGCATTGGAAAAATTAGCCCCTTTCTGTACTGCACTAGTTCTAGAATGGACACCCAGTGAGTGTTCTGTCAGCCCAACTGATGCTAGAAATGGAAATGGCTCTGCAGCAGGGGAGGTCAGGATCCACATGGAGTGGTCAAAGTCTGATTTCCCTGGATTCAAATCTGGGCAGCACCCTTGGTCAATATTGATTTAAGCATTGCTAGAAACGCGAGATCTTCGTGGTAATGTGGGTCTCCTCTGCCACAGAACTAGTTTGAAAGCCAGAGTCTATATACAGTAGTTTCTGCAAGCTCGATCTGTGGTTTTTCCGTGCCTGTGCATCCTAATCCTTGTCCAAGGCTGATAATCTCCAAAGGCACAACCTGGTCCCACAACTGCACAGCCCCAGGAGGAGCAAGACTCTCATATGCCATGAAAACACTGATGCTGGTGGTTCTGCCTCCTAGAACCACATGGCAGATTCTTCCCCAGAATAGCCACTTCTGCCCGCTGAACTCAGAGCCCAAAGGCACAGTGCCTGGGACACCTGATACCATCCCACAAATGGCAGGAGCCCACAGCAGCAATGCCATGGCCACTTAACAGGAGCTTCCCTTGCCCTTCCCAGCCTCCTTGGCAAAAGGGCAGAGCCTTTCTTGCAGGACTCAGGCTGCCACTAGAAAGTCTACTTGAGTTTAACATCACAGAGCAACATGGGTCCTAATGCCCTCCCTCAGTAATAGGCAAACCAGCTAAATATCAACTGCAAAAGGTTTATTCTTGAGGACATCAGTGGATCAACAGATATTATACCTATTTAAGAATTGTTATGTGATGAGTAGTTCTGACATTTGGAATCACGTTAATGTTTTACATACTCAAAATTAAATCAAATCAAATCAATAAGGATGAGAGAAAAATTAGAACGCAGAGAATTAAGTTAGCCTGACTGTATTTCAGGCAAGGAACGTAACCACGCTGAAGGTGGGAAAGAAACTCACCAGAATAACTGGTTCTTTGACTATGTGCTCTCAGTCTAAAGACAAAAATAAGTACAAATATTAAATTCTAGATACAAAGGTTGTTTTTGACAACTAAATTCGATTCTGAATCTACTTTCTATGAATTGTAGGGTTGAGCAAATAAGTAAATATATATGGGAGTTAAGTTTCTCACGGTTGAAGAAGGGAATTACAACAAAAGAAAGAGGAATGAACAGAAGAATGAACCCTGGGTGATGGACTGGAATGAGAAGTATCAGTTTGAATTTGTGGTTTTTAATATAGATAGAAAAATATAGAGCTGGATGTGTGTGTGTGTGTGTGTGTGTGTGTGTGTGTGCATGTATTCCTTCTCTCTGTCCACCTGAAGGCTCTATAAGCAGAAACACCCCAGTAGCAATGAACATACCTAGCACCCAGATCTTGGTCTTTAAATACCATTCCTGGGGCGCCTGGGTGGCGCAGTCGGTTAAGCGTCTGACTTCAGCCAGGTCACGATCTCGCGGTCCGTGAGTTCGAGCCCCGCGTCAGGCTCTGGGCTGATGGCTCGGAGCCTGGAGCCTGTCTCCGATTCTGTCTCCCTCTCTCTCTGCCCCTCCCCCGTTCATGCTCTGTCTCTCTCTGTCCCAAAAAAAATAAATAAACGTTGAAAAAAAAATTAAAAAAAAATACCATTCCTCACTTTCTTTTTTTTTAATTTTTAAATTTTTTTTATTAAAAAAAAAATATTTATTTATTTTTGAGAGACCACAAGTCAGGGAGGGGTGGAGGGAAGGTGACAGAGGATCCTAATTGGGCTCTGCATTGACAGAGAAAGCCCAATGTGGGGCTCAAACTCACAAACCACGACATCATGACCTGAGCCAAAGTCGAATGCTCAACTGACTGAGCCCCTCAGGTGCCCCCCATTCCTTGTTTTAAGTAACCAAGACTCTTTGGAGAAATGGTTGATTCAAGGCTAGGAAAGAGAAAGTACAAAATGAGCCTGGAATATTTTGTGCCAGAAAGCAAGAAAGCGATTAAAAAGAAAAGGATATGTTAAAAGGACATAGGAACTAGCCTGAAGGGAACTGGCCAACTCGGGAATAATTTGAGCATCAAAATAATAACAGCAGGAGAGTATTTATGTAATAAAGTAAGAATCTGAATCCATGCAGATGTAAATAAATGAATAAATTAAAATATGAGGAAGAAGGGAAAGTCCTTCATTACAGTAGAAGACCGGCATCTGTAGAAGGAGTGATGGCATTAGAAATGTCACCATTTTGTAATCATGACAGTGACAACTGATTCTGTCAAGAATCATCCATGACTGGGGTGCCTGGGTGGCTCAGTCAGTTAAGTGTCTGACTCTTGATTTCAGCTCCGGTCATGATCTCACGGTTTGTGAGATCAAGCCCTGCTTCCAGCTCTATGTTGACAGCACAGAGCCTGCTTGGGATTCTCTCTCTCTCCCACTCTCTGCCCCTCTCCCACTCATACATGCATGTGCATGCTCTCTCTCTCCCAAAATATTATTTTTTTTAACGTTTATTTATTTTTGGGACAGAGAGAGACAGAGCATGAACAGGGGAGGGGCAGAGAGAGGGAGACACAGAATCGGAAACAGGCTCCAGGCTCTGAGCCATCAGCCCAGAGCCTGACGCGGGGCTCGAACTCACAGACCGCGAGATCGTGACCTGGCTGAAGTCGGACACTCAACCGACTGCGCCACCCAGGTGCCCCTCTCTCTCCCAAAATAAAGAAATAAACTTAAAAAAAAAAGAGAATCATCCATGGATACCGATGCCAGTGGGTAAAAGACTAATGAGGAACAGGATATTTCCACAGTCTCAAAGTATCCCCAACAAATTGTTTATTAATTACAAAAGGAAAATCAGTAACTTTAGAGTGGATTAACTCAGCAGACACCACTTTAAATAAGTAACCAAAGTGAACATCACCAAAAATGAGACGAAGTCCTGTACATCTTAGAGAGGAACACAACTATCACTCTAGAACATTCCTGCCAAAAATACAAAACCTATATCCTATTGTGAGGGGTCATGTCTCAAAGTGAGAGATGTTCTACAAAATAACTGACTTGTGTTCTTCAAAAAATGTCAAGGTCATGAAAGACCAAGAAAGTCTAAGTAACAGTTCTAGATTAAAGAATAGTATGGGGTGCCTGGGTAGCTCAGTTGGTTGAGCATTCGGCTCTTGATTTGGGCTCAGGTCAAGATCTCAGTTTGTGAGTTTGAGCCCCATCGCAGTTTGTGAGTTTGAGCCCCACGTCAGTCTCTGCACTGACAGTGTGGAGCCTGCTTGGGATTCTCTCTCTCTCTCCCCCACTCTTTCTGACCCTACTCACCTTCTCTCAAAATAAATAAACTTAATAAAAAACTTATTTTTAAAAAAGGTAGAGATGTGGCAACTATGTGCAATGTGTAATCCTGGACTGGACTCTGGGCCAGGGAAGAAATGTTATAGGATATTAGGGGGATAACTGGCAAAACTGAAATGCTGGAATGTGGAATGATGGATTAGATAATAGGATTACCAATATTACATTTCCTGATCTTGATAAATATACTGTGGTTAGGCAAAGGAAAATTCTTGTTCTTAGGAAACACACACTGAAGAATTCATGGATAGAGGTACATGGTGTATACAAATTACTCGCAAATGGTTTAGGGAAAAATATAGAATATAATATATATTAGAATATGTAGACATATATATGTGTATATATATACATAAATGGAATAGAAACAGAGGGCATACTAATGATAAAGCAAAAGGACAAAATGTTAACAACTGGTGAAATCTGAGTCAAGAGTATATGAGCATTCTTTGTGCTACTGCAACTTTCTATGACTATGAAATTTTATCAAAATGTTAAAGTTTAAAAATAAATAAATAGTAAGTTCAACAAAAGCTATATTTATACAAGGATCCCAGACACTTATAAAAAAAAAATAGCTTGTATACTCTTGTGCCCAACATGAAACAGATTTTTACTACATGTGAGTTAGCTGAATGAATGAATGAATGAATGTGCTTTAGAAAGTAACATTAGACACCTCTTTCAAAATGGCAGATAAAGCATTGCTGTGCCTTCCAAATTACCATGAAAATGACAGAAAAGATGTGTTGTGTTTTTTTTTTAAGTGTAAAACTATACTTATAACTAGAAAGGGAAAAGAAACAAGTGCCAGCAGCAGATTAGACATTTGAGGAAATTCTACAGATGGGCTTAGAGGGGTAAGAAGAAGCAAAAGAGGGGCGCCTGGGTGGCGCAGTCGGTTAAGCGTCCGACTTCAGCCAGGTCACGATCTCGCGGTCCGTGAGTTCGAGCCCCGCGTCAGGCTCTGGGCTGATGGCTCGGAGCCTAGAGCCTGTTTCCGATTCTGTGTCTCCCTCTCTCTCTGCCCCTCCCCCGTTCATGCTCTGTCTCTCTCTGTCCCAAAAATAAAATAAACGTTGAAAAAAAATTTTTTTAAAAAAAAGAAGAAGCAAAAGAAGGAGAAGCAGGGCAGCTGAGAGAAAGGCTGCCTTCCAAAGCACCTGAGAAGCTCCAAGTGCAGAGCTGGCCATCCCCGGGCGTGGACACAGACAGGGCAATCACTGGCCATGACTTTATCTTGAAGTCTTTGTCATGTGTATGGAAGTAACATGTGTATGGCACTTACAACATTGAAGACAGGGTTGGTAAAGGGCCTAGGTGCTTGCCAAGTTCCTGCATTTTACATTGACGTGGTACAGTCTTAACTCTAAATAAACCGTGAAAAGTTTGATTTGTACACTTAATCCCTAAAACAGCCGTTCTCAAACTTTTTGGTCTCAAGGCCCCTTTACATTCTTAAAAATTATCAAGGACTCCAGAGAGAGCTTTTTGTTTAGGTGTGTTATATCTATCAACATTTACCATATTAGAAACTTACAGGAAGATATTTTTAAATATTTATTAATCATTTCAATATAACAGTAATAATAAGCTCACTATCTGTTAAAATAAATTACCTATTCTCATGAAAAATAACTACTTTCCAAAACAAAAAAGTTTAATGAAAAGAGGCCTTGTTATACATTTTGCCTATCATCTTAATGTCTGGTCTGACACAACACAGCTGGATTCTCATATCTACTTCTGTGTTCAATCTGTTGTAAAATGTTTTTGAAATACATGCAAACAATTTGGCCTCCCACAGTTCTATACTTAGACAAGGAAAGAGTAATTAGTACCACTGATCCCTACGTGAAAAAAATTACCGTCCCCCAGAAGAAAAGAGAATTACAAAACAGAGTGACATACTATATAAGAAACAGCTGTAGCCACACAGGGCCAGGAGAATGAAAGGAAACTTGAAAGAAATGAAGACCCTGTTGCTCAGAGGCAGCAAAGCTTTAATAACTTAATATCATGTTTTCTTCTCCATGAGTCCAAGAATATCACTTGGTTATCCAGTTAAACATACACACACCCCTCACTATTGTAAATGCCATTCTAAATTTTTTTAATGTTTACTTATTTTTGAGAGAGACACACACAGAGAGAGAGAGAGACAGCGTGCACAAGCCGGGAAGGGGCAAAGAGAGGGAAACAGAGGCTGGGTCTGCACTGACAGCAGTGAGTCCCACGGGCGAGGGTGGGGGAGGGGGGACAAACTCACGAAATGTGAAATCATGACCTGAGCTGAAGTCGGGCACTTAACCAACTGAGCCACCCAGTTGCCCCGTAAATGCCATTTCTAGGTTTAAAATTTTTATAACCAACTATAACAAATGTGGAAATGCTCATTATAATTACAGGAAGAAATATATAAATTTTATAAACCTTGACAATGTAAAAATAATAATCCAACTAACAAAAAATTAGAAAGGAAATGGGGTAAAGGGATGGAAGAATAAATGTTCCAATGCCTTCTTTTTGTTAGATCAGGAAGCAATAAGTAAATGATTTATAAATTGATAACTTGGGGTGCCTGGGTGGCTCAGTCGGTTTAGTGTCTGACTTCGGCTCAGGTCATGATCTCATGGCTCATGAGTTTGAGCCCTGCATCGGGCTCTGTGCTGACAGCTCAGAACCTGGAGCCTGCTTCAGATTCTGTGTCTCCTTCTCTCTCTACCACTCCCCCACTCATGCTCTGTCTCTTTCTCAAAAATAAACATTAAAAAAAAAATTTAATAAACTGATAACTTGGTCAAGAAATTAAGGTATAAATATATTACTTAAAGGTACAATGATAACCACCATGGAAAATAAAAATGAGAAACCATACGCATAAGCAGTGGATGTCTCTGGAAAGTGTGGGTGAAGGAAGAAGGGCAGAAGACTTTTAACTTTTTATATCATTCTCTATTGTTTGAATTGTTTTCTTATTACATGCATGCAGTACTTTTTTAAAAATGTTTACTTATTTATTTTGATAGAGAGTGTGTGTGCACAAGTATAAAGAGGGAGAGAGAGAATCCCCAGCAGGTTCCTCACTGTCAGCACAGAGCCCAGCACAGGACTCAATCTCACAAACTGTGAGATCATGACTTGAGCAGAAATCAAGAGTCAGACGCTTAACCAACTGAGCCACCCAGGCACCCCTTGTTGTTCTTAAACAACAGTAAATCTCCTTTGCGGAAAGTGTCATACATAGTTCTTTACTTACACTTGATTGGATTTTAAGGCTGTTTAGGGAACTGAGATATAGATGGATAGAGAAAATGTAGGGAGAAGAGTGAAAGAAAGAAATCTCATAATTGGCCTTCTATAGTCTAATCTGTTAGTTCATGGGGATTTAGTTAAATTTCTGATATTTAAAAAAATTTTTTTAATGTTTATTTATTTTTTTTTTCAACGTTTATTTATTTTTGGGACAGAGAGAGACAGAGCATGAACGGGGGAGGGGCAGAGAGAGAGGGAGACACAGAATCGGAAACAGGCTCCAGGCTCTGAGCCATCAGCCCAGAGCCTGACACGGGGCTCGAACTCCCAGACCGCGAGATCGTGACCTGGCTGAAGTCGGATGCTTAACCGACTGCGCCACGCAGGCGCCCCTATGTTTATTTATTTTTGAGAGAGAGAGAGAGCAGGGGAGGGCAGAGAGAGAGGGAGACCCAGAATCTGAAGCAGGCTCCAGGCTCTGAGCTGTCAGCACAGAGCCTGACGCAGGGCTCAAACTCACCAACCATAAGATTATGACCTGAGCCAAGGGGGTGCTTAACTGACTGAGCCACCCAGGTAAATTTCCTATACTTTATTTATGTTTATTTATTTTTGAGAGAGAGAGAAAGCGCACACATGCACAAGTGTGTGAGCGAGCGGGCGAGGGGCAGAGAGAGAGGGTGAGAGAGAGAGAATCCCAGGCAGGTTCCACACTGTCAGTACAGAGCCCCACGTGGGGCTCCATCTCATGAAGAGTGAGCTCATTACCCTGAGCCAAAATCAAGAATTGGACCCTTAACCACTGAGCCACCCAGGTTCCCCAGTAATCCTGTTTTTAACTCAACCTCATTTTTTGCAGCACCAAAAGATACCTGTGGTTTGAATCACATTTTATTTATTTATTCATATTTTTGTAATGTTTATTTAATTATTTTGAGAGAGAGCAGGGGAGGGGCAGAGAGAGAATCCAGAGCAGGCTCCACACTGTCAGCATGGAACCCGACACAGCACTCAATCCCACAACCCTGGGATCATGACCTGAGCCAAAATCAAGAATCAGACAACGAATCCAGCCACCAAGGTGCCTCTGAGTCACATTTTAAATGTGTCAGATGGACAGGATACTTAGAGTGAAGTCTTTTGTAAAATTGATGTCTGTTCTTAAAATCTGTGTATCTTTTAAGAGAAATTATAATGTGGTTTTGCTATGTGTTGTTCTTTACTGTAACTGCCTAAAATAAAAAGTGAAGCTTACTCAAAATGAGACATGGCTTTCTGTTTTAGGTTAAATTTTACAGACACTGGGATTCACATTAGAGCAAATTTATCACCTGCACCAGACATAACTATTTTTGCCAGAGTGAGGGTTGCTAAGGCCACCAGTGCCTCCCATTTATCAGAAAGCACCTAAGTCCTGTAACTGCTGACAGGGACTGTTTAGTAAAGAACATCACAGGTTTTTTTACACAGACCAGGGGTTTTTACACCACTATATTTTTCTCTTTATGCCTGTAAAGAAAAAAAACATGCACACACCAAAATAAGAACAAAAGAAATGAAAATAGGACCTTTCTCCTGAGAAATAGAAATGCCAAGCATTATTTTCTTGGAAATGCATCAGAGCCTATATAGGTGCCACCTCTGAAGAATTTTGTCAAACTATTCTAAAGCATACCACCATAGTCCTTTGATTAGGTATTAAATCCATAATCACCATAGTCCTTTGATTAGGTATTAAAACTCAGAAAGAAAAAAATTAAGAATTAGTTTCAGTTACACTCGGTAATGATTGAGGAGCAGAAAGAGATATTGAATTATACTCGGGTATGTATATTTCTTTATATCTTAATACAATTATTTAATACTGTTCTGTGAATGTAGAAGTATCTGGTGTTTCAACTGTCATCCTGAAGAGATATATTTTGGTTAGAGAAAGGATAAAATTAATGGAAAAATATCCACCCCATAGGAAGTCACAATGTTCAATCAGGCCACACCAGGGAGTAAGCACCACCTAGTGGCACCTTACTCAAATTACAAGAATAGTATTTCAGAGTTAGTAGGATTCTCCTTACAAGCCCCAGCCTATTAAAAGATGACAAGGACTGTGTTTTTTCCATATCTGGCCATGAATAAAATGTACCCTAAGGAAGTAAGAAGTTTTAAAGTCTCCTAGTCTGTTCATTCACAGCTAGGCAGAATGTAGGAATCATCTTTTTCCTTTCCTATATCTTATGACATTATAACATCTTAAAAATCTTGCTGACCGAGGAAAGATTGACCCTCCCAGGGCTGACCAATTCTTAGAGATAGCAGAGGGCTGGCCAGGAGCATGCCTTTCCTATGCAAACCAACCAACTCTGAGTCTGTCTCCCAAATCACCCCTTTTTATCTAACCTTCATACACCAAGTGAATATTTCCCCTAGCCTAACCCACCCCAGGGCCAGGCACTAGGCAACTAGAGAACACCCCATAGCCCAAAGCCCACCAGAAGTATTTCAACTAGCCAATCCTAAACTGCCTTGCCCTGATTTTCCCATGAAAAAGGCTGTGGTCCAGGCTCTCCCCTAGCTCCTGCTTCTGCCTCCTAGCCAAAGCCTGATGCTTCCCCTGTGGCCATGCATGGCATGGGATCCTCACCTCCTTCTTTTGGGAAATGAAAATAGTAAAATTTCAATGTTATTGACCTCTTCATGTCATCACTCAATCCCCTCCATAAGTGAAGATTCTGTGGGTACAAATGAGACAGGATTGTACTTAATTCATTTCAGTGAAGAATCACTTCCATCACAGTCTCTAGGGAACCTTCATTCATAAAATGTCTCCATTCCCCTTTGTACAAATATGCAGCTTTTTTGGCTCAAATGTCATTTTGGGGGTTGACCTTCTAGGCTAAGTAGCAAACAGAGCTATAAAATGGAAAGAGAGAGCAACAAAGAGGAGAGAGCAGGAAGGGTGACAGTGCCCACATGAAAGCCTCAGACTCAACACTGAGAACCAGTTCTGTCCCTTCTTCTCTCCCAGATTCCAGGACTGTGAGCCTCTTTTCTTCTGCCATCTCCAAAAGTTCATTCTGTCCGGGTACCTTTGGTGGCTTGGCAGTGAAGCTACCAGCTGAAGCTTCAAGGCTTCATGTGCATGGAGTCCCTTCCAAAGATTATACCTAATTTTGTATTTGTGATTCGTATCTTAAGACAATGTCTACAATCAGACAAGCTTCATGCTCTACAAAAACTGGGAGGGCAAGAGGGGTCATGGCTCCAAGGACCCCCGAGACCCCTGATGTGAGCCCTTCTCTTCTGCCGAACTATTTGGGCGCTCAGTTTCTTTATCCGTAAAAGGAGGGGCAAACAGAGCAGTTTTGTCTTAAGTTCCCTTTTCCTTTCTCCTTAGTTATATTCATTTCTCTACATACTAACAAAGCAATACCCTAGAACCTCACATGTGTCTCCCAAGGCTCACTCTGAATATTGGTGTTTTAAGGATTCCAAAACAGGCCTGGTAAACACATGGCAAAAACACAAGCCAGTTCTTCACTGTACACTGGCTGATGGGGGCACAGAAAACCAAAGCAAAGCTTTTGCAATGAAGCCTGACACCAATCCTCAAAATTATACTGTAACCTAAAGACAGGATGCATCACGCTAAATCCAGAGCTGTGGTACGGGTTAGCACTTGTGGTTCTAGCCTATCTCTGCCACTCGTTGCACATGTCTTCTGACAAGTCATTCAACACCTTTGGCCTTGTTTCTTGACATGCTGAGGAAGGGGACTGGGCCAGCGGTCTCTGAGAACCCCTCTGCCTCTTAAAATGTTTGCTTCTATCTGCCTCTCTTGTTGGTGCTACCTCATTGCTCTCCAGTGTCCCACAATATGACCACACTCTCTTTTTTACCCTTACCATCCTAAGCTAACCTGGGTACGCCACTGAATTGAGGCAGAGAAAACAGGGAGAGAGCACAGGATGAGAGGATAGAGAAAGGAAAGGGAGGGCAAGGAAGTCAGGCAATGCTGGGTGGGGCATGTTCAGGGTCAGACACGGCTCACCCCCCGGAAGTCAACCTGGAAACACCTCCTCCTACACATAGGCCAGATGCCATGGCTCTACCAGGGCACCTACTTCCTGGGTCTTCATCAGGCTCTTTTCCAGGGTGATAAGCTCAGGTCAGCCAGACTTTAGCAACCAGATTTCCTAAAGAAGGGTCCTCATAGACTATTCCTACAGGAGCCAAATCTCTTGGAAGAAAGCTAGATGGGGAGGAAAGAACACAAGTCACTCATACTAGCTAATCTGCAGCGTTTGGTGACTTGTTTGCATCTCATAGCGTAACACAGGTCCCCTTTAAGTTTCTCTGGAGACCATCTAACCCTGGGAGAAGGAAGACAAGAACCTCAGATTCATTGGAGGCACTCCTTATTCCATAGCAGTTAAGGGATCTCAGTTTTAACATCTCCACCAATAGCTATTACTGGAGATCCTGGCAATAATATGCACTCAATAAATCCACAGTAAGCTGAGCTCAATATTCTCACTATTCCTGATGTTAAAAGCTTTTGATCCTGCTGGACTTCAGACCTCACTGAGCATGTCTATTTGCTATCTCTCCCTGTCTCAGGCCACCTGCTTTCTCCTGCCAGCTTAATCTTCCTGACCTATCATGTCCACCACAGTCCTCTCTGTCCAGGGACTGGCAGAGACAAGCATGGAATATATGGTTTTTAGCCTTCCATTCTCCTCCCTCTGGCTCCAGCTGTTCCTTAACTTCCCAGGCCCATGTTTCACAAACAGTGTACTCTACTGGGTTTCAGTGTGAAATCTGCTTCATCCAGTCACTGAACACACACTGTATTTAGTGCTCACCATGTGACGGGCTCTGGGCCAGATCTTTCCACATATGGCATAAAAGGCTTGAAAATCAGGTACTCCCACCCCATCTCACAGTTGTGGAAGCAGACTTGGATCCCTGAATAACTTTCCCAAAGGTCCAGCACAACCAGTGACAAAGTCAGAATTTAGAACCCAGCTTCTCAGGTTCAAGTCATGGTAGTGAAGCACCTGAGGACAGAGGTTGCCAGAACAAGACCTGTACCTGCCAGAGATTCAGTAGGTTCCCAAACATGCACACATACACACATACTCACACACAATCTCAAGCCACTCCACACCCATCTGGGTCTAGAAAGTGTCCCATCTTCCTCAGCTCACCCAGTCCACCCAGCCGGCTATCCTGGACAATGCCCCACATTCTGGTTTCAGCCACTGGAATAATTCTGGATTTGGGATTCAAGTCTTTGCTGTGCTGAGTTCTGCATTAATTCCCCAACTGAACCTTCTGATTACTTATTATCACTACATTCTGGAACAAATACATACTCCTCACCCTAGTTTTATTATTAGCCAACATTCACTGGCTGCTCACTATTGAACCAAGCACTACACTAAATATTTACATGAATTATCTCTTTTAATCTTTGTAACTCTCTTTATTGTAGCCATTTTATAGGTGAGGAAACAGAGACTTAGCTAAGTAACTTGTCCAAGGTCACAAATCACAAAGTATTAGTCAGTACTTGAATCCAGGCAGCCCATGTATGATTGACCGCCATACTATTAACCTGATCTACAGCTTCAGGTCACAACTGGTCCACTTACTACTGACCAACACACACACACACACACACACACACACACACACACACTCACACACACAGCTATACCACCTGGTCTTGAGATAATTAAAGTAAGAGTCCACTAATTCACCTCTCCACCTAACTCACAAGCATCCCCACTGCGGCCAAATATCCTAAGAACTACTTTCTAGTCACAATGACCAAGAAAAGAGCAGATCTGAACTGAAGGATTTGGCACAGGATGCTGCCTTCTTATTCCTCTGTCCTTCAAACTCCAAAGCTCCTAGCAGAATTCCTGACTACCAAGGCTGGAGTGAAGGTAGAAAAAGGTTCATAGGAAACTTGGAGGGCCAGCCACTCCCAGAGTTCAGCTTCACATGTTAGCTACCCAACCGGCTACCTGCTCTCCACACAGGCCTCTGGTTTGCCATCTGAGTGGCTCTGTTTCACCGCTAGGGCAAGAGACAAAGAGAAGAAAGGCCTTGGCAATAAGCACGCTTGGGTTCTAAGTGCCTCTGTTTTTCTCATCTGTCAAACCAAAATAATCATATTTCTTCCAGAATGTGTTATGAAGATTAAATTAAGTAATGCATATGAAATGTTCATTACATAATAAGCACCCACCAATTGGTAGTATCATTTTCCTACCTGTTCAGCCTGGGATGTGTTACCTGGCTTCACCATATATGTTCTACTGCCACCAATACTTCGACACCTAATGCAGATGGCAGCTCCCTCAATCTCTAGTGAGCTCAGTTCAGTTAAGTAGAACCAGCACTAACTGAACATTTTCTATATGCTAAACACTAATAACAGGTATTGAGGATGCAACAATGAATCAGGGGTTCACAACCATAAGGGAGATAGGAAAGGAACAGCTTGTTTCAATGCTACACAGTAAGTGCAGTGATAGAGCATGTGCCTGGAGCAGGGGAGCAGAGTCAGATCATGGAAGGCTTTGGGGGCCAAGAGTTTGAGCTGAATTCTGAAGGCAGTAAGAAGCCATTGAAAGGCTTTAGCAAAGCAGTCGAATGTATAGATTTCTGCTGTAGAAAGGAGCAATGTGGAGAAAGAGGTTAGGAGGGTATGAATAATCCAATTCAGAAATGGTGCTCAGGACAAGACAGTGCAATGGAGACAGAGAAAAAGGATGAATTTCAAGCATCAAGTGAACACCAAAGGCCTTGACACTGAACACTGTCCAGTCCCTCAATATTTGAAGATTGAGGGAGAGGGAGATGGAGAGAGGGAATATAAAGCCCTTTGTATCTACCACATTTTTAAAAGCAACTCTTTTGGGGCACCTGGGTGGCTCAGTTGGTTGAGCATCCAACTTCGGCTCAGGTTATGATCTCGTGGTTTGTGAGTTCAAGCCCGGCATCAGGCTTGGTGCTGAGAGTTCAGGGCCTGAAGCCTGCTTCAGATTCTGTGTCTCCCTCTCTCTCTGTCCCCTCCCCCTCTCCCTCTCTCTCCCTCTCTCTCTCTCCCAAAAAATAAATAAACATTAAAATATTATAAATAAGTAAATAAAAATAAAAAGAACTCTCTCTTGGTGCACTTATGACAATTTAATTTGCATTGTGGGCATCTACTGCTTGTTTATTTGCTCAACCAACTAACATTCATCATCCACTTAAATGCCAGGCACTGCCTCAGGTACTTGGAGGGTTCCAGTGACAAGTCAGTTAAGAGAGAAGTATCAGCAAAGACCACCAAAGGGGAAAGACACAAGCACAGAGCCTGGGGAATGGTGAGTTTTGGCTGGCATGTGGGGCACAAAGAAGATTCAAGGGACCAGGCTTGAAACTCCAGCAGGATCAGCCTGTGCAGGACCTAAGCTAAGGAGTTTGAGCTCTGAGTGGTGGACACATGGAGCCACTGAAGGTTTTTAACAGGGGAGAGAGAGGTACAGGTGAGCTTCAACAGATCCTTCACACAAAGATGAGTCAAGAATATCTTGTCTCTTTTCTTGGAATCCCTGTGGACAAGAGCCTCATATTTTTCGTGTAGGCATCTTTCTCATGCCCAACATGGCAGCCATTATTTCAGAAGTGGTCCACTAATACATGTGAAGTGTGTTAACACTCACGTATAGTCTTACATAGCTAAAGAAAACACATGAGAAGCTGGTCAAGCTAAATAAATGTGAAGACCCCTGACAAATCAAGGTCTCTCTAATGGTCCTCGGCCACACTAAGAGCATGGCCACAGGCCTTTCCATCCAGGAAAGAACAGCTCTGGGCAGGCATTCTGCAGAGTCTCCAGTCTCTCACTTCTCAGCAGCATGAAAACTGGCAGAGTTGAATGTCAGGAGCTAAGTACGAGGGTGTGGGGTACAGCCCTGGACCTGCCAGGGGGAGAGGAGCAGTACCCTGTGCTGAGTACTCACCATCTGTCAGCCACCATGCTGCATTTTTCACATGTACCCATGAACCTGAAGAGGGGGTAACTGGCCAGTTTGGATTCCCCCACCAACTTACAACACCTCCTGCCTCATCTGCCCTTTGTCTCAAGACCCCCAGGTTCTAGAGCCTGCTCTCTTGCTATTGTTTGAGGGCTTGAGTTGATCCTCTCCCTTCATGGCAGGCTTATTCCCCGCACCCCATTATAATGCCAGAACCCCTCCTGCCCTTCTCTACAAAGCATGAGAGAAATCTGAGGGATGGTGAAAACTTCAAGGTTGAGTGATCATTAAACAGCAAGACCACTGCAGGTAGTTTCCTGATTAACACGTAAGCATGGCTTTTTATTTTTTAAAGGAATTAACTGTATTTCTGCAGAGAACTCCTTCAGTTCCATAGCTATGTTGAATATTTACTACAACTAATGATCAACAGGGAAAGAAAAAAAAAAAAAAGACCTGCAGACATCAGGAAATCCAGAAATCCATTTGGCTGCAGCATATATGAGTTTTTCAGAAATAAATTTACCTTCTTGCACGGGTTTGATTCAAAAGTAAAAGGAGTTCATATTATCTGAGTCCTCACTCTGTTCATGGAAAACCTCCGTGGGGCAAGAAGGAATGCTCATGATTCAAAACCCACTACAAATAATACCAAAGAAGATTTTCTGCACACAGATGATTAAGAGTTGGCTTAATATTTTCTTGATTAAGCGAGAATACCAAACTAAACTTCTGAGATAATTACTTTTAAAATAGTCTACCATAAAGTTTCCATTCAGCTTCTTGTCTGGGTGCCCCTTGTTGGATCTCAGACCCCCGCACGGCACAAGCCTACCTGTTGGGCTGCCTCATGGAAGAGTTCCTGCACTTGAGACATCTGGGCTGTTCTCCTGGAAATGGGGTCCTGGTGGTCTGGGTGGGGAGACCCCTCTGGAAGGTAAACACCATCTTTGGTCAGGCTGGCTCTTCTTCCCTCCATCCGTAGGATCCATCCTTCCTGCATACACCACACACAGCCCTGACCAAGGAAGGGACTTTCTTCTACCTCATCTGGAAACCCCCTTTCCTCTCCTTGGTACCCAAATCTATTCCACACATCTTTCAGAACTTCCCTGTGCTCACACCTTGCTGTCCTGGAGCCACACTTGCCCCCAGAGCTTTCTTCCCTGAGCTCCTTCAGTATGGGGGTCAGAGCCAGCTGCCAGTTTACCCAGCCCCAGAGGACACAGTCTGACACTCCCCTCTCATCCTTGTGAACCCCTCTGTCCACAGCAAAGGCAGAACTGGCTCCCTAGAACTGGTTGCAGGTAGTGAGTGAATACAGATTGGTCCATGGGCGGAGGGAGACAGAGGAGTTTAGGTGGTTCTTTGAAGGTCCCCTCTGGAGCAGGGCCAGAAAGGGTAGGGGAGTGGAGACAGCAGGTAAGCAAAAGAGGACTGAGAATCATTATAAGAGCTTGGTTCTCTTCAGACGGGCAGTCTTCCCCTTGGTACCGGAACCAGCTTTCGCTGGAGCAGGGACTTTGCGCCCTGCCTGTTCGCCCCCTTTCCCTAGCACGGGGATGGGACAGAGACAGGGCTCATGACATTTTGGAAAGAGAAAAGGGAGAATGAGAGGGGGGTATGGGGGCAGAGTTTGTCGTGTGAGAAGAACACGATCAATGACAGCAGCCAGAGAAGGCGAGAAGGGAAAGTGCCCCGAGCATTCCAAGAAAAGAGCTGGGAGCTGGGGGCCGGGAGACTGCGAGGATTTGGCGGGCTGCGGGAGCTGGGTGTGAGGGAGACCCCAGAAAGGTCCCCGCGGCTCTCGGCCCCGCTGCCAACGCACAGCCAGGCGAGTCTGGAGCGAGGCGCGCTGGGCCTGGCTTGACCCCCGCCGCTCGGGCCCTCGGTCTGCGGAAAAGGACCCCCAGGTTTCCGGAGACGCTCCGGGTCCGCAGCCCTGGCTCCCGCGCGTCTGTCAGCATCCCCACTTCTGCGAATCCCAGATGGAGCAGCCCACACCCGCCTCTCGATCCTGGGGAGAACCCACCATTCCTCTCCTGGGCGCGGGGCAGGCACGCGCGCGTCCGAGTGTCGCGTGCAAACGCTCAGGTGCACACGCGCGCCCCGTGACGCGGGGGCAGGGCGGGGATTACCTGAGCAGGTGGCAACGACGGGTTCCCTTACTACCGGACAGAGCTCCTCCGGGGAGAGGAGTCGTCCCCGAGACCACCCTGTGCACTCCCCACCCACCAGCCCCGTCCACCCTCACCTGCCGCAGGGTCAGCGAGCTCTAGCGCGGGGCCCGCCTTGTCCCCGCTCCCCTAGCCCCCGCCACGTGGCTGACCAGGTGTGCCCTGCGCGGGTCCCCCTGTCCAGCTGGAGAGGCGGGTCTCGTCCGGGCTCGGCCACTCCAGCCACGCCTTCATTCGGGAACCTCTGTGCCAGGTGGAGAGGGAGGGGCTTCTGAGATTTCCCCTCCCCAAGGGTGGGGCCCGCACACCTAGCGCCTCCCAGGAGGGCTCCGCTCTACGCGACAGAGCTGCCAGGCCTGGGAGGAGGGGACGGAAATCTGGAGCCCCGGCCGAGTTACCGGGAGGGGAAGTGGGGACTCCGCTAGCTCTCAGACGTGACCGGACCAGCCACTGCCGCTGCAGCCCTCGGCCAATTCAGTGCCACCAGCTGAGGTGGCCAGCCCTGGGAAATAGGACGCGGCGCGATCCTACTCACTGCAGTTCTGAGAAATTGTCCAACCTTGCACACCAGAGTGAGAAAGGGCGGGGAGCCCGAGGGCCTACAACTCCCACACTGGCCCCGTGGCCCCCCTGGGCGGGTGCAGAAGCCTCTGAGCAGGAGAGGAGACTGCGCTCCAGAGGTCCCCCCGTGCGGCTGGCTACCCCACCAGCTGACCCTCAACCCGAAGGAAGTGCAACTCTTTTGCCCTTCACCACCTTCAGCAAGACTGAGAACCGACTTCCCCAGGGAGTGAAATAAGATTTCCAGGACTCCAGCTTGCAGGGGAGTGGGGGGGGGGGGGGGGGGACTGAATTAACATACAGAGGATTAAATTATCTCCATTTCCAATCTGGCATATTTCCTAATCCTTAAATAACTTGCTAGGCTTCCATGTGGGCTTCTGAAAACAGGAGGGCAGCTGGGAGTACTTCCCACGCCCACATGAGCCTTTGTGTGAAAATCCCTAAAAATAGAGGTTGTTCTTTTAAAAACAAAAGGGAAGGCAAAACCATGGGAACACTGACAAGAGTCCCAACATCTCCTGCTCCAGTAAAGGCTTTTTTGGTATGGAAAGATACATAGCATAAAGTGTGCCGTTTTGATCATTTTTAAATGTACAATTCAGTGGCATTAATTACATTCACTATGTTGTGCAACCATCACTGCTCTTTTTTCATCACCCCAAACAGAAACTCTGCACCCATTAAGCAATAATTCTCCATCTCCCCCTTCCTCAGCCCATGGTCACCTCTAGTCTACTTTTTGTCTCTATGAATTTGCTTCTTCAAGGTATTTCACATAAGCAGAATCAGACAATATTTGCCCTTCTGTGTCTGGCTTATTTCAGTTAGCATGTCCTCAAGGTTCATTCATGTTGTAGCGTGTGGCGGAACTTCATTCCCAGCAAAGAAGTTTTTAATTACCCATCTCTGCAAGAGGAAAGACTCCCAGAATAAATTACACATTAGTCGTCTGTAAACAATGGATAGATATGTGGGCAGGATAACACTGTCATTTTATTGGAATTGACTGAATATCCGTATACTACATCTACATGGCCAGTAGACTCATTTTTATTATTCAGTTTGGGGTCACACATGACACTTTTATTTTTTGCCTTAAAAATAAAAGGTTGGTTTCCTGTTTGCTATCATTTTTCTGATGAGCCTCCCTCTAAGTGTCTGTGTGAATTTTGAACAATACACATTCACTTCCATTTCAGCCTGAGCTAAAAACATTAGAAAAGGAAATCCACACTGCTGTTCATAACCACCTTTTTTGTTACTCATTACTTTCTAAATGAGAAGTTCCCTTCAAAGCTTATAAACATCTTCAAACCCAAGAACAAATGTTTATTTTCCTTATGTTAAAGCAAGAGAAACCTACCCATCTTGCTTAATGTAGCTTTATCTTATAACAATGATATATATTTTTTAAAAACCCACATTTGCTATATTGAAAAACACTACCCTTGTATATCCTTTGAATAGAACAATTCCATTTTTAACATACTACCCTATCTGACCTAGTATAAGGATGTTAACTGCATCATTAATCTGTAATGGTTAAAAAAAATTAGAAGCAAAATATCCATTAACAGAAGATTATTAAATAAGTTATGGTACAGCCATGCTCTGGCAACCAGTATTGGAAAGAATTAGTTGTTTTTATATGTACTAACATGGAACTCTGTTCATCACATAATAAGTAAAAACACCAAGTTGCAGAATAATGTGTAATTATTTTTTATAATGCAATGTATACATATATGTAGTTTGTATGGAAAACACATCAATCTGTTAATAGTGATTATCTCTAAGGAGTGGGATTGAGATAGTGGGAGAGGAAATCTACTCTGGTGTACAAATTCTGGATTTTTAATGGTTTTTTTTTTTATGATCAGCACATTACTTTTGGAGTCTAAAAACTAAATAAGAAAATTAGAAGACAATGTGGGGCAGATTGTATTTTCTGAAGATGGTTACACTAACGTATCCCATCTCTTATGGTCTTCTTGCAATATGACATTAATGTTCCTTCAAAAAGAGATGGGTCTATGTTCCCTATGCTTGAGCCTGAACAGACCTTTGTGAGTGCCTTAACCAACGGTAGGAATGGAAGAAATGACACTGTTTGACTTCCTAGGATAGAATATAAAAGCAGTAGGCAGTCCATCTGGCTTCCTTGCTCTCAGATCACTTGTGCTTGGAATTCAGCCACCATGTTGTGAGGAAGCCTGGGCCACATGCGGAGGACACAAGTGGGTGTTCCCACCTATAGCCAGCATTGACTGCCAGACATGTGAGATAAGCCTTCAAATGATTCCAGTCCCCAGCTTTAAGTTCTTCCAGCTGAGGCCCCAGACATTATAGTAAGGACAAGCTGTCCTGACTGTGCTGTGTGAATTCTTGACCACAGAAACCACAAGACACAATAAATTGTTGCTGTTTTAAGCCACAAAGTTGTGGGGGTACTTTGTTATTCAGCAATAGATAGTGAATACATAATGCATCCAGCCAAGGTAAAAAAAAAAAAGGGGGGGGGGATTTTTATTCATTTCATTGTTTGGACTTACTAGTATTGCAGCCCTGTTAAATAACAAAAGTCATAATATTGTTTTTAAACTCACTTGTTTTCCACTCAGTAACAACTCCAGTTCAAGTTGAAGTTTGTAACATTGAAGTTGTTGTTCTGTGGGCCTTACCCCCACTTAGCCGCTGACGAAAGCTCCTTCACCTCTTTCCCTTCCAGTGATTGGTGCTAAGAATTGCCCTCTGTGTGAAGGCAGAAGAAACCATGTCTTGAGAAATGACCTCATTGGTCATAAAGTCTGAACTCTGAGGAAAGATCAGAGCTTGGAGACATTCAACCAAAACAGAAATGTAAAAACAGGTTGAAAACATTAAATCATGATGTAAATATGTATATATACAAAATTACCTCACAGCCTAGGTGCTGGAACCAGAGTCAGAAGGGTCACAAGAGGTGGGTCAGCTGGTCCTCTCCCTAGGCTGGACTTTACAGTCACCTGGGGGTGGTTTTACCCAGGTCTGGGGTGGAGTCTGGGCATCAGTATTTTCTCTTAATTTCTCAGGTGATTCTAAGATGCAGTCAAGGTTGAAACCCATGGAATTTCTAGCCCAGTAATTTTGGGGGCAGTTTTTGCCTCTCTCTTAAAATACTTAAGGGATAGAATATACCCTATCCACAGTGGTGTCTTACTCCAGTTATAACTTTCA
This sequence comes from Prionailurus viverrinus, assembly GCF_022837055.1. Taxonomy (NCBI): domain Eukaryota; kingdom Metazoa; phylum Chordata; class Mammalia; order Carnivora; family Felidae; genus Prionailurus; species Prionailurus viverrinus. The sequence goes on along the minus strand of NC_062569.1, from coordinate 88,829,119 downwards.
AAGACAAAGAGAAGTTGTGAAATATATTACTCAGGGAGCACAAGTAATTTACTATCCATCTCTTTCTTTGTAGCTGGTCATTGTGATACACCTCCCTGGGACATGCCTATTTAAAATAAAAAAAAAAATCACAAGACTTCTGTACACATTCAGAAAAGTTTGCTGGCTTTGAGGGTGGAGTTGGGATTTGAATGTACATCTGGTTCCAGTATTAGGCTCTCTCCTGTACACAAAACGGCCTCTCTAATCCAGGTGAAGAGATAAGACAGAAAAAGGTCGAGATGTGTTCCCAGAAGTCCCAGAGGCAAGAAGGACATTTGTCTGAAGGGCCGGCAGGCATTACTGGGAGTTGGAAGGGGCGACTCGAGAGCTGCAAACCGGACATAAATACAAACCCCTCACACAGGCTGAGATCTCCTAGTTCCCAGAGAGGTGGGGGCAAGACCCCAGGAAGAAGAGTTTTGCCTTGCCTATCTGGGGTAGGGCTGAGCGGAGAGGGAGGGGCTGCCACTTCCCTGCTGTCAGGTGTCTCCAGCTCCTGTTGAGATCCTGTTCCTCCTCCAGGATCTATACTGTTTGTTGATTCTGGGAGTTTGCCCTCTGACAGGAGGAAGTCATTCTCCCTCTAGCAGCCACGTGGCATCTAGTTTGAGCCAGGACCTATTGGGACCAGAGAACACAGGAGATGCAGAGAGAAGCCTAATGAACCGGGTCCAGTTCATGAATGACAGTGGCAGCCTTAATGGACCAAGACAACAACACAATTAGCCTTCAGCACTTGCTTAAATACCCGATATGGAAGACCCATGGACAGATGAGAGAAGTCAGACCTGCATTTGGGTCCCAGTTCTTTCTTTCCACCATGCTCTTTCATGTGTCTGAGCCCTCATTTCTCATTTACAACATGGAGTTAATGATAAAGCCTGCCAAGCCTACGTGACAGAGTTGTTATGAACATTCCAGAATTTTGATGAGGACTGAAATCCAGCTCTGTTTTCCAAATACACCATCTTTCCTCTCATTTTGAAACTCACAGGGGCAGATTCGTGGTCCCACTGCTGCTATCCACAGGACCTCAAACTCCCAGGCAGTGCTTCTTCTCTTGCACCCATGAGCTCTTTGCACCCTCAGATGTGACTCACAGGGCCTGGCTGCTCTCTTTCAACCATATTCACCAGGTATCTGTTCCTCCCCAAGCACTGAGCCCAACACTGGCACACGATGAGGGACATGATGGCTCTGGACAGGCAGGAAATCAGATTCTCACACTAATAATCAGATCATGACAAATAGCCATCTATGCTGAAAGCAACTGTATGGAGGGCAAGGAGTCTGTGGTTGGGTGGGGACGTGCAGAGGGGGAGGGTAGTTATGACCTAATGGAGATCAGGATAAGCTCTTCTGAGGAAGTGATGCTGGGGCTGAAATCAGGGTGGGGAGTTAACAGGTAGAGTGTAGAGAAAACAGTCTTTGTGGCAGAAGGGGCATGACCGAGTGTGAGAATCTGAGAGCAATTTGGAAGTGGAAGAGCAGAGGGTGAACTCACTGTGGGGAAGGCTGGGGCTGTAGGCAGTGGCGGTCACCAGGGCCAAGGCAAGGTGCTTAGTGTTTATTAAATAGCAACTGAGAAGCTTCTGAAGGGTTTTTGCATGGTTGTTACCTGTAGAAAGGACTGGAGGCCATCAAGAGATAATGGGTAGAAACTTGTAGGAGCCCAAGCAAGACTTGAAGGTGGCTTGGCCTGTGGTTATGATAAAGGGATGAAGGGTTCCAAGCGATTCGAGAAAGTCACAAGACCTGCCTACCATGAGTTGTCAATCTGATCTGATCATAGAATATTTACTGAGTCACACCCAGCAGTAAGCATGTCCTCACATGTGGACATGGCCTTTGTTTGTTGGCTTCTTCCTTTTATTCCCATGCTACTGAGCAGGGGAAAGTGCTGGGACCGTTTGTTCATTTATGGAATCCTAGCCTCCTGTTCTTCACTTGTTGTCATATATAGAGAAGCTCTCATTTCCCTGCAGCCAGAGAGTAGTAAGGAGCCTAGGGGGAAGTAAATGGCCCTAGAGACATGTAGTCCTGGCCACATCTTCTAGCCCATTTCTACACTAGGGTTTTGGAAACAGGTCCAACACATCAGATGCCATGTTTCTCACTAGCCACTGATGCTCGTGTGTGTCTCCAGTGGGAATCTTGTTTAGAAGTTTGTGGCTGAGCATAGACATCCAGTATTCTCAGGTTCCTTGATCACAGCATCATCTTAGTACCATAAAAACTCCACCATCAGGGGTGCCTGGGTGGCTCAGTCGGTTAATCATCCGACTTCAGCTCAGGTCATGATCTCGCAGTCCATGAGTTCGAGCCCCGTGTCAGGCTCTGTGCTGACAGCTCAGAGACTGGAGCCTTTTCCAGATTCTGTGTCTCCCTCTCTCTCTGCCCCTCCCCTGCTCCCCCTCTCTCTCAAAAATAAACATTAAAAAAAAAAAAAAGGCACCACCATCATTTCTAATACCTTCACTGTTTGTGCCTTTTACCACATTTACTCCTCATTCATTCATTCATTCCTGCTTATGGGTAAGGCACTGTTCTATACTGTGAACAAAATACCACCAAGAATCTTTTCCTGATGAGCAATTATTTTTGAATTTTTCTGAAATATTACTAAAAACACTTAAGGTAAATAAATCTAACTTGCATGAAAGGCCAAACATCACATACCATCAAGCAGCTGTTCCCGTTTGGTGTATACTCACTATGGCACACACCATATAGTCACTAAGGAGGAAAACAAAGGAGATAGCAATAACTGGAGAGAAATGGTGAAAAATAAATGTAAGAGAAAAAGGTGAATGAGCAGGCCAGGCCCACCACACAGACCTGTGTCCCTTCCTCCTGCCTGGTGAAGCTGGCTGCAAAATTCCAACCTTACTGTTGGCTTTTTGCCTCATGGGCAGTCAGGTTCTTGTTCCTGATTAACCAGTAGCTTAGAATGGAGTAGTTCAATATGTTCTTACTTTTGTAGGATATTTTTGCCTCTTTTTCCCCCCTGCAAGCTTACTGACTTTAAAAAATTCACTGCAATATACATCATTCTCAAAAACGTTGCATCCCTTCCAGGGTCTCTGAAAATGGAATCTCTTCCACCCACCTCACTAACTAGCTTTTCCTTGCCGGTCAATAAAATCCAGACAAACCCACTCATACCTCCCAATTTTTTGAAAGAGGATATTGTCATCAAGTCAGGAATTTATCACATGCTCTGCTTTATAAGAAATGAAGCTTCCAATACTTGTCCAATTCTGCTCTAGCTCCCCTTTGTGCCACGTCTAAAATATGAACTAGGAAATGTTTAGTGCTTTATAGTTTACAAATCATCTCAAATGACTTGATATTGACAGCAATTCCGAAAGAACTTTTATTATCTCCTTACAGATAAAACATCGAGGCTCAGGAAGGGTAAGTGACATGAACAATGTTACACAGACAGACCAAGGGAGAACCACCACTTGTCTCTTTGATTCTCTCTTGCTCATTCTGCTTCTTAACCTGCCCGTGCAGCTTGTAGAATCTCATGACCCTACACCCCTGCAGTCTCACAATACTCAAGAAGATCACATAAAGGTCATTTAAAGCTGTCCCTTGCAACACTGGTTATGCCACCTCTGAGCACCACCATCTGCTCTCAGATCATGAGGGCCAACTCAGCAAACTGCACAGCACAACTTCTCTCAGTGCATGTTGCCAGCGAAGCCGAGAGTGGTTCTGAAAGTGTTTGCTCAGTTGTATCCTCTTTCTGCCATTTCATTTTGTGCTCTAGCAATCAGTCTTAACTCTCATTATCAACACGACAACAGTTGTGGGACAGTGCTGGAATTCCCATAAAGAAACAAAGGAAAACTGTTATTCAGGAGGTTTAAGGGTAAATTTCATAGTGGTCCAAACACCTTGAAGGAAACAGTCAAGGAAAGGAGAATGTAAGATAATTAGGGGTTAGTGGAAGTTATTTGACTTAAAGAGCATCATAAACATAATCATAGCTGGGAGTACTGACTCATGTGTGACTCAAATGATTTAAACTAGTATTAATACCACTCCATGAAGACTGTGCTCGAATGACTAATTAGCACCGGTTCAGTTAGCTCTCCTATTTCCAGGAAAGCATCCTCCAGCATCCATTTCCAACTCCCCACTAAGATATAGGTACCCCTCAGGTTCACGAATCCCTAGAGCACATTCATTTCCCACTCCTGTAACAGGTACATTCCTTCTGAACAAAGGCTAGTCTCATTTCCACAGTCCAGGTTTGAATTTTATCCGTGAGTTTGGTATTTTAATTAGGCAATATTTTTAACGTTATTTCCACTTTATTTGGCCTGTATATATTTTCTATCTTCTGCAACCAATTTATTAAAATTATGTTCTCTAGAAAACTGTCCTAAAGAAATCTACTACTTACCCATTTGATGAGCCCTGAGGTATTTAGCTACACAGCACAGCATCCAATACATCTTATGCTTTAATAATCTAATGTACAGTACCACACCCTGCAACAACCACCACCTCAAAAACCTCTCAGATGCCCAAATAAAGATGTTAATAGACTTAACCATTTATGTGCATCTAGCACAATGCTTGTTCCTTAGCAGGCGATGGATCCTGAATACTAGGCCCCAGCAAGTAAGAATTCAAATCATTAGAAACATAAGTACCATCACAGGTAATAATACATTTCTTTGGCTCCCTTGGCCACCTTAACACAAGCATGAATTTCAGAATCTTACTATGAACGGGAGCAGCTAGGGAAAATTAAGTTATGATTTTAAGAGTTCACCTGAATGCGTAAATATGCAAAAACTCAAAATGTTCTCCATTTTTCCATTCAGGTCCATTTCTAAACTTGGGTTTTTCAAGTAGTTTGAAAATCACTTTGAAAATGGTCATTCTCATTTATAGGATCACATTTCACATCCTAGCTTTTACACATATGCACATCTGCATGGGTGTGTGCATGATGTTTTACTATAAATGTCCTTTTAAAGACATTTGAAAATGACAAGAAGAACTAAAATTTTACCTTTAGTGCACTTAAATTCTTCTGCTCCATTGACTCTTTATAAGCCATCAAATGGATATAGTTTATCCTAATACCTTTTCAGGCTGGGGGTGGGAGGGAAAGAGAGGACAGCCAGCAGTCTGCAAAAAAGTAAACTTCTATCCAAACATAATCATAGAAATCTTCATACTCCTTTTGTGCATGACAAATTGTCAAGTAAGACTCTATGATAACATTAATTCAAGTGACTTCAATTTCATTTTTTCTTGTAATCTTCAGAGGTAGAAGTGTCATGTAGAGTATATATCTCCCCACCCCTCTACCTACCATTTCTAACCATTCAAGAAAAACTGAGATCTAGGAAATGGATTAATAGACTATCAGTGGTATTATGATGTATGGTTACTTAAAGCACCATGCTAATAAAGCCAGGGTCCTAGGATTAATCTCTGCAAAGGCCATTAGTTTATACTGTTCCAAGGACCTGGACTGCACTCCTAACTGCAGACAGCTTTCTTACAATGTGTCACAAGACAGGGGATCGGCAAGGTGGTAAATGGATAAAAACAAAACTATCTTCACTAATAGGGGGTAAAAACCCACATATGATGGGTTTACAGACTCTTACCCATAAAGAAAAAACAACAACACATAATTTTTAAACCTATGTTAAACATATTTCAAGTCTACAATATTGGACAGTAACATTTGACTCCTAAATTTTAGAACTGCCTATACATTCTACACAAAAGTAAAGTTCCTGCTGATGGTTACTCAATTTGTACCAAAACTGTGAATTCCATACAGACATCCTTCTCTTTTTAATATTAATCTATGCACCAGTTTTTAAATATTTACCATTAGTTATTTGGTTCAGAATATTGTGAAAAAGTCAGCTAGGAAATTATTCATAAAACTGTATTCTGTATTTTTTTTTTATTTTTCAAACAGCAAGTGTCCACATTTAAAATGCAGAATTTGCAAATATAAATTAGTCTAATAATTCAATTAAAAATAAAACAAAACAGCTTCCTTTAGTATCACAATACATAAAATGGTATTATAAACTCCAAGTGGCAAGGTTAACTACATGACAACAATGCCAGAAGCTGTGAAACTCATTAAACCACTTAATGAATAGGTCAGTTTAAAGAACATTTCTATGTTTCATGACTATGCATGAAACAAGCTTTCATTGTATTATAAAGGCCCAGCAATTCATTCATGGCATAATACGGGGTCAAGCAAGATTTTATTTTTACAATGACAATTAAAAATTGCATTTAAACAAACAGAAGTCCTCCCAATTGTTTGAAAACAATTCTCTTTGGAGGGTAAAATATATTTTAAAACACACTGACTTACCAAATTTCAATTGTCAGGCTGCTGACTACTGAGCAAAAATTTGTATTTAAAAATATCACAAATATCTTTAACAGTGAAAATTTCAATGTGGTAAGTTTCATTGCAAAGTAATTTTCACCTGAGTAGATTTTGAAATTTAGTGCTCATATATTTGGGGGGAGGTGGGGAAGGAAAGACCCACTTGTCCAAGATACTAAGTTTATAGTGGATTCCTTCACATAGATAGCCCAGAGGGTTGAAGAAACATCTGCTGTGACCTTCCCAGGACACATGATGCCCCTTTCTCCTGGAAATTTGTTCTGATATTACGAATTCTCAGTATCCATAATATTTCCACTTAGTTACCCATTCAAGCATAGCAACCCAATTCAGTTTTATACAACAGTGTCTATAATATGTACAGGTTTAATTAGGAATAGGAAATAGAAAATAAAAATTTACAGTGATTGAGAAAGGGTCAGAAAACGGGATAGGAAAAGTAATACTGTATAATCAGAATATCCTATTATCCTACCAGTTTTAATGACAGGGTTTTTCCTTTATTAGTTGAAATACAAAGAAGGCATAGGGGATCCCAGGAAAATAACACTATATATCAGAAAATTCAACGTGCTCCACCATCAGGATTTCCATCACACATTTAATTTCTTCTGTACAATTTTTATAAATGTGTTTTTCTTTTCAAAATCGTCAGATTTCCAGATTAAATTCAGCACTACACAGTATGCCCTTGAAGTAAAATGAGGTTACCTGCTTTATTTGGATACCAAGTTCCCTTCCAGACAGCATTAAAATAAAGACAAGACTACACAGATAAAATCCAGTATAATTCAAATCCAACAATGAAAAATTCCCCCCATATTGTTGCAAAATTCATTCTACTGAAATGCTTTGCTACAATAATAAAAAGCATACATTACATATAAAAGATACCAGTGTACTAAAAAGTGACAGAAGTGGACTAGCAAATCCTTCAAAGCACATTATATAAATGACTAGCATTTAAAAACATTTCTCCTATAAAATGTAGGTCATATACATTTATAAATTGGCGGTTTTATTTCTAAAGCAGTGATGTGTGTGTTCAAATAGTTAGCTGTTCTGTACAGTATAATATCTACTCAATTCAAACTACAATAGGTTTGTCTTTCTTTGTATTGAAGTTGAATAAATTCATCTGTTCAGCTGAGAAATCAAGCTTGAAAAATACATATCTAAAAATCAAAGTAGAAAGTTTAGAATTACTGAAATGTAGCTATGAAATATGAAGAGAACTATGTCACAATGGAGCTGAAGTCACCTCAAAACTTATGGGCTTGAATCTAAAACAGAAACAAATATTAAATCCAAAGCAAACCACAAAGTTAGGTAGCAGTACAGAAGCAGGAAAAAAAAACAAAAAACAAACAAACAAAAAACCACACCCCCTTCCTTCAGTGTGATGGGCACTAAGTTTTGCGGTCTTCCTCCATCTTGCAGAAGAGTGGTAAGGCCATTCAATGCTTAGTGAAAGTGAGTACAGATGAAGTCAGATTTAGCCTGTCTCCCCTGCAACTTCAATTATGCTGTGTAAACAGTGTTATGTTCCAGTAGGAGGAACAATGGAATTTACTTATAAAAACTGATTAAAGATAATCATTATTAAATGAAATAAGGAGAATAACTCTGAAATGTTTTTAGAACTTTCCTGATGCTACTTGTACAGTTAGCACTGCTATGTATTATTGCTTACGTACAGTACAACATCATATGCCTTCTAACATAAAGCAGTACTGTGATTTGTTTGTACATATTTACAGATTCTTAAAAACAAGCTGTAAAAACATTACATACTTTCAGACAATACAAATTAGCACATTGGTACTCACTTCAAAACAAATGGAATGCATAACATTAATAAACATCATAAAGGAAGACTCACATAAAAGTCCTTGATTGTCAAGACACGTTTATATATAAACTCTAACTGTGCAGAATTAAAGATTCAATCATAGGTACATCCTTATTTGATGAACCGTATTTACAGCATGGTATTGCATAAAAAAATAAAATAATGTTTACAGGGTTTTACTTTTTTATCCATTGGATTCAAGAAAGCAACAAACACAACAAGAAATGTTTGTCTGCTTTAGTTTGTTTCCTACCAACGTTTAAGTGAAAAAAGGAAACACGGTTTTATTTGCAGAATATAGCAAAACAACTGGAAAATTATTTCCCTGAAATAAAGCAATTTGAAACGGAAAAAGTTTAAATTAAATTGCAGTGTCAAAAAGTTTCTCATTGATTATAATAGTGCTTCTTCAAGTAATTATACTGTGAAAAAACAAGTTCTAGTTTAAGATGTTGTATGTCTAAGAAATGCGATACTACAGTAATGCCTACTTTTAAAGTTTCCCGGCTTTTTTTTTTAAACAGCCCTTTAAAAACCCAAATTGATAAAATGAAAGAAGTGGCAAAAGATCTAACCTAGCTGGCACTTTGCAAGTTTCTCTCCCCTGTGGTAATGAAAGCCTACCCTGAGCACAAGACCTCTTTTGCCTGTCAGAAAGGGAAAATTACCCGACCACTGACAGTCCTCAGCCAGAGCTAAAAGGATGGATTTGTATGGTATCAAACAGAAAATCTGCAAGTACATCTAAAGATTTAAGAGCCACTCAAATATTCTGAACCAAATGAATATGTGTACAATAAGAAGTCAAAAAAAAAAAAAAAAAGCTTTACAAGATGCTCAACAGAGATTACCTCATCTAACCTGATCTGCTTCCAATCTTCAAACAGGAGAGTAGGTCCTAAGTGCAAAAGCATACCTCACTCACATTGACCAAAAGTTTAATGGTATAAGAGCATGTTTTAATGGAACACTTTGCTAACTGAAATGAAAAACACAAATTGCAGAAGGATTATCTCATATCCTCAATATTCTGATCTACAGCAGCACATAAAGGCTACTTACTTTTTACTATTAATGCCCAGATACAAATTAAGTAACTTTCTAAAGCAAAGTGGGGAAACCCAAACTGTTGAGATGTTTATCCTATGATGATAATACATGGTAATTCTGGTAGGCATTTAGAATTTCACAGTAAGAGAGCCACAACTACTATACTCAAATGGTACGTCAATAACTTATGTCAAAGTATCAAATGTTTACAATGTGGTAGAAAAGTCTGCCATTATGTATATTTAAAGAAATGTGCCGAAGACAGGAATGCAACACCTGAAATTTTGCTTATGTAACTACCATTTTCAAAGGCCTGCCTTCCTTGGCTTACCCTAACTGCTCAGCAGTAGAGTCACACTCTAAAAAAACTGCTGGTGATATTAAAGCAAACAAAAACTGTACACTATGCCAGGACTGAACAAGTTGTTGAAGAACAAAATTTTTGACCAGGCTCAAAAAAAGAAAAAGAAAAAAGGAAAAAGGGAAAAGGAAAGAGAAAGAGAGAGAGAGAGAGAGAGAGAGAGAGAGAGAGAGAGAGAAAGAAAAAGAAAAAAAGAAAAAAGAAAAAGAAATCAACACAGGAAATAAATGCCTATTATCAAATAACAGTATGATAAAAATATAAACACCTATATAGCGTGAGCACAGTTCCATTTTTCACATCTCACCTGAATAGAGCCTTCTTGCAATTGCATGATGTATAACACAACACACACTATTCTTCAAAGTCAGTAATGGCAGAACTTAAACATCTACCTCAGAGAAGTCTAAAATTCTTGAAAAGTTTGGCAGCAAAGAAAGCTGTCAAATAGGAAAATTAATATTTCAAGCAAAGCTTAATAACCAACGTACAGAGGAAACCACATTAAACATAATTTATATTCATTATCATAAAACACCAAAATATTCAAAATAAAAGTAAAAGATGTTAAGGGTTGATATTTTCTTTGTTCCCTTTATGAGAACAGTCTTGGGATAACATTAAATAAAAGAAACAATAATTTAAATGTGTAACATTCTATACTGAAACAAAGACTGCAGATTTATAGGGCCAATATAAAAGTTAAAGTGGAAATTAGCAACAATAAAGTTTCACCTTCCAAGAATATTAATTTTAGAGTATCACTGGTGCTACATCAGTATGTGCATTGTGACAAAGATGGTGGAAATTAAAATAAGCAAAAAAGTTGGAACAAATTAAAGAGGATAATAAAATCAATAGAAGTAATGTTATTTTCCAAAAATTAAAACTGTCCAATGTGTAACTCAAAACCATCATTCTTTAGAAAAGTATACATATGTGTATATATAAAAGCACTATTTATGGTACCATGCTGTATTATTTTAAGACAAAGTATATATATATATATATATATATTAAAAAAAAAAAACATTCGTGGTATAAGGATAAAGTCTGTAGTTTATTTAGATTTTGAAATGCAACAAAAAGTTTCCGATCACTCATCTAGCTGAAAAAGAAATTGTAGTTACTAGAATTAGTAAACACTTTTGGTTTGTAAAATTGTAATGAGCAGTGTTCATTAAAAAGTAATTCAAGATAAAATAAGCAATTAAAATGCCCATTTCTTTAGTTTCTCTGGATACTGTTTAATTATCCAATCTATCAAGATTCTAGAAAGAGAAGGATTAAACCAGGTTTTACAGTTCCAAAGATATCCAATTTCCTTTTATTGCCAAAAATTAAAATTGTCAATTATGAGATGATTATGACACAACCATATCAAACCTAAAAATCTAATTTTTTTTTTACTTTGAGAAATCAAAAATACCAAATAGATTCTAAGTGCTCTATGTTAACTGAAGTGTATATGTAAAGTAAAATACAATTAAGCTTTAAAACGTGGAATATACATTTTGTGTAAGCATTATGTTCTTGGGAATGTAATCTACAGAATATCTTTTTACTAAAACTTCAAAACCTTGATACCTGCACATGAAAAATCATAAAAAATATCTAAGTACAACTGTACAAAGAAACTGACACCAATATGCATACTTCCATTGAGAAGTGAATGCTTCAACAGTTACGTATTTTGGTAAAAGTTTTGAAAGTATGCATATTTTAAAAGTAATTAGGCTTTTAAATAGTGGAGTCTTAGACTATCAGATTTTTATTACTTTCTTTTCTCAAAAAAAAAAAACATGTCAATATAATGCAAAATGAAAATCAAGGGTATATGGCATATCATTCTTTTTAAACGGTGGTTTCTTGGTTTCTTTTTTTCCTCCTATAGGACACACTAATTTATTTAAGCCATAATCTCTTGACATTTAAACTCTGAAGTTCACTCTGTCTGTAAAGTATACTCAGATTCCCTGCTGAAGTGCAATGACTATGCTGAAAAACTTAGAAACAGTATGAGTAAATTTCACACAATTACTAATCTCCTAAGAATGTACAATGTTATCAATTAGGAAACAATTGTGCGAAAGTCTTTTTTTTTCCTTTTAAACTCGGTGTAGGTGGAATAGCAAGTTTCTGTTCTAAAACAAGTAATGCATTGCTTCTATAAAGGTGACAACATGTAAGGCAGTTCAAAGAATGCTGACTAACCAAACAAAATGCAGTTATTGGATTATCTTGCTATTCATATCAGCTTAACTTGTTATAACGCATTGCTCTTAAATCTGTACAGCACTCCATTTACACAGAGTAACCCCACTCTTGATTAATCTGTTCTAAAGTGCCAGTATTATTTACACTTTTTTTTAGCCAAAGGTCTGGCCAGTTGTAGCATCAGGTGAAGATGTCATCCCAGCTCTATTATCATTTACATTCACCAAGGGAAATTCTGGAAATTCAGCACTTGTCCCTGGTCCCCGAAGGTTCACCTGTCCATTGGCAGTGCTAAACTGAGTAGCTATTCCAGCTCTTGATCCATGATATGGAGCGCGGAAGGGCTGTTCAAAGGAGCTCATTTGGTAAGCTTGGTGGACAGGCTGAGCCTCAGCTTTTTTCTGAGAAGTCACTTGATCCAAAAAGTCCTGTGTTGATGTGGCAGAAGCATGGTTTGTCTCATCACCTGAAAAGGGAAATGAGTGCTGTGAATCACCAACTATTAGTCCAAAGTGGGACTTATCTGGAGTTGTTCTTAGTGGAGAATTCATTCCTGATCGAAAGCTATTGATGGGCATGGCTGCATAGACTTGCTTGTCTATGGAAGAGAATGCTGGCTGATTTGGAAGGGTCTGGTTATCAGTCACAAAGTTAAGGCTCGGGCTATTCAAATAGGCATCATTTTGGCTAGTTCTGTCCAAAGCCTGCTGCAGAAACTTTGAGTATTCCTGCAACATGTTGGCTTTATCTGATGAGGATGCTTGGGAGCTTGATCCAACATTCTCTGCCTGGGTGACCTCAGGTACTTCTGAAGAATTTATTGATATGCTAGAAGTCACCTCAGTGTCTGCAACACTGAATGATATCTCATGCTGTCCATTAGCTTTATGAGAGTAATGATCCAAGAGAGTCTGCAGTACCTCATCTGGAATAACATTTTTGTCATGGTTACTCTTAATCTCCACATTCAGTGCCTGTGAATCTAATATGGATGCCGTAGTACTTTCATCAATGACACTTGCCACAGCTGCTTGTGTTACAGAAGGCTGAGAAGCTATGGTGCCCACATTCAGCGCATACTCCCTACTATTGTTACTTGCTGCTTGAAGGTATCGTTTCTTCTTCAAAAACTGCATGGCATCATCATAATTAGTACTACTGTGCACAGGTTTACTGGGCCCCTCCTGCAAATTATCGACCTGATCAATATCAGCATTGCCCTCTGAGTCCAGTAAAGCTTGTTTATCCACAAGTTCAAAAGCATACTTTGAAACTTTGCTCTCTTCGTATGTGGATAAGGGAGAAATTGTTTGATTCTGCTCCAATGGCTGCTTCAGACTTCTCTTACTATTAATTTTTTTGAGAACCAACTTAGGTGGATGTATTTCTCCTGATGCATCTTCTAAATGCGATCCCCCAACTGAAGAATGTGGCATTTCAACAGCATACTCTGCTACCATATACTCATCTTTTACTTTAGTACTTGAAGAATAAAGGGGCAGGTAATCATTTTTGTCTTTCTTCAGGTCAGATTTGTCCAAAGCACTTTCTTTGTCCATCCCAGATGATTTTTTCTCAGTCTTCTGCCTTTTCTTTTTTGGCAGTGAGTTATCTTTTGGTGATGTAGAAAAGCCAGAATCTTCCTCAGATGTCAGAAGGCCACCTTTGATGGCACATCTGTTTAGCTTTTTGTCATGATTTTCATGGCACATACGTTTATGTTTCAATACACGATCTGTTCTGGAAAAATACTGTCAAATTCAGATTTCAGCAGTGAGTTTTTGTTTTAGTTTGTGTTTTTCGTCAAGCAAGAAAAGAAAAGAAAAAAGTAATTAATATAAAAATAGAAGCAGAATAATATAAGCAAATCCAAATGAATTTGTTGAGCCGTTTGCCAATTATAAATCTAATCAACAGCAGTTGGGAGGTTCTTCAAATAGTTCTAGTAGTGACATTTTCTAATTTACTAGAATGATTTTATAATTTAATTTAGGATAGAAGAATTTCAATGTCCATCATACCTCAGCAAAATGGTTAAAAAAAACAAACATTTTAAACCACCCCTTACCTGTAAACAGTATTCACACTGGTAAGGTTTTTCTCCACTATGAGTTCTCTTATGCCTTTCCATGTGATATTTTTGTATGAATCTCATACCACATTCATCACAGCGAAATGGTTTTTCACCTAGTACATGATATAGAAAGTTTAAAACAAAACAAGTGTTATGACAAAAACTCTACCCCTATATTAAATATATCTTCCAATTTAATTTGTAAAAAATATTTTGCTTTGGGGTGCCTGGGTGGTTCAGTTGGTTAAGCATCCGGCTCTTGATTTCAGCTCAGGTCATAATCTGTTTGTGAGATGGAGCCCTGAGTCAGGCTCTGCGCTGACAGCATGGAGCCTGCTTGGGAACCTCTCCTCCCTCTCTCTGCCCCTCCCCAGCATGCATGCTTGTGCATACTCTTCCTCTCTCTCTCAAAATAAATAAACATTAAAAAACATTGTGCTTTATAAAAATAAAATATTGGCATGTGCCATTGGGAAGAAAAGACTGAAAGCAGGCATACTCAATTTCCCTGCCTTTCTATTATGTGTGTACATAACACACTCTCTGTGGAGACAAACAGTACCAGGAACTTACAGCAAGATGGACATGGTTTTAGTATGAGTAGTTGAAGCTTTTAATCTTTTTTATTCAATCATACAAAATACTATTTTAGGAAATTTTTTGAAAAAAGAAAATGTTACCCATACATAGTCCAACACAATGCTTGGATACACCTTTTCAATTCTTCATTTCTTTTCAACAAATATTTGTGGTTAAATGAAATCTGAATCCTAGGAAATAGTCTTAAAAATCTAATTCATTAAAACATAAAAAGAACTTAAATTACAGACTAAATTTCAAAAGGTTTGTTTATAACTGGTCACTTTTCTCAACTCAAACCAGAATTTCTCAGGCCCTTTTTTTGGCGGGGAATGAATCAAACCAAGTACTGGTCATTAGACACATAACCCCGGCTTCCACCCCCTCCATTTTATGTTTTAAAGTGTCATAAGGACTTTTTGGCTGTAAGGAACCATTACTATGGAGATCTAAAATAGTTTTTACTGATAAAACCACAGTAAACAGAAGGGTGTGATAATAAGTTACCTTGAATAGTATGTTTTTGGGAAGCAACTGTTTCTATCTTTCATACATTTGACAAAATCTTATGGAATACTTGCTCTCTAACCCATAACCCTGCTGCAGGTGATTAAAAGTGTAAGATTCATTACTTATCTTCATAGAGCTTGGGAAAACAAGACACACACATTAGACAGGCAACTAATAAAACTATGTCCAGCTCCAGTTTACTTTTACAACGTTTTATCTCACTACCTTTCTTCTTAAAACTTTTCCTCCAGCCAAATCAAAATACCTACCATCTTGTGCTTTTCTACCTCTGCTACAATTCACACTGCTCCTTTAGTCACGAATGCCTACCCCTGTGTGTTCAGGCGCTACATTCCCTTCAAGTTCCAACCCAAATCTTCTGAGATCCTTTGCCCTATTCTTTCAAGGAAAAGTATCTTGATCTTCTTTAAATTTCCATAGAACTTCATCTGTGGCTCTCCTATGGCACTCATTAATTCATCTCAATAATTATTTTGTACATCTCTATTCTACAAGATCACATTTAAGGGCAGAATCTGAGCCTAAATTATCTTTATGTAGCTCAAAATATTCTGTGCACTTAAGTGTCAAATGAATGGCATAAATGATTATTATAGTGGATTACTAGTGGGAAAAATGTTACTGAGCTGGTATGATTTGGAAAAGCTTCTTGCCGGTGTTAGAATTTAAAGTGAATAGCACTTAAAAAGACTGTGTATGTAATTAAAGCCAAAGAAAGAAAATGTAGTGGGAAACAACAGAGAAACTAAGGGTTTAGTTACTATAAAACGTCTAGGAGAAATGGTGCCTAAGAATATAATTTAATTTGGTGACAAGTAAATTATTTGAAACTTTCAAGAGTGCAACTTCTGTAATTGCTATGGAGTTACCAAATTTTAGGGCCGAAGGGACCTTGTGGTAGCTTTCAAACTGTGCCATTGGGGGCTCCACAGAGACCCCCAAAGGCTGATGCTGTTGTGGCAAATGGCTCTAAGAGTGCCACCCAGATTTCAAGACAGAATAGTTCCACTTCTATGTAATAGGGCTTTGAGTACGGACTTCAACGGTTCAGAGGCTAGATTAAGATTAACACAAGTAATCAAGACCAATTCACTTATTCCACAAAACAAAGAAATAATCGAAGCTGGGAGAGAGGATAACTTATTAAGAAAGTTTGGAAGTGAAAGAAATGAGGAAAAGGAGATGAGAAGTAATAATTAGGAGGCAATCTATTTAAGATCAAGTAGTGTTAGAGACTGAAATTAATTTATTTGAAGGCAGAAGGGAAAGAGCCAGTGAAGGAGAGAAATGGAATACTGAACTAAGATTAAAATGAAATATTATCACTAATAATCAAAAGAACAAGATCTCAGAGGACTTAAGATGAAAAGGGAAGGAGAGTGCAGATTATATTTTAGAATAAAAGAAAAAAACAGTTGCATATTTTGACACAGAGAATGTAGATGATAGAGTTTATTGAGCTCACAAGTGAAAGTCACTTCTCAAAAGTGAGAAAGGATAAAAGAGAAAATTAGTGGACTGATAAGAATTCATTTAATGCTGCACAATATTCATGGACTGGCAGACTTAATACTGTTTAAGATGGTTAGTACTCTCCAAGCAGATCTACAAATTCAAAGCAGAAATTGAGAACCTGATCCTAACATTCATTTGGAAATGCAAGGGATCCAGAATAGCCAAAACAATCTTGAAAAAGAAAAACTAAGTAGGGAGACTCACACTTCCTAATTTCAAAACCTACTACAAAGCTACAGTAATAAGATAGTGTGGTAATGGCATAAGGATAGACATAGATCAAGGAATAGAATTGAGAGTCCAGAAATAGATCTTTACATTTATGGTCAACTGATTCTCAACATAGGTGCCAATACACTTCAACGGGGAAAAAATCGTTTTGTTTTTTTTTTCAACAATGATGGTGGACCAATTTGACACTCACATAAAGAATAGAGTTGGACCTCTACCTCGCATCATATACAAAACTTAACTCAAAATAGATGTGAGAATGAAAACTATAAAACACTCAGAGGAAAACATAGAAATATCATGACCTTGAATTAGGTAATAATTTCTTAGATATGACACCAAAAGTCCAATCAACTAAACAAAAAATACAATGAACTTCATAAAAAATGTTTAATTCTTCAAAAAACACTATCAAGAAGGTAAAAAGAAAAAAAGTTGTAGCTCCTGTGGGAAACAGTCTAGCAACCCCTCAAAATGTTAAACACAGACAATTCTACTCCTATGTACATACCCAAAGAAATAGAAAACGACGGCTCAGATGCTTGTACCCCAATGCTCACAGAAACAGTATTAAGAACAGCCAAAAGATGGAAACAACCCAAGTGTCCATCAGCAGATGAATGGATTAGCAACATGTGATATATACATACCATGATATATTATTCAGCCATAAGAAGAAATGAAATTCTGATACATGCTACAACATGGATGAACCTTAAAGAAATTATGCTAAATGAAAGAAGCCAGACACAAAAAAGACAAGTATTGAATGATTCCACATAGATGAGGTTATCTAGAATAGGCAAATTCACAGAGACAAAAGTAGAATAGAGATTACCAAGGCCTGGGATAGGGAGGAAAGGAGAGTTGTACTGCTTAATGGTTAGAGGTTTTCATTTGGTCACATAATATTTTAAATGTACTTCACGCCACTAAATTGTATGCTTAAAAATGATTAAAATGCTCAACTTCATGTGTTGTTTTTTTTCTTAAGTGAAAAGATAACTTCTGGAATGGGGTAAAATATTTGTAAATTATGTACCGGATAAGGGATATGCATCCAGTATATGAAATGAACACTTACAACTCAACAGTTAAAAAGACAATCTAAGAATAGGCAATAGATCTGAATAGACAGTTCTCCAAAGATATGCAAACAGTCAATAAGTACTTGAAAAGATGCTCATCATTGTTCATTAGGGTAATGCAAATCAAGACCACAATGAGATACTTCACACCCAATAGGAAAGTTAAAATAAAAAAGACAATCACAAATGTTAGCATGGATGTAGAGAATCTGCCCATATTTTCAAGACATATTTGTAGTTTCATCTTTTACATTAAATCTGATATATCTGGGGTTCATCCTGAGGTCCAGATGACTATCTAGTTTTCCCAACACCATTTACTGAAAAGTTCCACTTTTTTCGATCACTTCTTTAATCAAAATCATATACTAGTAAGTTCCATGGGTCTATTTCTAAACCTTCTATTCTGTTCCATTGGTCTGACTGTTCATAAGCCAGAAAGAAAATGTTTTATGACTTTATAATACATTTTATCATCTGGTAGGGCTAATCCCCCTCATTGTTGTTCTGGTTTATCCACTTTCTACATTACTTCAAAATTATCTTGTCTAGTAACTGCAGTAGGAAAGGGAGAGCTGCCTGAAATGTTTACATTAACTTATTAAAAAATTGGTATCCCTGGGCACCTGGGTGGCTCAGTTGGTTAGATGTATGACTTCAGCTCAGGTCATGATCTCGCAGTGAGTTTGAGCCCCGCGTCTGGCTCAGTGCTGACAGCTTGGAGCTTGGAGCTTGGAGCCTGGAGCCTGCTTCAGATTCTGTGTCTCCCTCGCTCTCTCTCAAAAATGAATAAACGTTAAAAAAAATTTTTTTTAAATTGGTATCTTTTATGATGTTGACCTTTCTTACCACTAAATAAATAAATAAATAACCAACCAACCAACCCAGGGCGGGGAGATGGGTTGTGGGGGGGAACAGGGAAGGGGAAATATGTCCTTCCATTTCATCAAGTTTTGTTTTGTGTCAACAGTGTTTTAGTGATTTCTTCATATGGGATATCCCACATTTCTTATTGTTGATACTGTAAAAAAGGGTGTTTTCTTCTGTTATATCTTCTACTGTGGGTGTGTATATACAAAGTGTATGGTTTTCTATTTTACTGAATTTACTAGTTTGCAATAATTTTTCATTGACACTCATGGGTTTTTCAAGTATGCAATAATATTGGTTGCAAAAATTGGTTTTTGGCCTGTAATATATTTTGTGTGTATGTACTTTTGCTGGCTATTATTCTCAAATATTATATTAAAAAGTAATGGTAACAGGGTTATTAACAGGGGGATCAGGTGTAGGGGGGGAAGTAATGGTGATAATGTGCTCTGTATCTTACTCCCGACTTTGGTACTTTGTTATGTCTTTTGAAAGGAAATAAAAAATAAAATGACTGATACATAATTTCTCTAAGAATAAAATTAACACATAGAAAATCCTTTTACTGCTTTTCCCCTTGAAAGCCAGGGCCCCTCTACTAGAAAAGACAATTTATACAGCATTTGAGTAATTTCAAGATTAGGAGAAAAAGCTTACTTAAAAAATAAGAAGTTTATAAATACTATTTTCAATTCAGGAAAGCTGTAACATGGGGAGGAAAAAACAAGGTGTTCTGCTAATGGTAATCTCCAATACCCAAGAAGCCTCAGGTTTCTCTTCTAATGGTTATCCACTGAGACCACAAATTCTTCGCACTGTGGTGTTTCTCCCTGGTAACTTTAACACTGCACACATTGAGCTACTTACGGGTAAGAATTCTTACTCTAATATATGAGTAATTATTGGGCCAAATGATATACAAGTATTAAGGACATAAACGTTATGCATAAAGTAGCTCACTGTGGACTGATATATTAATCTGATTGTTAGCAGTTTCAACTATGCCTCTTCTTCCTCTTCAAACCATTCCAATCTGGCTTTTGCACTTATTTCATCAAATGGTTCTTGCACATCACCTTCAAGTTATCAAATTCAACCAAATCTTTTCAGTTAACTTAGTAGACCTCTCAATAGCATTCAACTCAAGTGATCCCTTTTTTTTTTTTTTTTTTAATTAGCTTTCTCTTTGGCTTCCTTCTATGGCAGCCATGCTCCTTAGGCATCTCCACCTGCTCCCAGCTCACCTTCTTCCCTCCACCTATGAAATGTTTTAGTTCTTTAAGGTTTCCTCCTAAGTTTTTTGCTTTTTCTTTCTTTTTATTTGGCAAGAAGGGAAACTCATCTACTTCCATCGCTTTAATTACACTTAAATCTGAGTTGCAAACCCATACATCCAAACTGCATACTCAACAAACATATCCACTTCCAGAACACCTGGGGATCTCAAATACATCATATCCCACACTAACCTTGTGATCTTCAACCCACAGCTTAGTCCTTCTCTTGATTCCTTATTCATATGGATGGCACTCCCATTCATCTAGTTTTGCACCCCAAAGGCCCACACAACTTTTCTTTATCCCCTCTCTCCATATGCAACTGATTAACAGGTTCCACCTATTAAATCCCTGCCAAATCCCCCCGCTTCTTTTCATTTCCCACTGTCATCACCCAAGTTCAAGACACTATCATGCCCTGGACTGGACTATTTATATAATAACCTTTTTATAGCAGTCTCTCTGGGATCCGCTCTCATCTCCTTACAATTCCATACCACTCCCAGATTTTGTTAATGTAAGTACATCTGATCACCTTTAAATCCTATCCATGGCCTTCCACTGTTCTTAGAATTTAAAACAACAACAACAACAACAACAATTGGGTTCTCTATCAACTGGCCCCTGCATGTGTGATGTTCCTTCACAATTCCCTCCCTTCCCTCACTTTCTGAGTTCTAATCAAAGTTGCCTTCTTCCAATTCCTATAAACTTACCATGTTTTTTCTCTCCTCTAGGATCATTTTCTCCTAAAATTCCTCCCCCAAACTAATTCTATGATAGTGAATATATTTAACAAAGTCTTCTTAAAATCTAGGTCAAAAATATTTATGGTAATACTAAACCTATGACAAAATTCACATGGCCTATCCAGTAATACATAGTTCACAACAGAAGGAACGGTCCATCTTCAGCAAATCATAAAAACAGGTAGGTATGACAAAATTTACAAGAATAACCAATATTACACTAACCAAAAAAGATCAGGCACTATTATGAGAAGCACTGTAAATACTTAATAATACAGGTTCTAGAGCCAGACCGGCTGGATTTTAATGCTGGGCTCAGTATTTCTTAACTGTGAGAAACTGAGCATGTTATTTAAACTCTTAAGGCTTGATATTCTTATATGTAAAGTAATAAATTAGATAACCTGTGTGAACTAATTTAAAAATGAAACCTGATGTACTTTAATAGTTCAATAAATGTTAGTTATTAAAAAAAAGAAATGAAGAGGTTAATAATAAATGATTATCATTATATTTACATATTGATTATAGTTCTAAACCCAATGGCTAGACTATAATATCCCAAATGCAAACACCCTTAACTTTGATAATAAGTTTTGGAAAAGGGAAACAAGGAGGATTACTGAAATAAATACATGGGCTAGTAATCACATATTCAGTTATTTGCTTAAAACTTTAGAAAATGTATCTTTTGCCTATAGTCCTTCCAGGAGGTTCGAAAGATCATTTATCAGTCTAAGAAGAATGCATAAAAGGTATACCTCAGAGATACTGAGGGATTCAGTTCCAGACTACCACAATAAAGCAAATATTGCAATGACAGGAGTCAAATGAATTTTTAAATTTCCCAGTGCAAATAAAAGTTATGTTTACACTCTACTATAATCTATTAAGTGTGCAACAGCATGTCTTAAAAAAGCACATTCTCTTAATTAAAAAATCTAAGCTTTCAGCAAGCTGTAATCTCTGGTCACTGATCACCGTAACAAATAATGAAAAATTTGAAATACTGCAAGAATTACCAAAATGTGACAGAAACACAAAGTGAACAAATGCTATCCAAAAAATGGCACTAATAGACATGCTTGACGCAGAGTTGCCACAAACCTTAAATTTGAAGGAAAAAAAAAGCAGTATCTGTAAAGCACAATAGAATAAGGTATGCTTGCACTACGCAAAAAACTATCTTCTATAGGAAATAATCTGAGACTAAACTGCAACCAATGAAGTATAAATTAGGTCAGTAATAAAAACTGCGAAGATGCCACAGTAACATTAAGACATATCGGTTAAATCAATACTGACCACAAAAACCCCAAAAGGTTTTAAGTTAACTAAAGGAAAAAGTAATTTTTCCAGGTACCAAATTTTAAAGCCCACCTTTCCAGTACAATAGAATGGCTTTCTTTCCCTAGAATGGAGGTCAGGGAGAAACTTCCAACTTCTGCCATTTTAAACTTTAGAAACATTGATAATATTTGCCCATTTAAAAAAGTAACCGGTTGGGGTCACCACCTCCTCCCACAAAAGAAAATGAAGAAAGAGTTCTTTCGTTTCCTTTGGCTTTTTTTCTTTTGTGGGGCTATGAAATTACACATTTACATTGTAATTTTTTAAGTGGTCTAGTCTTCTTAAGATGAAACAGCAAATGGCGGGTGGGGAGCTGTTTTTGGCTTAGGTTTTAGACTTCGCTTTATGAGACAGACAACAGTAAAAAATTATCAGTCACCTCCAGTTAAGAGCAATATCCCAGGCAGACCTTATTCACAATTTTAAAGATTTGAGAGTTGGTCTAGGACTCACATGTGGAACACAAACAAACACTGTCCTAAGTCTAAAATTAAACTGAACATCATACAATTATGGCAATTTCCACATCTTATTTCTCTAATGGGCCAACACATGCATCCAATACACAACGTGTAACAATATCTAAGCATATTAACACTAAATGATTGATGTCCTAATGATAACACCTAGGCAGTACAAGATCAAAATTAAAATAATAACAAAAGGAAATTTAAGTTAGAATCTCAAATGTAAATTTTAACATTTGTAAACTTGACTTGTAAACATTTTAGTCTGATTTTGAACTTAATATAAAACCCCATTTTCCAGCTACCTCTTGAAAACAAGTGCTCTAGAAAACAATTAAGATTACACTAACCACATAAAGAGGTTACCAAATCAACAGACTCTATTCTATACTGAACTCTATTCTATGCAGTATTCTATACTGCATTCCATAAAAAGAAAGAAACCCATCATCAGCTTATCTTTCTTATTTATGACACTATCCTCATATAAGATTGGGCAAATGCACATCAGCTTTCCTTTATTTAAAAAAAAAATTGGGGCGCCTGGGTGGCTCAGTCGGTTAAGCGTCTGACTTCGGCTCAGGTCATGATCTCACGGTCTGTGAGTTCGAGCCCCGCGTCGGGCTCTGTGCTGACAGCTCAGAGCCTGGAGCCTGTTTCAGATTCTGTGTCTCCCTCTCTCTCTGCCCCTCCCCTGTTCATGCTCTGTCTCTCTCTGTCTCAAAAATAAATAAACGTTAAAAAAAAAATTTTTAAAAAAATTAACTAGGGCATCAAAGGATGAAGAAGCATTCTCTCAAAACATAGTTTTTTTTTAATCACTAAAATATTTTTTCCTAATCTGAGCCCTAATCAGGGTCTTTTGATTTTTTGCCCACTGTCTCTATTATTGTCACAATAAAAATGATTTGCCTTTTTACATTAATTGCAGCCAACACTTTTATTTCATATATAGTGCATCTAAGAAGGATGGTATAGATAACCTAACATGGGCAAGTAGCAAAAGAGAACTTTTAGCGAAGAATTCAGACAATGGGACTCAGAATTAGTAACAATTTCAAGCAGCTATATTTTTCTGAATTCAGCTGTCAGTTAAACAAAGATAATAAACAAGCACAACAGTTCTAGGAACATAGCATGAAGTAGTCAAGTATTCTATTTTTTAAAGTGTCATCTTAAAAATGCGGGTGAAATATGCATTCCAACCTAGAACACCTGTCTGGTTTATGTTTTTAATCTTAACATTTTACTGAGCACCTACCATGTGCCAAGCACTTGCTGGGCACTCTTACAGTTGAATCAATTCTATTCTTATCAATTAAGTACATTATCCCCAGTTGCCAGGCTAGGAAACCTTTGCCCAAAGTCATGGTACTAATATAATCAGGCCCAGGAACAAAAACACTGGTGGCATTCTTTCATCTCCAGAAAAATCACATCAGCAGCAAATTCATCTATCTACCTCATGGTTTATCTCAGAGCAATCCCAAACTGTGGACCAATGCACACCAGGCTTTCATCAATTCATTAACAAGTACTAAGTGCCTGTCACTGTCTGGAAATGACAAGAAAAGAACAAGAGTGGAATAGATGGAACCTAGGTTTTCTTGTGTGTTTTTTTTTTTCATACTATTTGACTGTTTGATAAGTTTTCACAAGTGAATACACCTTTGAAAACATCACCACATTCAAGACCATGAATTCAACTATATAATCCCTTCCTCTCATCCTTTCTTGTTCTATTCCCCCTTCTCCAGGCAACTTATTATCTGCTGTCTGTCCCTATAGTTTATATTAATTATTATTATATTTTCAAACACACACAAAACAATATAAAGAGTACTTGTACCCATCACTCAGCTTTAATAATTATCAACAGTCAATTTTATTTTACCTAATGCTTCCCATTATTTCTTTCTTCCTTCCTTCATTTTAAGCAAGCAAACTTTTTATTGGAGTGTAAGAGTCATAGAGAAAGCAAACAAATCATAATCATAGTTCACTCAATTTTTACAAAGTCCACTGACTCATTTAACCAGCACCCACAATCAAGAAAAAGAACATCACTAGCATCTTCTAAGCACTTCATGAAGCCTCACTTGGTCACTAATCTCTCAAAGATAATCACTCCTGACACTAGAGATTAGTTTTGCCTTTTAATAAACTGTTATGGAAATTTTAAGCATACAAAAAAGTACACAGACGATACCTTTATCATATTCTAAAAACAGATGGATTGAGGTGTAACATACTTACACAAAAGTATACAAAACATAAATGCAGTTTACTGAATTTTCTCAAAGTGAATAATACACCTGTGTAAACAGTATCCTATCCAAGAAACAGAATGCTATGCACACAGATGCACTTCTACCCTCTCTCCATCAGTATTCACTATCCTGATTTCTGACACATAATTCACTTTGCCTTTTTATGAACTTAAACTGAATGGAGTAATACAGTATGTATTCTTTTGTGTCTGGCTTCCTATACTCAACGTCATGCTTTTAAGATTTATCACAACATCGTGTTTGGTATTCTATCACATGAGCGTACTAGGATTTATTGACTCAACTCTTTATGGAAATCTGGGATGTTCTCAGTTTTGGGCTATTAATAACAATGTTGCTTTAACATTCTTATACATGCCTTTTGGTGGATATACGTGTACTATATAAACACAACATGTGCAGCCTTGGCAGATAAAGTTTACTAAAGTGGATGTCCCAATTCACATACCTGACAGCAGTATATAAGAGTTCTGAGTGATCCACATCCTTCTAAGTACTTTGTAGGGTGTGTATTTTCCATTTTAGCCATTCTGGGGTGTGTTCAAGTGGTATTGGATTGCAATCTTAAGCAATTTTCCTCATGGCTAATGAAACTGAATACCCTTTCACAGGTTTGCTAATCATCTGGATATCCTTTTTGTGTGTTAAGTGACTGCTCAAGAGTTCTACCTACCCTTCTATTAGCTTGTCTTCTCCATAACAAATTAGTAGGAATTCTGTACATAATCATCAGGTTTAGTTTTCACTTTCTTAACAGAGTCTTTAACGAACCTAGTCTTAACGTTAATGTAACCCAATTTATCAATTTTTTTCTACCATAACTAGCACTTTCTATATCCCAGTGGAAAAGGTTACATCCTTTATGTCTCTTTTTCTGTTTTCATTTTTTTCTCTCTGTGATATTTTCTAGTGACATCAAACCACTTTTCACTAACCTTCTCTTTCATTATCTCTATTCTTCTGTTAAGCCTATGTTTTATATATATATATATATATATATATATATATATATATATACACTCTGTATATCAAATATTTTATTTTTCAGTTCTAGAATTTTCATTTTCTTTTTTTTACAGACTGCAATTCTCTGGTAAAATTCTCCATCTTTTTACCTATTTTCTATACCTTTCTACAATTTTCTTTCTATGATTTACAGTCTTTCCCAAATAATTCTATCATCTTAGCCACCCTAAAGACTGTTTTTTATTATCTGTATTTTTCCTCTTACTTTTTTGTGATTCTGTCCTATCACCTGGTATACACTGTAATTTTTGGCTGAATGCAAAGCACTACATATGAAAATTTGTAGAGGCTCTGGATGATGTTAATGTCTTTTAAAGAGAGTTCACCCTTTCTTCTAAGCACTCAGTGTAGGGACTGATAACCTAAATCTCCAAATGGATTAGGGCAACCTGAGACTGGGTCCAATATCTTCTACTTTCTCCCCATCTTCTACTTCCAAAAAAATGGTCAGTGACAAGCAAACTGCCTTACTACTTTAAAACTTAGTACTTAGTACCAACTTCAATACTTTTACAATGGAATTTCTAAAATTTTATATAATCTATTTTGATGGTACCAAGTCTTTATGAATTTCATTATGGACTCTTAAGACTATTCACTGTAAATGAGAATCTTTGCTTACTGAGATTGTGCCATTAATTCAATATATGATGCAGTAACAGCATTTTAATTGCTGCAAGCAAAGCACAAATCTGACGAATTACATTGTATATAATTAGAATAAAAACAAACAAGTTATAGGTTAAAAATACTTTCCAAAGGTAATTTATTTTCCATATGATGTAAATTAAATTCTTTTAGTGCTTCATCACTCTGGTACTAAACACTGACTCACAGTTTAACCCGTTTTTTAGATAACAGTTATTATATAAGAAGTCTTATATTATCCATTGAACATAAAAAATTATTTGAAATATATAATAAAACTTATCGTCCATATTAACAAGGAGAAAAATGAAGCCTAATATTTTTGCCAAATTTTTAGTTTTGGGTTTCTGCATATTTCAGAAAATAATTAATGTAGATTCATTACTATCTTACTTTTTATTTTGTATTACATTTAGAAATAGGAAGTTAATATTGTACATAAAACTGAAATTAAATGTAACATTATTTTGGAAAACACGAAGAGGTCTTTCATGAAAATCATGTTTTTCTATCAATTTGAAAAAATAAGTCTATAGGAGAAAAAACTGCAAATCACATATCTGCTACCAAACACATTCTTTGATACTTTTAACCATCCCTCAAATATCTGTATTTGCATACATATGGAAAATAAGCACATGAAAAGATAATCAACATGTTTGGTCCTTAAGAAAATGCAAATTAAAACAATGAAAGACAAGTACATGCCTATTAGAATGGCTAAAAAAAAAAGAAGTATGACAATACCAAGTATTGTCAAGGATACAGATCAAATGGACTGCTTACAAACTACTATAGAAGGCAAAATGGTATAGCCACTTGGGAAAACAGTTTGGTGGTTTCTTATAAAGTTAAACATACACTTAAAATATGACCCAGCAATTCCACTTCTAGGTAGTTTCCTAAGCAAAATGAAAATGTGTTCACAAAAAAGCTATATGCAAATTTTAAAAGCAAATGTTTATAGAAGCTTCACTCATAATCACCCAAAACTGGAAACAACCCAAATATACCTCAACTGGAGAATGGGTGAACCAACTGTGGTATATCCATACAATAGAACAATGCTCGGAAGTAAAAAAGAATGAAATAACCGATGCATCAACAGCATGGATGACTCTCAAAGGCACTATGATAAGTGGAAGAAGCTAGACTCAAAGGATACAAACCACATGGTTTAATTTATAGGATATCCTGAAAGAGGCAAAGGATGGGAATTGGAGAGGAATTTGGGGGAGTGACAACTGTTCTCTATCTTGACTGTGGTGGTGGTTACACAAATGTATAAATTTTATACATTTGTATACACAGTGTATACACTAAAAATAGTAAAGCTTATTGTATGTATATTAAACCTCAGTTTAAAATAATTAAAAAAAGAAGTTTAAAGCCAAGAAAATATATTTCCCTTAAGAAGAAAAAGGTAACGAAAATTTAAACTATCTAAATGTATACGTATACAAAACACCAGAAAAATCCCCAGCTATTTTGCAAAATAAAATAAATCACTATTAGCCCATCTTCCTCCAAAAGATCGAAAGCTTTCCAACTCACAGAGGAATACATACAGTACTAGGAACTAAAGTTCTCTTTTGATTATTTTGATTTTCTCAGTGAAATAGGAAACAGACAATCAGCTGAAAGTGAGACGGTAGGAGGAAATGTTGGAGGTTTATGAAAAGGAGAAGGTATGAAATATTTGGGAGAAAGGTTGGCAAGCTTTTTCTGTAAAAGATCAGACAGTGAATATTTTAGGTTTTCAGAGTCATACAATCTCTGTCACAGTTACTCAACTCTGGTACTGGAAGGAGAAAACAGCCACTGACATTCCATAAAGGAATGGATATGGCTATGTTCCAATAAAAGTTTAATTACCCTAACAGGCAACAGGTGGAACTGGCTCATGGGCTGAAATATGGACCCCATCCAGATGAGTGGTAGACTGAATGGACTGTGAGGGAATACACGATTTCCAAAAGGCATTAAGGGCCCCACTTAATGTTTAATGTGACCTTAATTCAGCACAGCTTTGTTTTATTTCAGAAACGGCAAGAGTTAAATTTCCCAAAGTTGTAATTTAGCCAAGTGAGTACTATGTATGAAAGAGAACAAAAAGTATGAGTTAAGCAAAGTAGTGATTACGAAGACAACAGAATTTAAACTGGAAAGGAAAGAGATGCTGAGGAAAAGGAGCGCTAGTGAAAAGGAGGTATAGTGACTGGACTGTAGGTCCTAGTAGAGATAAAAGATTGTTGAAACCTAAGTACCAGAAAGCATCAGCAGCAATGACAGGAGATAGTGCTTAGAAAATGAGAAACTGAAATCATGAAGAGATTAAGGTTTGGTAACCACTAGCCTAAGGTATGACCAAGAGTGAGGTAGAATGAATGACAAGATCATCAATAAAGCAGAGGTCTAAGAACTGACAGAGTAGGACAGTCAAAGAATAAACTTTGACACTGGTTGGCAAACTTACCCTATAAAGAGTCAGATAGTAAATATATTAAGTTTTGTGGGCAAAGAGGTAAAAATCAAGGATATTGTATACATACTTCTATAAGGAAAAAAGAACTTCCATGTATATTTTATTGATGAAATTCAACATATAATAATAATAAGGGTGATAATAACAGAATAGCAAAGTAATAATAGAATATAATTTCTGACCATACAGATGTACTAATGAGAAGACTGGGATAATTTTTTATGGGAGGATGTTGTGTTTCACTGAATTGGGGTTGGAAGTTAATGTTCCTTATCATCAAAGTTGATTGCAAATGTTTATCTGCTAATGCTGATCTGTAATGAGATTTTATGTATTCTTTAAAACTCTTTTAAAAGTCACAAAGATACTGACATTAATCCATGAAAATAGAATTTTAATTAAGAATTATTCATCACTTGGAAGGCATTTACAGAATTCTGTTAGATTCTTTTCTTGATATTTGCCTTTTAGCATGCTATTACATTGGAGATGAATTACTTGCAACTGAAGGAGGAGGTGGCGTTACAGTTGAATGGTTGGTGAAATACAAAAATTTCTTTTGCGCTTGCATCAAGGTCTAAAATCTAATGAAAATATAACTTGAGGCTGGAAAATGTATCTACCCCATATTTATGTGGGAATGGAGATTTTGCCTCTTGTAACTGGTAACAATAGGGGAAGTG
This sequence comes from Prionailurus viverrinus, assembly GCF_022837055.1. Classification (NCBI taxonomy): domain Eukaryota; kingdom Metazoa; phylum Chordata; class Mammalia; order Carnivora; family Felidae; genus Prionailurus; species Prionailurus viverrinus. The sequence goes on along the minus strand of NC_062569.1, from coordinate 88,799,315 downwards.
TATAAAGCAGCATTTTGTGATTCAACATTAGCAGCTTTCAAAACGACTTTACCACAGAAGTTTCACTATCAACACTGTTTTCCCCTTGTAGCATTAGGTTTAACTTACTAAGAAACATTTTCAAGTCTTCAGCAAAACCTAATTTTCAGAGCCATTTTCCACTGTTCTATATAATAGTGGTTGGGAGTAGTTCTCATTCAGAAAAATTCTAACGTTACATCTATATTTGGAAACTCCCAGGGGTGCCTGGGTGGCTCAGTCAGTCAAATGTCTGACCCTTGATTTTAGCTCAGGTCATGATCTCACAGTTTGCAAGTTCAAGCCCCACAATGGGCTCTGTGCTGACAGTGTAGAGCCTGCTTGGGATTCTCTCTCTTTCTTTCTCCCTCTCTCTCTCAAAAATAAACATTAAAAAAAAAAAAAAAAAAGAACAACAACCTCCCAATGAAACTTTACCAATTCTAACATATTAAACTGCTATTAGAATAAGTCAGGATATTCGCTTCTGTTTCAGAGGAAAATTCATGGGAGCAATAAGGGTTAAATCCATTAGAGCAAATGAAGATCACAGTTGATAACTACTGGTTCAATGACACATAATAAATTCAAATGTTTCCACAAAGTACCGCTCAGGTAATACAATGAACAAGCTTTAAATGCTTTACATTTTCTCAAGCTCTGTAAATTAGTTCAACTAAACTTTTTCAGCTCCACACATATTTCTCCCACAATCAGTTGTAACACATCTTAGTGGAGTCCACTTTGGATTACACTGAAATAATGTTTTCTTGTGTATTCTTTTTAAGAAAATAAAACCACCTTTATTGAGATTTAATTTAACCATTTAAAGTGTATCATTCCAGGGGCGCCTGGGTGGCGCAGTTGGTTAAGCGTCCGACTTCAGCCAGGTCACGATCTCGCGGTCCGGGAGTTCGAGCCCTGTATCGGGCTCTGGGCTGATGGCTCAGAGCCTGGAGCCTGTTTCCGATTCTGTGTCTCCCTCTCTCTCTGCCCCTCCCCCATTCATGCTCTGTCTCTCTCTGTCTCAAAAATAAACGTTAAAAAAAAAAAATTTAAAAAAATAAAAATAAAAATAAAGTGTATCATTCCATTTTGAAAATATTCTTGCCTACAGTTGTTCCACAGAGGCTAATTCTTCAGTCACTTCAAACCTGGCACAGTATCCTTGAATAAGTAACAATTGAGTAGTACTGGTAACATCTGTCAACTAATCAAGAGCCAAGGAAACTACCTGAAATCATTTCCCTTATTTTTTAATTGACTATTGATGTTGCTCCATGTAGGATTTCATTTGAAACCCAGGGTTCCACAATAAAGGCTGAGAACCAATTGACCTATACTGCCTTCACTCCATTAGTTACTTCTGTTTACACTGCTATTAAATTTCATCTATACTTATTCTTCCTTTAAAATATCTCTCACATCAATCTCATTCCATTTCTGGTCTTAATGTCTTGTTCATAAATTCAGATCCTCATTACTTTGCAAGAGTATGATAGTGGCATTCCTAAGAAACCTCATAAAAACAATTGTTGCAATGAGAGAGAAAAAGAAAGATTGGGATTCATTTCAGAAGTTACTTTCAGTAGAAAAAAAAAAACTTAAAAAAATTTTTTTATCATTTATTTATTTTTGAGAGAGAGAGAGAGAGAGAGAGAGAGAGAGCGAGCAGAGAGGGGCAGAGAGGGGCAGAGAGAGAAGGAGACACAGAATCTGAAGCAGGCTCCAGGCTCCAAGCTGTCAGCACAGAGTCCAACGTGGAGCTCAAACCCAGGGACCATGAGATCATGACCTGAGCTGAAGTTGGACGCTTAACTGACTGAGCCACCTAGGCGTCCCAGAGGGGGAAAAAAACAAACAAACAAAAAAAAAACTTTGATAGCTGATTAGTCAATCTAAAACTCAAATACTCCTGACCAAATAAATCCTGATTGTTAAAGAACAATGGCTTCAACTTTCAATTCACCACTGTAATGATTTAATGTAAACTTTGTTTATACACAATATTCAGGAACATATTTATCATTCAAGAACTGTCATCCAAAATGTTAAAATAATGCAAATGTTAACAGCTTAGAAATACAAAATATCACATGAAATACAAAGGGAAAAATGACCAAAACTGCTATTATTCTGCTAGAACAGTCTGTTACCATTGTCTATTTCTTGGCTACAATCTAATTCTTTTTAATATCATAAAAAACCTACACAACATCAGTTAGCCACTGAGAAAATTCTCCTATTAAATAATAGAAGTCTCAACGGTTAAGTGCAGCATCAAGCAATGTTTTTGGTAGGTGGCCTCTACCCCTCCTTGTAACGATAGTTCTCTTCTCCACCCCTGCTTCGCATTTCATCTCCTTAATAACAAACAGCCCCTCAAATATCTCCTAGTCCCTAATCATTTATGCCCATGGCTTTAGCATAAGGAAATCCTGGTATTTTTCACTGAATCCTAACAATTTAAAAGAATACCTTTCAGTTCCAGGTTCCCATGAGTCCATCCTCCATTTCCTCCCAATTCTGGCATTAGAAAAATAAAATGTCTTAACAGGAAGATCTGTCTATAGGTATAAAGCTACCTTCTTAAGACTCTAGAGTTACTGATGATCAGACTTCATGTCCCTCCCCTCTATCCAATGATACATAACTAAAAAGTAGATGAAGCAGGTAAGAACACACCTGACTGAATTTTAAGGATGAAGACCACTCTTCCATTATATAAGCAGAACATGACTATATATGAGAATACTATTGTAGCTTCAAACAATAGCAATATATGCTATTCTTTTGGTGCCAGTATTTATTTTTTCACAATTGCGTCTGTCTTTTTAAATTTTAAATAATCTATAATCTAGTCAGCTTCCCAAGGTAATTAAGAGTTGACTGAATATACTTTCTAGAATAATTAAAAATGCACACTGAAAGTTCTTGCTCAGCAGTTATTCTTTATATGCCCTTAGAAAGTCAAAATCAAACTAGATAATGAAATGTAAGTAAAGAAGAATCAGTTAAGCCTTGGAAAGAATTTACAGATGGATGAAAATATATGGGGAGGGGGAATCAATAAACTTCTAGTTGATTTATTTTCTATGTCCTGTAGAAAATAAAGAGTAGGAAGTATTTCCATCAATGACCAATAATGCAAACAGCATAAAAGCAGCACAGGAGATGGAGCTGAAGAGATAAATTAACTACCTACTACTACATTAGGATGTCAGTCCTATGACATGTTTGCTTCCTAACAGTATCATGAAGTTCATGTGACTCTCTCCAAAAGATCTATAGGAGAGCAAAAAAGTTATAAAATATGTAGAAGCAGTTCCTATTATTGTGGCTGCTTTCAAAGAATGTTAAGACACTTCCATAAAATTCAAATTAAGAGTTAAAAATGATAATAACATTTAAGAACTTGTGAAAATCAGAAACTCTTCAGAGATAACGTCTAAGGAACTTAAAAGTATCCAGGAGGGGTGCCTGGGTGGCTCAAGTCAGTTAAATGTCCAGCTTTGGCTCAGGTCATGATCCCATGGTTCGTGAGTTGAAGCCCCACATCAGGCTCTGTGTTGACAGCTCAGAGCCTGGAGCCTGCTTCCGATTCTGTGTCTCCCTCTCTCTCTGCCTCATATCCATTCTCTCAAAAATAAATAAACATTAGAGGCACCTGGGTGGCTCAGTCAGTTGGGCGTCCGACTTCGGCCCAGGTGATGATCTCACGGTTCGTGGGCTTGAGCCCTGCACCGGGCTCTGTGCTGACAGCTCAGAGCCTGGAGCCTGCTTTGAATTCTGTGTCTCCCTCTCTCTCTGCCCCTTCCCTACTCACACTCTGTCTCTGTCTCTCAAAAATAAATAAACATTGAAAAAAAAATTTTTTAATAAAAAATAAACATTAAAAAGAATTAAAGTATCCAGGAAAATAAGAACAAATAACCTTGATAAGTAAAATCAGATCGCCTTACTCTATATCCTATTTCTTCATCTTTTGTCCAAACCAGACAGTACATTTTGTCAGCCACTCTTCCATCAAAGACCCTAATAAAATATATGAATCCCGAAACTGTCATTAACAGTTGTCAAATGAAAAACTTTTTCAACCAATAATTTTTTTTTTTAATCAGCCAATCCAAACATCTGAAAATGTAACGAATTCTAGATGTGAAAAGCATGAATGTTGGTAATCCACTCAAATGAATTCTGGAATAATAAGTAGTAGTTGTCAAAAAGCTTCAAATACTGAAGGTCTTCAGGTATTTGAATTCAAGGAAGTAACTGTGTATTCTTCCAAAAGAATGTGTACAAGAAACCATCAGATTTAGATTCAACTGTCTTAATGCTTCATCTTCTGTGGAGTATGAAATAATAAGGAGTAGGGGGGAGTCAGGGAAAGACCCATATTAAAGTAACTTATCTTGTTCTAGACTAACCACATTTTCTAAAGTAACTAAAAATGATTTTAAAACAATCAAAACTGAGAAACTGCTGCCCAGAAGTAACTTTCAAAAAATTTAGAAGTTCTATGTGTTAAATGTGGGGAGTCCTTTTTTAGCTCTTTTCCTGAGAATTAGTGCATCCTATACTGTCCAAAAATGAAGAGAATCTTGGGCACCTCAGTGACTCAGTTGATTAAGCATCTGACTCTTGGTTTTAGCTCAGGCCATGATCTCAGGGTTCATGAGATCGAGTCCTGCACCAGGCTCTGCATAGACAGCATGGAGACTGCTTGGGGTTCTCTCTCTACTCTCTCTCTGCCCCTTCCCCACTTGCTCTCTCTCTCAAAGTACATAAATTTAAATATTAAAAACAACAATGAAGAGGATCTAAAGTCCAAAATACATAACTCTGTTTCACTGCAATACTCCATTGGTTTCCAAATTTTGCCTACTTCTCACAACTTGGTCACAAAACTGAAGTAATATTACATTCCTTAAAGCTCAACAATGTTGTTTCATTTGTTTAAAAACCTTTAATACCTGAAAATAAACTTGATTAATACATTTGCAATTATCTGAATAAATTATTCGTTTAGTTCTAAACAGTTAACAAAAAAAGTAACACATTCACTAAATTTCCACTTTTCTTCACAGACCAATAATATACTTCCAACATGGAATTTAAATGCCCTGATATTTTATAATGCTTACAGGATAATAAATTTGTCACTCCTTAGCCTGGCATCAAGATTTGACAATACAGTTCTAAAATCAAGCTTTCTAGTCTTAGCTCTTCACCCCCACTCTACACCATCCCCTTTTCTGCTCTATTCAGAATGGCCACTTACACACTGTCCATCTTGCTTTTGTTTACTCCATATCAGGTGGGACCTGCTCTTACTCCTACATCCACAGACTTCATTTCAGGCAGGCACACCCAGTTACCTGCAAGCTGTAAGGCCAGGTCTGTTGAGTGGCTCTGCTCTTACCCAAACAAAATAAAAACCTCCATGTTTAAAATCAAAAGTTTTTGTCAACACAAAATTTTCTTGGTGCTTGATCTACCCTTTGAATAGCATACTGGTTAAGAGAATGAATTCTGAAGACCTGGACTGTGTTGTTAACCAACCGTGCACACTAAAGCAAGTTACTATTTAATCATTTTGACCCTCAGTTTCCTTACCTGTAAAAAAAAAAAAAGAAAAGAAAAAAAAAAAAGGGAAGAATAGTACCCTCTCTTTGAAGGACTGCTGTGAGGATAAAGTGAGATAACTTATGTACTGTTTAATTCAGTTCTTGGCAGAGAACAGGTACTCAATAAATTTATTTGACATTATTATTAGGGTCATGATCTCAATTCTTAGGAATTTCTAGCTTTTTAACTATCTTAAAGTACCTGCCTCTTTTCGGTTCTTTTAATCTAGCACATTTAGCATACCTAGCAGGACACACTGCTTGTCCTGTTATGTGGCATCTCCAATTGTCCTGATGTCTTTCAAAATGTCTGTCACTCTCTCTGTGTTTCTGAACTTATTATCTGCTTACCTATCTTTGCCTAAACATTCCCAACTTCAATACACCAGATTTTTCTCCTGGTCCTGGCTTCATCATGCTTCTGCTCTACTACCTATAGCTCCCGTGATGACACCTAACTGCCATGTAACATATGGAAAACTCTAACATCTTCCACGAAGCCACCAATCTGAATCCTCACTGGCCTAAACACTTCAAGCACATGTTGTCTGTACTTGCTTGTACAGGACTTGTCAAATTGTGAGTCATCCCACTCACATGTTCACTCATTCAATAATGATACAAATAAAAGAATGAGACTACTTCGAGATTCCCAATTTGTTAAACTAGAGACTGTCAAAACAAACGATAAACTTTTTTTTTTTTTTTTTTAACTACAGACACTATGAACTAACAAAGAACATTTCACATGGATTTGAGGGGAAGGGACTCACATAGACAAACTATACACAATTGAAAACTAGGCAACTTTCATTATACAGCCTCTGGTTCTCCGTATTTTGGTACTAATGCATAATGTTAAAATGGAGTTAATTTTCAGAATGACTTCTCTGAACAAATAAAAAAACTTTAAAAGTATGACATAGTTTTATTTATGTACGTATGTGTGTGTATACACGTGTATATGTGGGTGTATGATTTCTTTTACATCTTTACTGAGATACTTGGTTTTATAGTGTTAAAGCTTTATATGTATTTTATGTGTAATCAAATCTTTTAGTGTGAACTATCAACAGTTTTACAGAGGGAAAAAACCTGGTTTCTGGCTTTGTTAAACCAGAGAAATGTCAGTCACAGCAATCTGTAGTTAGTTCCCTGCTTAATCTTTCTTGGCAGGCTCTGCCCATGCCAGTGCTAGTATCTAGCTTCAGCAATCATAGTGCCAGCAGCAAGTAATGCAGGCAACATCCTCAGTAGCAAAAACAGTATTCAGTTCCTTCATATCCACAAACAAGAGTTAAACTCTAACTAGGTCTGTAACATTTTCCTTTAATGAGACCTCTCTCTATTATAGCTAATAAACTACAGATTGGGGATTCAAATAAGAGAAAAAAATTGTATGTTTTATTAATAACTGAACTATAATGAAGGAAGTACAAAGTGTTGAGTTAATTTAGTCAAGGGTGAATCAACATTCTTACTCCACCCCACTAGCCCAACTGGTTTTTAAAAAAAGAAAATGCTATCGTTCAGCCTTTTAACATGGTTGCGAATAAAAGTCAGAGTCAAAAGGAAAAGCAGCTCAACATGTTTCAGGTGTAAAGAGTGCTAACTTAGGTGACAGGTTTTCCAGGTTCTTATGTTTCATATATACAATTGTATGTATGAAGAACTAAAGCTTTAAAAAAGCTTTTTCTTAATGTTTATTTTTAAGAGAGAGACGGACACAGTGTGAGCGGGGGAGGGGCAGAGAGAGAGGGAGACAGAATCTGAAGCTGGCTCCAGGCGGAGAGCTGTCAACACAGAGCCCAAAGTGAGGCTCGAACTCACAAACTCATGACCACTATCTGAGCCAAAGTCGGACACTTGACCAACCGAGCCACCCAGGCGCCCCCCCAAAGCCTTAAAAAAAAAAAAGGAAAAGAAACTAATGAAAATGCTTACCTCTGAATGATTTGGTTTATTTTCAAAATCCTTTTTATTTTAGGGAGGAAGAACATTCTATAAAAACTTCCCCACATACAAAAATGGCTCCTGACATCTTACTAATGAGATAAAAATAAATTATGAAAACTGCCATACTATCAAAATAACCATGATTTGCTAAAACAGGCAGAATATCAAGATAGGTATTCTGTGGTTTACTATTTATTGGAATTTAGAGAACTAATACAAAATTAAAATAAAATATTGAGGGGCAGCTGGGTGGTTCAGTCAGTTAAGCATCCGACTTGATTTCAGCTCAGTCATGATATCTCACGGTTCGTGAGATCCAGCTCTGCATCAGGCTCTGCACTACAGCATGGAGCCTGCTTGGGATTCATATTCATTCTCTCTCTCCCCCTCTCCCCCTCCCAAAACAAATAAAATAAAATAAAATATTGAAAATTATATTAAGTTCTTTACACCTCAAACCCATACCCCCTTCTCCATGGCAGTAAGACTGCCACTTCCTTAGAGTAAAAGTGTGACAAGGTGCCTAGAGAAGAACATAACTGGATATATGTTATTTGAAAATTTAGTCTATATATGCATTTGAAAATGCAAAGGAAAAGACACCATAGATAAAATAAAAGTACATGATGACATCGTAAATCTGCCAGTGATAATGAATGCTTAACTTTGGTATGTACGTGACCCTAAACAAAATGATCAATTAAGATGTTTATGTTCAATCTTGGCTTCAAGTCCACACCTTCTCTCCCATATTCCCAAACATACCGTAAGCAAAGGGCCTAGAACACATTCACAAAGAAGATAGAAATCTCCCATAAATGCCAAAAATAGCAGTCCCAAGAATATTTGCCCTTTTCAATGCTTTAGGCTACAGCTTTAACCAGAATTTCATGGATCAGCCTCTAGATGAAACAGTACTCCCCCTAAAAATGATATTTCATAGGTTAAGCCACATTCTGGAAACATTATTAAGTGATAACCTGTCCAAGCTGAGTTTTACAATTTTCTATTTGAAAAGCAAATCAAGCTTTTGGTTTTTAAAAGCAACAGATTTCTTGATTGGTGACAAAAGCAGTCAAGCAGGTAATGATTTTCAATCGTGTTGCAAACAGAGCAGAGTACAGGCTTGGAGGCTGGGAAAGCTAGAGGAGTCAGTAGAATGAGGCCTAGAGGACTGAGGGAGACCATAAGGAAAACTGAGCCTGTAGGAACTAGCAGTTCTTCTCATGACATGACCTTTGAGGATCAGTTGATAAATGACTCATTACCTTCTAGACAATTTAAAAATGGATAAAAATACACAAAATTTCTTTACTGCCATAGCTACTTCGATGCATTCTTCTAAATTAAGAACCTAGAGAGAGAAAGCCTTGACATGGGCAAACTTTAGGGCACTGCCCCCCTCTCCAAAACTAAAAGCCATTTAAAACATGAAAGAAGAACAGTAAGGATAGAATAATACATGTTGGAGAACATATTTGTGGTTCTAAATATATATTCCCAGATAGGTATAGCTTACAGGTATCTCGATTACAAGACAAAAATACCTTACTGTCTTCAGAAAGAGTCCATAAAAAGAACCAAGAAAATGAAGAAGGAAAAGCAATTCCCTTTTTGTCAGTTCCATCTGGGGGGTTGAGGTGGGGTGAACAGTGAAGCAAACTGAGTCTCTCTTCAAAAGAAACTTTTCGGGGCGCCTGGGTGGCGCAGTCGGTTAAGCGTCCGACTTCAGCCAGGTTGCGATCTCGCGGTCCATGAGTTCGAGCCCCGCGTCAGGCTCTGGGCTGATGGCTCGGAGCCTGGAGCCTGTTTCCGATTCTGTGTCTCCCTCTCTCTCTGCCCCTCCCCCGTTCATGCTCTGTCTCTCTCTGTCCCAAAAATAAATAAAAAACGTTGAAAAAAAAATTAAAAAAAAAAAAATAGAAACTTTTCTCTGTTAAGGAACCATAGTTACTGGTTTGCTCTGGTTGTTCCTCTCAATTTCTTATCTTTTTCTAACTGTATACTCTATAACATGAGAACCCCAGCCTTTGCTTCCGTCCTTTTTAGATATTACTAAATATCTTAGGAAGATATTTACTAAATAACTTAGGAAGGCTAAGCTGTAAGTGGCTTAGTGGCATAGCAAGAAAAACTCAAAACAGTCCAAAGATATTGTTCTGCTTCTAGTCCCATTCTGCAGTTAAGTGATTTCACATGTATATCTGGAGTCACAGAGTTAAGTTGGAATCTTAGCTCCATCATATATTTACCAGATTATATAAATTTAGAAAAATTTCTTAACTTCTTCTGTGTGCTTCATCTTACTTCCTCAACAAAAAACGTGGACAGTAATAGCTCCTCTTTCAAGATTAATGTGAGAACTAAATGAGCTACTTAACAAAATATTTATTAGCACAATATCTGATCTTAGTAAATTATCAATAAATATTAACTACCCATTATAACCTGTTTAAATCCAAGATACCCTTCCTGGCCTACCACAGTTGTTTTTCCAGTGAGATTACAGAGTTGTGACCAGCACATTAAAGAAAAATTTACTAGAACAGAACAGAAAATAGCAGAGTGCAGTAACAGAAAGTACTGTTTCAAAAATCTTTTTGTCAGATACACACACACACACACACACACACACACACACACACACACACACACTCCCCTCTCTCCCCCCACCCCCTCTCTCTCAACTGAGCCTCCTGCAGTTTTTCTGTGTTCCCTTCCCTACATACCCTTAATAGCTAACACATCTGACTCTTGCTCAAGGGCACAACAGCATGTTGTATAAAACTCTACAACACTTCTCACACTGTGCTTGTTTATATGTATGTCTCTCCCATTAGAATATAAATTTCATGGAAACTACCTTACATTGCCTGTGTATTTCTGATACCTGAAAAATACTGAAGGCTCAGTAAATTTTTGTTGAATGAATGAGTAAATCATCAAAACCTAATAGGTATTAAGAACATACAAAATTATTTAAGCAGTTTGTCATTACCTGATCAGGTTTTATTACTGTACAGAAATATAAATTTGGCTACAAGTTGCATAAAATCAATAAAGTTGTTCTTTCTCCCAAAGTGCCTATTACACTCCCTTCCATCTGGAAGTGATGAATACATGTTTACTTAAGAAACTGAAATGGATGTTGTGCATAATGATCTCTGAAAAGTAGAACTTTAAAGTATATACATGTGCTGCACAGTTGGAAGTTTTATTTAAGGAGACCGGCCACATTCATGCTTCTTTGTTAGGGGCAAAAAGAAAGGGCAGTTATTAGGCAGAAGAAGTTGCTTCTTTTATATGACAAACTGTCCAGGATGCCCTTTCATAGGTACTACAGGTACCTTGAGAAAACATCGAAATAATAACACTGGGCAGATACTTGCTTAATTACTTAATATAGAAAAATATGAAGAACATTATTATTTTCAATATTCATATATCACCATCATTCCCAAATCTGTTTAAATGTAAGAATCCAAGTGATACCAATTCACCAACCCTGCTTTTGTTCCATCACAAAAAGGCAAAACACTAGAAATAAATTCTAAAGAAACACTTTTCACCATGCTTATAGACATCAAAGTCAAAAGCTAACAGTCTACTAAGTTAAGGTTATATATAAAACTTGGTTTTACATTTGTCAAAAAATAAAATAAAATAAAATAAAATAAAATAAAATAAAATAAAATAAAATAAAATAAAATAAAATAAAAGCAAATAAACACCTGCTCTAAAATAAGACTTAACTTTTTAAGGTATGGGTTCCTTTATAAGTGATCTGAAATATTTGTTTCTAAATCATTAACAACTTAGCCCAAAAAAACTGGAAGTCTCCAATTTATTAGGATTACAACTCTCTCGACACAGTAAGCTATATACATGAACTAGTAAGGGAAAAAAAGTGTGGTATCTTAGGGCTCAGGCATTTTGCTTCTTGCCACTAATTAATATGAACGATAATTACCTAACCCTAAACTTTTGAAACATCTTAGGAAAAAGCTACTTCACAAAAATCTTCTTACATCCTTTTAAATATATTTTATTATGAAATTCTATTTCAAAGTAATTTATTGGGCTTGGACATTAAAGCCAAGTCTTAACAGTTAAGATTGATTTATTGAAAGGAAAAATCTAAACTATGATACACACTCTTAAGAAACAAAACTGATGAAAAGTGGCAAGCAGTTGCTATCTGTTAAAAATTTTTCCCCATATTTGGAATGATAAACTTAATGACCCTAAGAAGGGTGGCAACACTCACCAGTATGAATCTTCTCATGTCTCTGTAGCAGGTACTTCTGTATGAAACGCATGTCACATTGACTACATTGAAATGGTTTTTCACCTTAAAATAATTTCACATCCACAAATTAGTTACTGGATAAAACACAGTTCATAGTTACTATTTCTGAGGAAAGATAAATCTTGAAAGCCCAAATTCTTGAAAATTCCAAATTATCCATAAAATATTTTTATACTATTCATTAATTTAACAGAATTTTATTTCCTCAATTTTCCCCCCACAATTAGAAAATACACATTCTCACAATCATAGAAAGATGAGATCAAATCTGCTCTATATCTGAAAAAAAGGAAAAGGAAAGGAAAGGGAGAGAGAGAAGGAAAGGAAAAGGAAAAGAAGAAAGAGAGGGAAGGAGAAAACAATCGAAAAATCAGAAGACTAGAAAAGAACTTTACAGGTTATCTACGGTATCTTAAACATCTCTTCTTCCTTTTTATCCAAAAGAAGATCCACCCACCTTGTTCTCTGTGGCTAACTATCACTTTACGCCCTTTCAATTATTTTCTCCAGGACTTTGGGAACTTTCAAACATCTTTTTCCTTTTTTTTTTTTAATCTTGTCTCTTCAATCATTCCTTCTCTGCTGGAACCTTTCCTAGTAAGTGTTCTTCAGGTCTGTCCTTTGCAAACAAACTTTCCAGAAATCCTGAAACACTCCAACCTTATTACTTTCTCTCATTCCTTTTCACCATTTCTTCTTAATAGAATAGTTTACCCCATGTTTCAAATCCTCCACCACCCACTTGTGCTTTAACCCTTATACTCTGCTTTCTTAAAAGCTACTCGTGCTCTCTTCGCTATTTATTCTAACAGCTCTTCTTCAGTTCTCTATTCCTCTCTATCCTCTATGAAGGTTGTGCCATTGCTGATTATACCCTCCTTGGAACTGTCTCTTCTTTTAGCTTCTGGGATACTGTAATTTCCTAGTTCATCAAACGTACCTTACTACTCTATCTTCCCACCCCATATCCTTTAATTTAACCTACGTGTCCAGTGTGTTTCCCCAAGGATCTGTGATTAGTCTTTAGTTCTGCTCTCTATAATGTCATGTTCTGAATTATCATTTTTTAATATCTGATTCCCAAATTCATATTTCAAACTCCATCTGGATGTCTTGCAGAGAAAAATAAATGTTGATAGGCTTTTAATAATACATTCTTTAACAGTTTCTCTAACTGAAAAGAACACATTAAGCCAGATAAGTGTTTAATTATATTATATATAATTATATTATAATTATAATTAATTAATTATGCACATTCGTGCCCATTGTTTTCTCATTTAAAGTTTTCCTGGTTTCCTTCTGATATTCTGGCCTATGAAATCTCTGATTTGAAATAAATACCTGGTTAGTTACAGTCTTAGAAATGAATGACATTTACACAAAGATGAAAATAGTAAAGATAATAATCTCTTAATGGCCATAGGCCCATTTTAATTCAAGAAATACCTGTATGAATGAACACATGTCTCTGTAAGTGATAGTTCGTTCTAAAGGCAGCATTGCAGTGCTCACAAACGTGAGATTTAGGGGTTTTCAAACCAAGTGATCCATCCTCATTTATTGTAAGGATCTAGTTAAAAACAAAAAAAGATAAAAACAAAAGAAGTCTTAAAAACATAATACTCACAAAGGTAACGCTTTTAATTTTTTTATTTGTTTTTTAAGTGTTTAATTATTTTTGAGAGACAGAGCATGAATGGGGGAGGAGCAGAGAGAGAAAGAGACACAGAATCCAAAGCAGGCTCCAGGCTCTTGGCTCTGAGCTGTCAGCACAGAACCTGATGCAGGGCTCAAACCCACGAACTGTGAGATCAAGACCTGAGTCAGAGTCCGATGCTTAACCAACTGAGCCACCCAGGCGCCCCAAGGTAATGCCTTTTAATGCAAACAATGGTCACCAGAAATCATGACATTTTTCCCCCAAACTTGAAAAGGTTATTAGAATAATGTTATCACTAATTGTAGGAAGGTACAATGTGACTCAGAATGGTAAAAATTATTAGTAAAACCTTGGAACTTGGTTAAATAAGATCTCAGCACTCTGTCCCTTCTCCAAAGCTGATGTCTAACAGAGTCCCTAAGTGCTCTCTGCTAGGGTGAGTATAACTTTATTTTCAATTTCAAACTGTCACAAACATAGGACAAAAGTTTTATGTTTTAGATACATATGGCATAAATATCAATCAGCATAGGACTGGTTAAATAAATCATGGAAAATGAATACAATTTAATGTTATGTGGTTGTAACATAAAATGAGAAAACTCTATAAGGAAAAAGCTCCAGGATTTATTAAGTAAAATATTCAAGGTTTAGAATTTTGTACACAATTCTGCATATTTTTGTATATAAAAAAGTACATACAAGGATATATATTTGTATATGCATAATATTTAAGAAGGGTACACATAAAACATGTATAGAAGCCTTGGTTGTGATGGCGGGAACTTGGCAGAGAGGAGATAAAGTGGGAGGGGGACTCTACACTGTTTATACTTAAACGCTTTTCTGAACTATGTTGCATTCCCCCTCCCCCCCTTTTTTAAAGAAAAGAAAAAGAGCAATCTAAGTTTTCAAGTCATCCAGCATAGAATTTCGAGTCTGGTTCAGTCTAGGATGTCTACGGTTATTTATTCTAAGACTACTAAGCTACTGTTGGGCACATTCCTAAAAACATTTATTGGATAAATAAATCAGAATGGCTATGGAGAAGGAAGATGGGTGACAAAGAAATCAACCTTATCTTCCTGGGCTTCATGAGGTTGAGACTATTATGGGCCTGGTTTGGGCAGGGCCAGAGAGCAGCTCACCTTTGGGTTTCATGTATTCCAATTTATCAATCATTTGTTCCACATGCAACATTAAACTGACTCATCGGACACACAGCAGAGTAAAAATAAATAACCTTTTTTTTTTTTCATTATTGAGGAGAGAAGAAATGAGATAGCAGAATATGATGTGAAGATAACAAAGAAAACTAGTAGGAGATCAGATCAGGAGAAGCACAGCAAGTAAGAGGGAAACAATACTGGAGGTGGGGGCATATAGAGTGGGAACTATGAAACTGTGTCCCACATAGGGTACAACAATCTATGTGACATCTTAGGAAATACAAAGGCCTGCGGAAACTGATTAGGGCCTGTAAACACAGCTATGACCCTTTCTCAAACCTAGAAAACAGGAGAGGTAAGAGGGGAAAGGCTTTAATTTTTTAAAACATTTTTTTACTTTAAATTCAGGAAGACAACTCAGCCTGTACTGTATGTAAATCAATGGTAATTATCATGCAAATTACACAGGATATTTGGGTTCTGGGCAAACTGCCAATGTGGTCAACAAAGCTTCAAAGTCTTATGCACCAGAGTCATAAAGAGAAACATTTGGCACAAAAATGGAAGTGGGTGTCACAGCTTCCTGATGAGAGTCAGTGAGAAGAGAAAGCTTCATCTCTGGCCAGTTTAAAATTTTTTGACCCCTCCAAGTCACAAAATAATATGCAAGTTAACACTGGGCAAAACAAACCAAAACAAAAACAAAAAAAACCCCACACAAAATCTTTTAAAACAAGATTCAAAATATCTCGAACATAAAATAAATAACAAAAAGATGTTAAGCACTTTATATAAAACATAACCAAAAACAAGATAGCACCAGGTATTTTTCCACATATGTTGATAACAAATACAAAGATCCAAGTGCTAAAACCCATGGCAGCTCAATAGCTTTCTGTGGCATAGCAACTGCAAGGAAAGGCTCTGTAAGGAACCAATCTGGCCCAAGTTACTTAATGTGAAACGGATGTCATCCCTGACTGTACAAAGCCCTTTTATGAAGAGTTAAGGAGTCCCAGGTCATTGTTTTCTGGCATTGGAGGTAGTGCTGCCTTTTATTAAGGTGGATTTTATGGATGAAACAGCTAACACTGACTTGTGAATAAGAAGACTGAAAAATCTAGCATATTTTTAAATTCAAAGACAAATTCTTGGACATTTTATATTTAAATTTTTTTCTTTTTTTAGGCCAGAATAACAAACATATTTGTATAAAAGATACTGAGTAAAATTCATCTTGCCTCAGAACTCCAGTGGCTCTTCCAATTTGTAATCTGTTTTAAATAAAACCATGTAAGGGGCGCCTGGGTGGCACAGTCGGTTAAGCGGCCGACTTCAGCCAGGTCACGATCTCGCGGTCCGTGAGTTCGAGCCCCGCGTCGGGCTCTGGGCTGACGGCTCGGAGCCTGGAGCCTGTTTCCGATTCTGTGTCTCCCTCTCTCTCTGCCCCTCCCCCGTTCATGCTCTGTCTCTCTCTGTCCCAAAAATAAATAAACGTTGAAAAAAAAAATTTTTTTTTTTTAAAATAAATAAATAAAACCATGTAATTTTGTTGTTTTACTCATCACTATAGCCCCAGTATCCAAAATGGTGTCTGGAACATAGTGAGACTATAAATGTCTAATGACGTGGCTACCTGCTACCCATATGAAACATCCTCACAGCTCACCACTTTATTCTTTTTAAAAATTTCTGCCAAAAGTGATGCCTTTCAATTTTTCAAAGTTACTGAACAGCGCCAGAGAGGTGGGTATGCCAAGAACAAAAGTCCCTTAGTGAAAAGAAATGGCACATTAATATACGAAAAATTTTCTTCCTTGGTATAAATGTGGCTTCTGTTATTGTTCACAATCTTTCAAGATCTTTTCGTAGAAGGCGATCTACCAGTTAAATGTGTCTGCCTTAGAGATTAGCAGTCCCATTTGCTACTAACCCAGTACCATAAAATATATTTGCTTTTCTTTTCCCCCTCAACATATGAACACGATTACAGCCAAAGATTTTAGATTTCAAGGTGTAAGTCCTAAAATGCCTCCTATAATATCGCCACATGCTTTATCGTGCTTCCTGTCACTCCCGCTTTTGGAGAAATATGGCATATTATACGGACCAAGCAACTGGGCTTTATCATGAATAGAGAAATTAGTAAGAGTCCAAACAATACTCAACATATTTGATTTTCTTAGCTGTTTATAAATTTAAGAGAGAATTTCTCAGTAAAAAATTTCAAAACTGAATGGAACTCCTCAATTAATCCACTCTCTCAATCTCATGGTCCATTAGTAGATATAGACACCCCTCACTGAAAAAAAGTTTTACTGTCCGAAAAGACAGACATGATTTTCTCCATTCTCTATCTGCTACGTACTATTAACAGTATTAAGGCATATTTTAAGCTAATGATTGTAAATTTTATCATACATTCTTTTTTTTTTAAATGTTTATTTTTGAAAGAGAGAGCAAGTGAGAGAGCAGGGGAAGGACAGCAAATCCCAAGCAGGCTCCATGCTGTCTGCACAGAGCCTGATGCAGGGCTTGAAACCACAAAACAAATCTTGAGATCATGACTTGAGCCCTGAGCTACCCAGGTGCCCCATCATACATTCTTAAATCAATGTAAACCATCTTCTACACCAACAAAAACCAAAAGACAACGTAGAGGTGATAGTTTAAGTTTCTCATCTGTTGTGAGTCAGTTCACTGCAAATGGGGGTGGAGAATGAGATCTTCTAAAATTCTCTTTATTCTGGGATGCCTGGGTGGTTCAGTTGGTTAGGCGTCTGACTTCGGCTCAGGTCATGATCTCATGTCTCATGAGTTTGAGCCCCACATCAGGCTCTGTGCTGACAGCTCGGAGCCTGGAGCCTACTTTCGACTCTGTGTGTGTCTCTCTCTGTCCCTACCTTGCTCACACTCCCTCTCAAAAATAAAACAGAACATTAAAAGTAATAAATTAATTAATTAAAAAATCTCTTTATTCTTCAAATCCTATTAGAAATAAAAGAATAGTGCAATTTCAAAGACATACGACAAAATAACACAGCAATAACCACCACAACATCTTGACCATCCTGGTTATCTCTGATATCCCACCCTCACACTGTCACTTTGATTCTTCAGATTTTTACTATCTCTCCATACTAGATTTTATATATTACAAATTTCATTTTAAAATGAAAAGCTTTTCAGGCCATGTCATGGGATCAAGCCCTGTGTCAGGATTCATACTGAGTATGGAGTCTGCTTAAGATTCTCTCTTTCGGGGCGGCACCTGGGTGGCTCAGTTAAACATCCAACTTCAGCTCAGATCATGATCTCACGGTCCATGAGTTTGAGCCCCGAATTGGCATCACTGCTGTCAGCACAGAACCAGCTTTGGATCCTCTGTCCCCCGCCCCGCCCCTTCCCTGCTCTCTCTCTCAAAAATAACATTAAAAAAAAAAAAAAAAAGATTCTCTTTCTCTAAAATAAAAAAATAAACAATAATTTAAAATGACAAGCTTCTGATAGTGCCAGAACATGAAATTCACTATCTTGTAAGCATGGTACAATAACTAATGTTCAGCATAATAACCATGAGTTTTAGAAAGAGTCATTTCTCTCAGGTTTCCTAAATACTAGGCAAAAAAAAATGTGCAATAGTTTTTAAAGAAAGGTTTACATCAAAATATTTTTTAAAGTTAGGGGGGTTTGGTTTTATGCGAAAATTATTTATCCAGAATACGGAACTCCCTGGGAAATGAGAGAAATAAAATATTAATACTTCTTTTACTAATGTTCCTCTTCATTTTTCTCTTAAATACTATTCTGTACTTCTATTCCTGGTCTTATAAGCAGTTCTTCAGCTTCAACACCACTTCTTCCACAATCAAGTTAACGCGTAGGAGAAAGTATGACAAATGCCTGGTAATATCTATTTCTCTGTCCCCTTTAATTAAGTTTTCTCAATTTTATATAATTTAAGATCTTTTTGATACCAAAATCACAAATCTTTTCTGGGAACCAATGGTTTATAATAAATTGCTGAGAAAGGATTCTCTATATTTACAATCTATGTGATTTGTGGAATATTCTATGCTTTCTGAGTTCAACATAACTTTGAATAATCAATTTCTACGCAGACCACCTAAAGTATTGTAACAAACATAGTTCCCTTCTTCAGCACTTGGTAAGAGATTCTGGCATATAATAGGCAACCAAATTGTTTGCTGAGAGAATGAATGAAAAAGGAGATACATTTCAGAATAAAGAAGCAATTAAAAGTACTCTGCTCTATCTCATTCAATTACTAAGACATTTGAAAAGACCTATAAAATGTATACAATACTGAATTAAGATAATATTGTTATATTTTACTGAAAAAGATTCTTAGGGGCAGCTGGGTGGCTTAGTCCATTAAGTTTCCAATCTTGATTTCAGCTCAGGTCATAATCTCACAATTCGTGTGTTAGAGCCCCACTTTGGGCACAGCACAGAGCCTGCTTGGGATTCTGTCTCCCTCTCTATGTGCCCCAACCACCTTTGTGCTCTCCCTCTCAAAAACAAATAAATAGGGGTGCCTGGGTGGCTCAGTCAGTTAAGTACTTGACTCTTGATTTTGGCTCAGGTCATGATCTCACGGTTTCATGGGTTTAAGCCCCACGTTGGGCTCTGTGCACTGACCAGGTGTAATCTGCTTGAGATTCTCCCTCTCTCCGTGTCCCTCCCCTGCTCTCACTCGCTTTCAAAATAAACGTCAAAAAAATTTTTTTTAATTAAGATTTTTAGAGTTCATTGATGTTAACTCAATAATCCTCATAAAAACTTTGTGGTGTGAAATGTTACTTCCTGATTCACATAACAAGTCAGTATCAAAGTAATATCTCATTTGTTCAGAAACTTCTAGTATTAAGACTTGAGATTCCCAAGCTTAAACATAAATCACAATTGCCTTGGACTCTTTTAAAGTACAAATGGGAAGCCCCACAACAAGAATCCCCAGGGATGAGGCCTGGGTATTTAAACCTGGAAAAGCCAGGGCAGGGTGCCTGGGTGGCTCAGCTGGGTGAGCATCCGACTCTTGGTTTCAGCTCAGGTCATGATCTCAGTTTGTAAATTCAAGCCCCACAACAGGCTCTGTGCTAACAGTGTGGAGCCTGCTTAGGATCTCTCTCTCCCTCTCTCTCTACCCCTCCCCCACTGTCTCTCAAAATAAATAAATAAACTTAAGAAAAACATTTTTAACTGGAAAAGCCCTATAGGGGATTCTAATGACAGCCAGGAGGACACCCACTAACATGAAGGTACTGAGAATGAATTAAGTTTACTAAGACTTTTCACACATTTCTAATAACTTCAGTTCTCCGTAGTCCTAATCCACAACAAAACAGAAAGAGATTCAAAGGGGCAATGGAACTAAGTATAGCAATGTAAAAATGAATAGCATGTCATTAAAAAAAATGAGACAATGAGCAAGTATAAGCAGTCAAAAAATACTTAAAGTCTACCAGCCAGGAGTTTTCAGGGTAAGGGGGAAAAAGCCCTAATATCTCAAGTCCTCCCAAAGGGCTTCGTTAGAATACATATGAGTTTTGTAAACATTTACATCATCAACATAGACATTAGACTAGACATTATAGTTCAAATGCATTATATTTAAAAAGAAAACACATTAAAAACTTCCAATGAAGTGGTTAAAATTAAATTAAATTTGGCATTTAAGAGGGGCAAGATTTTATTATGTAGGGAACTTACTTTCATAAAACAGCTTAATCCAGGATAGTACCAAATAACTTGACCTAGCTAACATTCCTTAGTTTGACTCCCCTCTTCTTCTTCAGAGATGTTGCCAAGTGCATTTTAGCAATTTTCAATTTTTAAGATGACAATGCTTTGCCATATGATAAAGGCTTAGAAAGCAATTATTGCTTCAAATCCACAGCAGCTAAACATGACATAACAATACAGTACTTCTCACTACAAAGCTTATCTTGAAAGGAGCCACAATTATAGGGATGTAGAAGCTCTAATATTTTAACTAAAAGTCTACCACATTAGTTATATTTCCTATACAAGATCCCCAATCTAATATGACACAATGGTGGCACAGACTCAAAATATTCATAATAACAAAATTCAAGATCTGGGAAAGGTTTTAGGGGAAAGTGGAGTCCTCTAAGCACAACAAGTTATAGTTCTTTGAGAAACTTAAAACTGTTTTTAAGGAATTTAAAACAAACAACACTTTCACTTATAAACATGAGATAACCTTTTCTTTCTCTTCTTATAAAAAGGCAGAAACAGTTACTTTAATGAAAAATATTATGTGCAAATTTTTTAAAACAAACTTGAGAAAATGTAAAATAACACATGGTTCTGCCTCAGCTCAAAGTTCTAAGACTCCAGATGCAAAAATTATTCACCTGGAGACTTCAGACCAATGTTAAAAACCATCCAAAACCATTCTCTGTTACATGTAACGTGTCAAGACAATTCTCCCCACTTGCCCTTCCTCTCTCTCTCTCAAAATAAATAAATAAACTTTTAAAAATGTTTAAAAAAATAAAAATAAAAAATTACTGTTTTTTTTTTTATTTTTTTTTTCAACGTTTATTTATTTTTGGGACAGAGAGAGACAGAGCATGAACGGGGGAGGGGCAGAGAGAGAGGGAGACACAGAATCGGAAACAGGCTCCAGGCTCTGAGCCATCAGCCCAGAGCCCGACGCGGGGCTCGAACTCACGGACCGCGAGATCGTGACCTGGCTGAAGTCAGACGCTTAACCGACTGCGCCACCCAGGCGCCCCAAAAATTACTGTTTTTCTTATTGTTGTTGTTATTCTCAGACCCTCATCTCCCATGTATTATTTCTGGTTATTTCACTCTCCTAAGAATTCCCTAAAAAGACCTTTCCAAAACATTTTCTTGTATGTAATACACGTAAAATAGGCCAAATCCTTTATCTAGCAAGTACATACACATGTACTTACAATACATTATAAATGAGTTTACCTACAAATTAGACAAGCAAAATAGCTTAAAACCTCTAAAACTCTGATCTGTATTTACAAACACCTAGAACATATCACCAAATAAAGATTCCAAATAACATCCTACTAGAAGATAACAATCTGAGTTTTAGTCAGAATTTCAGAATACATTACACTCAATCGCACCAGGAAAAAAAATGGCAATGTCAAGGAGAATGTAGAACTTACACAAATCATGTTTTTTTAAAAAGACTTTATTCCCCATAGAGTGGCAGTGAACCCAAAGTAACATAATCTCTATTGCAATTTTATAAATTAATTTTTTCTCAAAACCCTGTATTATTCTATACATGAAGAACTTGATTTATTCATTAATGTGGGGGGAAAAAGTATCATATAAATCACTGGGGAAAAAATTAACCCCCAGAAAAGAAGGGGAAGGAAAACAGGAGGGATTTCACAAAACATGAAAACATATAAAATGCCAATAATTATGGCAGGGAAAAAGTTTAGTATGGCCAGTAATAAACCAAAATTTAAACTATAATGGGATGTCCACTTTAAGCTACAAAAAAGAAAGGTCTCACACTTGAGAGTAAAGACAGACACACATCAGGTCCACTGTAGGTAGCAATGTAACTGGTACATTTCTGGAAGGAGTGATACTGTGAAGAACCCTTTTTAAAAATTCATGCCCTCTGACTCAGTAACACACAAAGATCTATACCCAAATATTTTAAGTGCGGCATGATTTAAAATGAAGGCAATGAGAACACAACTTCCAAAACACAGCAATCCCCGAATATAGTATGATGTATCAAAAGACATCTTTATAAAAACCATTAAGAACTTTAATGTAAAAATCACTTACACACTGTTAAAAAAATCAGGAAGTTCAATCTATTAATCTTTATATACAAAGCTGGCTCTAGCATATCACGGAGTCCAAAAACAGACAAAATATATAAATAATGATTACCTAAATCACAAATGCAAAAACAAGTAGCCATCAAAATTAGGTCATATTATAATATGACCTTATTAAAAAATCCTTCTTCACTATATGAGGGAAAACAGAATTTGAAAAGTTAACTATAAAGATATAAACATACTGCTCAAAGTTCAGATACTTCTTAGGAATACCAAAATGTCACCTATAGTCAACTATTACTGTACTGAGGAGGAAAAAGAGCAGACAATTACTACTAGTATTTACTAGGTCACTTATTTACCAATCCATCATTTACCCATCAAGTATTTATTAAGGGTCTAATATGCCTACTATTCCAGGCATGGAGTTTACATTGTAGTACAGGTATCCCACATTTCCCTGATGAGTAACTGGTTAATTTTCTTGAAATTGTAATATTAATATGAATGAGCAGCAAGAGCAGAAAAGAGAGACATGGAAAAAGAAAAGTTTGTTTTTAGAAAAAAAGATAAGGTGAAAAAAGTGGAAAAATTGAAACCAATCGCCCACCACCTCCATGCAGACATGCATCCCATTCTCCTGATACAACATTCCAACTTTACGAAGCCACGTGAAATTTTTATGTCTGCTTTATAATCCAGCTAGGTTCCTGCCCATAAGATTAACCAACAGTTTGGAATCAATAGGTTAGGGACCACCACCTTAATATATTCTCTTACTTTTGCAGGAGAACGTTGTTTCCGTTTCTTCTTTTTCTGTAAGTCTACTGGCTCTCTGATTTGCTTTTTGTCTCTCATCAGTTGCTCAGACACATCAGTAAAAGTAATTTCCTGCTTTACACTTATCTGTTAAAAAAAAAAAAAAGAGTCAATTTTACAAATAAACAAAAAGTCCACTGTGACAAAGCCACTGCATGGTTAATCCTTTACTAAGCCTACATATAGGTGCTTCCAAAATGATTATGTGTGTGTGTGTGTGTGTGTGTGTGTGTGTGTGTGTGTGTAAGTAAATAATGTGTTGAAGAGTTCATTAACAGGCAATACAGTAATAAGAATCAAGAGTATACAAACTGAGAAATGAACCAAGATTTTACAAAAATCTATCTGGAAGAGAACATTAAAGACATTCTGGGAAAAGATTATCAGACCACAGAATAAAGCAGAAGTCAGGACAAACTAACATCAATTTCATTCCCGTATTTAAGGAAACTGATGAAGTTAATTAAAAGCACATAAAGGGGCCTAATTCGAAAATTCAGTAAAATACTGGAGGACGAAGGGAGTGTTTAGACTTCACAGGAGGCTTTCTCTTGATATACAAAATATGAAAACAACACAAAAATCCTAAAAGATAATCCACATCAGGGGCACCCGGGTGGCTCAGTTGGTTAAGTGACCGACTTCAGCTCAGGTCATGATCTCGCGGCTCGTGAGTTCGAGCCCCACGTTGGGCTCTGTGCTGACAGCTCAGAGCCTGGAGCCTGCTTCAGATTCTGCGTCTCCCTCTCTTTCTGCCCCTCCACTGCTCACGCTCTGTGTCTCCCTGTCTCTCAACAATAAACGTTGAAAAAAAAAAAAATTAAAAAAAAAAAAGATAATCCACATCAAAAGAAAGGTCAAAAAATGAAAATTTAATTATCTGTAAACTCAACACTGACAGTATCTTAGCTTAGCCTGTATTTTCCTGACCTGTACATTAAATCATCACCAAATAAAGATGTTTATAGAACTGCATATAACTTTAGGTCACTGCTATGTATAAGACAGGATACTAATTACACAACAAATAAATGCTACAAGAAACATTAAGATGTCAACATTATTCCATCTTCAGCTCTGTTTTCACAGATATGAAAAGAGGTGTTTGTTCTAAAACAAAAACGCACCAAGGTTCTTAGATCAATAATGGTAATGTCAATTCTCATCACAACTGATGATCCTCAGTCATCCATTCTTTAGTACTACATTTTCAATCTATCCTTGAAATGAAAACAGAATCTTAAAACTAAAAACCGCTCAACTCAACAGCCTCTGAAATATATTACACATCCTGACCTTTCCACCATGTAAGGACACAAGAAGTGTCCTTACAATAAATGTACAACCATTACAACAAATTGTACAACCATTACAACAAATGTACAACCATAAATGTCCAATAAATGTACAACCTGGAAGAGGGCCCCTACCCTACCAGGCTAGCACCCTGATCCTGGACTTACAGCCTCCATAATCAGGAGAAATAAACTTCTGTTCTTTATAAGGTAAAGTAAAACAACAACTCCTTAATAATAATCCAGGAAATTCAATGTACTAGTGGCTACATTTTTCAAAAAATACACTAAAAAAATGGTACACAAGATTATAAACATCTTACAGAGTCAGTGGAAAGTTGGAAAATATAGCTATGTAGAAAGGGTTCATGAGGAAAATGCAACATAAGCTAGGGTTCAGGCTGACAAAATAAGGAATTGGAAGCTTTCATAAATTCCTGAAGTGCAGGCAGTATGAGAATCATAAATCAAGGAGAAGCTTGGCACAAAAACAGGAGGTTAATGATTAGTTAATAATTCTTTCTATCAGGTTATAGAATAGTAGTAGTGAACATTCTTAGGACTTATTTTGGTATCATTATTTGGAACATAAAATAAAATGGTAAAATCACCACCAACAAGTCTTTGGAATACAAACATGTTCCCACCACTGAAGTGATGTGTACTGAATATAACTAACGACTTGGGTTCGGTGTGAGACAGAAGAATGATTACAGACTATGTAACCAGTTGTTGAATGGCTCTGTCCCATTTTGCAGGGGCACGAAAAAGTAGTTCCAACATTTCTGTCAGTTTCTACACTGCAAAGAAACCATGAAAATGTAGCATGCAGCACTAAGAAACAGGAATCCTTTTTAGCCAAAGTGCCAAGTAGAGTAGAAGACAAATTCACAAATAAATCCTGTAATTACCAGATAGTCACAAACCAAAGAGTGAAAAAGATTAATAAATGTATCTAAGCCTTTCAGTTATTTCCACATATATAGAAAATGGTATTTGTACTAGCATTTTTTTTTATTATAAGGAACAGTTTTAATATACGAAAGCAGACTCAAACCTAGAAGTATCAATGGATCAAAACATTGTGAATGTCAGGCACACAGGAAATTACATTTTTAGAGTGCACCAACAGGCTTATTACTCATTAATGGAATAAAGTAATCTCCTCTATATATAACATAAATAACACACTAAAGTATACTGATCCAGCCTAAGGTGCTGAGAAAAGATGGAGGTAACTCCAAACCATAAGGAAATGTATATGATGTCAGTAAGTCAGCTAAGAGTCAGTTGCAAAAAAATCTGAGAAAAGTTAAGTCTTCTTTGTAAGACAACCATAATCAATAAAAACATGAAACTTTCTTAAGCAAGACAAAAGAGACAATAATCATCCCTAAGTTGTCTATTCTTTCCTTGAGAACTGTCTTTACAAGAAAATCAAACTTTTAGTGTTATTTTTCATCTAAAATAAACCAAAGTATAATTAATCAAAGCAAGCATCAGCAAATACATGATATATAAAGAGAATGGTTTGCTGGATTTTTCAGATATACTCATTAAAGCATCAAGAAAATCAACGAACTGAGAAATATGTCAGATAAAAAAACTAAATAAAAACTCTGGTTTCTTCCTCGTCACTTAAGCTTTACCATTCTACTTGTCCCATGTACAACTTCATACCTGCATTTGAGACCTGAATTTCAATGCTGTCCTCACTACCAATCCAGAAATAGCATCAAACCATCAATCAGCCTAACTATCCTTCTTTCAAAAGATAGGACTAAATCCAGGCATTTCTCTACCTAAACTTGAAGCCCTCTCTAGGCCTCCCACTCTGAGACTTAGGACTACCCTATCTACTTCCATACTCCTCTAACTTCTTCCACAACACCCTTAGAAGAGGTAGAGTCCTATAGTGTCATGCTTCCAACCCCTTGCCACAGCTCAAAGCTGGTTCTTTATTACTACTTCTAAAATGTATCCCTTAATTACCTTGTTTTCCTCATCTTTTGATCTTTCTCATTTCATTCTCCTAACCTTAAATATAAAGAGGTCTCTGTACACTGAAAAAATCCTTCCTTTGATTCCCATGATCACTAGTAACTCAACACCAGAATCCAGAACCACTCTTTTTCAAAACTTATTTCATTCCTGGCCCAAAAATAAACAAATGATCCTACTTACATATTTAAGTATTTCATGCTCTTGTATCTTATCTTGATATCTGCAAGTAAGATACTCTTCTTCGGTATTTCTCATAATAGCTTTACTTACTCATGCAACAGCTATTAAGTGCTTGTTGTGTGCTAAACTCAGTCTAAAATAATACAACAAAAGCTTTAAATTTACTAAAATTCTAATGTGTACATAACATAATTCTAGATATTGAGAATATATTCTAAGCGTAAGGTCTCCTCCATTTTTTACTCCTTAAAAATGTACATGGGGAGTTTTGATGCATTATAAAAAAAATAAAAAATAAAAAAACAACCTAGCAATTCAAGACAGCACATGTCAGGCTCAACCTAAATGAATGGTACAGGGAATAAAGGCAGGAATCAAAGGGAAAACTTAATGAGATTGGAAATAACTGCAAAAGGCTTCATGGATGAAATGAAAGACTTAATCAGAGCTGCAGGTTTATCTATGTATCCCCCTTTTATTTTTTTTCCTTCCAAACCTGCTACTCTTCCCAATTTCTTTCTTCCAGACTCAATAATGCTAATAAGTTAATATGACAAATGTGAAATTTACTAAAATAATGTTACCAGACAGAGTATACAATGAGCAAATATTTCATTTGGTTGCCTATTTTAGTCTACCCAATACCCACAGCTCCCAGGAAAGAAGGTGAGTCCCTTACTATCATTTTGGACTCTTCCTTCTCCTTATTCTCCGTATCTTACCATCCTTATCCAGCAACATCCATTTCACTCTAATTAACTTTATCAAATTTGCTACTTTAGGATATTATCATCTCCCCCATATAGTCTCCCATGAAAAAATTAATATAAAACTGTTTTCTTGTCATATCCCTAGTGAGGAATCTGTAATAGCTCCTTGTTGCCAGTGGTATCAATTATAATCTCCCCAGCTCAGCTTTCCAGATTCTAGATGATCTACTTTACAGAAAAGATGTAGGTCACTTGGCAGAAGTATCTGTCCTTACCACCCCTCCTCTCCATTTCTGGAGCCATATGTTCAATTTTCAATTTCCTCTCTACTCTGTGCTGACTCTGTTCCTATCCATCTCCAAGGCTCTACTGCTTCACTGCCTCTCTAAAATAATTTTCCTTATTCCACCAGCTGCGTTTTCTCTGCCTAAAAGCACACTTATAGTTCCCCTATAAAGTCATTTCTTGTAAACCAAAATTTTTCTAACAATTTCCTTCTTATGGACAAATTTTTACAAAGAATAATCTGTGATAAGAATATTGACAAAATAGGGGCACCTGGGTGGCTCAGTCAGTTAAGCATCTGACTCTTGGTTTCAGCTCAGGTCATGATCTTGTGGTTCATGGGTTCAAGCCCTGCATCAGGTTCCACGCTGGCAGTGTGGAGCCTGCTTGGGATTCGCTCTCTGCCCTTCACCCACTCATGTGCTCTCTCGCTCAAAAATAAATAAACTTAAAAAAAAGAAAGAATATAGGCAAAATAACTGCTCCAAAATTTAGAGAGATGATTATTCTGAGAGTAAAAGTAGTACGTATCCATATAAAAAGGATGTGTTTATCACTAGAAAGGAACTGTTCCAAAGTATTGCCTAGGAAACAAATCAAGGTGACTACAAATGTAACAAGTGTTTGAATGAAGGAAAATGAAATCACAATTAACTACACTGCAAACATACTGCCTAAAGAAAGAATGCTAGCAATATTGAGGGGGAATATTCATGGAGTCCAGAAAAAGAGAAAGTTAAGACCAAGAGTGTTTCTGTGTGTGTGGATGTGTCTATTTCCAGGATAGTTTTGGCAAGAACAGTTCAATGTAACTGGTCAACAGGAGTATTTCTAACTCCAAGCTCACGGATTCACAGATTAGGTCAAGGAGGAGAAGCGGTGCACTGAAGGAATAGGCCTTTGTGTGAGTCATGAACTCTTAACTCTCCCTTCTGCCTGACCCACGATTGCATTCAAAATTTTGAAAGGAGCTACATTTGCCAGGGTTTTGAGGAAGTCCACAGTTATCTTCTGGTTTTGAAAGGTTCAGGGATCCAGTTTACAGCAAACACTGTAGTCTGTTTCTCTGTATTTCTTACTGTAAATCTGTATTTTGGCTGGTAAACTAGCAACTTATAAATTAGAGATAACTATAAGATGAAGTAGATGAAGTGCTCCAATCAAGCTATCTTACCTGAAACAGTGCTGACCCACCCCCATCCTACCTGGACATTCCTTTCTTTCAACTACCATAACATCATGATTTAAGTTCTCTCCTGTTCTTCATGGAAGTTCTTCCGAATCCATCCTTCCAGTATATACGTACCTTCATTTTGTAAGAATTTCAGTAAATCTTTACCACTGATTTTCAAAGTGTGGTCCAGGGACTCCTGAAGGTCCTTGACACCCTTTCAGGTGGTCATGAGATCAAAAATACTTTCATAATAATACTTTTTTTTTCTTTTTTGCTTTCCTGAGTACAGAGTGCCATTTTCCAGAAGCTAACATGTGATGTCACTACAGACTAAATGTATTAGCAAATATGAGAATCCAGTTACGTTACAATAAGCCAGATAATATACAGATTTATCTAACTGTAAAACAAATTCTAATTTCACAAAACTAGAACATATAATTCTAAAATGTATACAGAACCACAAAAGACCCTATGAAAAGCAACACTGGGAAAGAAGAACAACGCTAGGGATATCACCATCCCAGATTTCAAGATATACTACAAATCTCTACTAATCAAAACAGTATGGTGCTGGCACAAAAACAGACACATAAATCCATGGAAGAGAACAGAGCCCAGAAATAAACCCACACTCATATAGTCAATTAATCTAGGACAAAGGAGACAAGAATATACAATGGAGGAGATACGGTCTCTTTAACAAATGGTGCTGGGAAAACTGGACAGCTACATGCAAAAGAATGAAACTGGACCACTTTCTTACACCATACACAAAAATAAACTCAAAAGGGATGAAAAGGGATGAAAGACCTAAATGTGAGGTGTGAAACTGTAAAACTCATACAAGAAAGGCAGTAACCTTTGTGACATCAGTTGGCCAAAGGAACATTTTTCTAGATATGTCTCCTCAGGCAAGGAAGATAAAAGCAAAAATAAACTATTAGGATTACACCAAAAGAAATTATCTTTTACACAACAAAAGAAACTATCAACAAAATGAAAAGGCAATCTATGGAATGGGAGAAGACATCTACAAAAGATCTTTCTGATACGGGATTAATATCCAAAGTATATAAAGAACTTCTACAACTCAATACCATAAAAACAAGAACAAATAATAAATAATTAGAAAGTGGGCAGAGGATCTGAATAAACATTTTTCCAATTAAGACACACAGATGGCCAACAGATACAAAAAGATGCTCACTCATCATCAGGGAAATACAAATCATAATCACCAGGAAATATCACCTCCATCTGTCAGACTGGCTAGAATCAAAAAGATAAGAAATAACAAGTGCTGGTGAGGATGTGGAGAGAAAAAAACTCCCGTGTACTGTTGGTCAAATATGAATTGGTGTGGCCACTGTGGAAGAGTATGGAGGTTCCTCAAAAAATTAAAAACTAAAAAAAAAAAAAAAAAAAAAGACAAAAAACAAAACAAAACCCTGAAATACCTTACAATCCAGTAATTCTACTACTGGCTATTTACCCAAAAAAAGCAAAAACACTAACTTGAAAAGATATATGCACCCCTATGTTTACCGCAGCATTATTTACAGTAGCCAACATACAGAAGTAACCATACATAAATGGATAAAGAAGATGTGCTACACGCATAGACAATGGAGTATTACTCAGCCATAAAAAAGAATAAGATTGTACCATTTGCAACAACATGGATAGACCTATAGAGTACTATGCTAACTGAAATATATCAAAGGAAAATATCACATGATTCCATTTCTATGTGAAATCTAAACAACAAATGTACAAACAAACCCAAAAAAGCAGAAACAGATCCATAAATCAGAGACAAAAATGGTGACTGACAGCAGGAAGAGAGGTGGGGGACTGGGCAAAATAGGTGATGGCGAGTGGGAGGTACAGGCTCCAGTTATGAAATAAGTAACAGGGATAAAGGGTACAGCATAGGGAATATAGTCAGTGGTGTTATAATAGCATTGTATGGTGACAGATGACAGCTACACTTGTGGTAAGCATAATGTAACATACAGAGTTAAGAATCACTATGTTATACACCTGAAATTAATGTGACATTGTGTGCCAACTACACTTCAAAAAAACAATTAAAAAAGAAAGACAGCCTCTGTTTAGGAGACAGAAAAAATACTGCAATTGATAGGGAACAGTTAGCTAATGATCTGCCCATATAATTTTTTAAAAATATGTTCTACATTAACTTTGCAACTCAATTTTTTATAAATAAATAAAATTTTATTTCTCAGTTTTAATTTCTAAAATGGCAAAATATGATATAAGTAACCAAATAAACGAGAGTTACTGGGAGCACTCAAAAATTTTTTAAGAGTAAGATCATGGGGTGCCTGGGTGGCTCAGTTGGTTAAATGTCCAGCTTCAGCTCAAGTCATGATCTCACGGTTCATGGGTTCGAGCCCCATGTCGGGCTCTATGCTGATAATGCAAAGCCTGGAGCATGCTTCAGATTCTGTATCTCCCTCTCTCTCTCTCTGCCCCTCCCCCGCTCACACTGTTTCTTTCTCGCTCAAAAAGTAAATAAACATTAAAAAAAATAATTTTTTAAAAGAGTAAAAGGGTCATAAGACCAGAAGTTTTGAGAGCTGCTGACCTAGATACATCTTAACTACAGTTTGCATTCCCTTCCTCTTCTCCATTCAATCTCTTGTAATACAGATGCCTGGACTTCACTAACAAAGAAATTAGTATAGATGTGTGTACATGTGTGGGTTGGTAGACATACATGTATTTCCTAGTTCTGTCCGTTGAGATTACCAAGGGGCAATGGTGTTTAACACACCTAGCACCCAGAACTTCGTTTCTAAATGCCATTATCCAAATAAAAGCAACTGGGGCTCAGTGGAAAAGTGACTAATTTCAGAGGTGGGCCAGGGAAAAATATAAGATGACCCTGTAACATCTTGTGGTACCACAAACTAAAGAACCAGAAAAAGGAACAGCACATGTCAAAAGGACATAAGAACCAGTCTGGAGGAGCTCTTAATGGACAAACCTGGAACAACTTGAGCAACGAAATCAATAATGCCAGCACTGGCATTCCCTTTGTTAATTACAAAGGGAAAAGTAGTGACCTTACAATGGGGAAAACTGGAAGATACCACCTTAAACAAGAATTAAGATTTGTATCACCAGTAATAAGATATAGTCACACTGTGTACCGACATCACTTCTGTGGGGTTGTCAAAAATTCAACACTTCGATCTAATCATAAGAAAACATCAAACTCAAACTGAGAGACGTTCTACAAAATAACTGACCAATAACGAATCAAGTGTCAAGGTCCTAGAAGACAAGACTGACAACTGCCACAGAATGGAGGAGACTTAAGAAGATGCAAAAACTAAATGCAGTGTAGGATCTTGAATTGAATCCTCAAAAGGAAAAAAAAGGACATTAGGGGATAAATAAATGAAATTCTGTACTTTTACCAACATTAACTTCCTGGTCTTGATAACTGCATTAGGGTTTATATGCACTCTACATTATTTCTACAACCCTTTTATAAATGTAAAATTATTACAAAATAAAAAGTTAAGAACACTAAATATAAAAATACTTAGCATCCCAAACTTACCATAGTGTATACATTAAATATGTGAAGATCTTCTGCATATCAATTATACCTCAATAATGCTGGTTTAAAAAAGTTAGCATTTATACGGTCATCTATATATTTGTGACTCCTCCTCAGCATGATAAACAAAGATTTATCTACCATCTACTGTGTACCAGGCACTGTCTTAGGTGCTAAGGATACAATGGTAGCAGGGTTGGGGGAGGCAGCACATGATCTAGCCTGTACAGTTTACTGCAGTTAATCTGACAGTAACACTATTTTTATCCCATGTTCAAAATAAGAAAACTAAGGCCCAGGATGGTTACTTATCTAAAATCCTCTTTTAAAAAAAATTTTTTTTTAATGTATATTTATTTTTGAGAAAGACAGAAACAGAATGCGAGTGGGTTAGGGGCAGAGAGAGAGGGAGACACAGAAGCAGAAACAGGCTCCAGGCTCTGAGCTGTCAGCACAGAGCGAGACACGGGGCTCGAACTCACGAGCTGTGAGATCATGACCTGAGCTGAAGTCAGACGCTCAACCGACTGAGCCACCCAGGGGCCCCTAAAATCCTCTTAAGTAAGAGAAGAAATCAAAATTTAAACCCAAGTCTTCCAAATCTAGCAACTGAAATTCTAACTGCAGTGATATGTGAATTAATTATTACCTTCATGTTACAAATAAGAAAACTAAAACTTCAGGGAGGTGTCTTACCCAAGCTATGTTATATTTCAAACACTAGGACTTAAACCAAGATCTTGTATCTTTTAGCTCAGTGTTATTTCCATAACTATTAACAGCTTCTTAAAATGTGAATTATTAAAACTTCTTTTAAAATAATTTTTGCATGAACATTTTATTTCTCCAATTACGAACAACAGTATGCTTGCTACCAGAATATGGAAAAAAATTCTAGTGGTTCTAGAATGTCTACTACAAAAGGGAAAGAAAATAACTGAACAAATAACAAAGTGGACAAAACATCATCAATATTTAGGTGAAGAATAAGACTTGAGTTTCAATCCCACCTCTTCCAATTACTATCTGGCTGAACTCGGCTTCCAGAAATAGTATGGAAAAACAAGAAAAGCTTAGGTGGGGTGTTAAAGGAAATAAAACCTAATTCCAAAAAGTATTACCAGCAGTGTGAGACCAAACTAAAATTTAATCACTTACCACTTTCTTCACGCATAAAATGGAGGAAATAATCCTCACAGAATTTCTGCAGAGTTGAAAGAGATCATATATGGAAAGTATTGCCTACGATACATAGCAGTAGATAGTTCTTGATGCCACTCATTATCATAATCATTTCTTCATCTCTTAATCGTGGTAATAACAATATCCAGCTTATACACAACAGAAAATCAAATGAGATTATATAAAGAGCACCTTGAAAACTTTCAAGTTCCAAACAAATATTTATGGTTATTATTATCCTACAATTACAGATGTCTAATTGCTTAGATACAGAGGGTTACCACTTTCTACATAACATCTCCACTTAGACATCCTATTATCTGCAACTCAATGTTGCTAAAAATAGCTTAATCTTTTCTTTCACATCAGAACCTTCTTCCAAATTCTCCACCTTTCAATATGCTGAATTATCTCAGCCTCCTGTCTGAAGACATGTTTTAATTTACTTCTCCACTGCCAACCTAAGACCAAGTACAGCTGTTTTCTTTTCCTCACATCATATTCAAATCTAGAAATTCTACTTCCCATTTCCTATTCTAGATCATTTATAAAGATATTAAGTTGGAAATCTCATACACTACTAGAAGAAGAATAAATTGGTCAACTTTGTGGACTGCAAATTGGCCAGGATATATCAAGAGCCTTAAGAAACCTATACTGAAGAAATAATTTCACATGGCAACATGTTTACATATAAGAACATTCTTTAAGATAGTAAAAAAAGTGCAGTCTATAAAAGACTGAGATAAATTATACCTATTTCACATTATACAGTTATGAAAAATCTTAGTATTGGATAATATTAATGATGTAGTGAAATGTTCGTAGTTTGAGTGGTAAATATATAATTATGTAAGCAAATATATTTCACAATTTTATACAAACACACAAATACATATGCAGCAAACTCTATAGAAACACAAATACATACACAGAAAAACAAACAAAAAGGAAACACTAAAATGCTAACACCCAAATGTTAGTAGTGATTACCCTAGAGGAGTGACATTAAAGCAAAATTTTGCTAACTTCTTTATACTTATAGAATTTTTACCTTTTTATCAAATATGTTACTTTATAATCTTAAAGAGATGTTAAGTCCAGTATTAGTATAAATCCTTGGTATTAATCAAAGAGAAATCTGTTGGTCATTATCTTAACATATTAAGTTGCTCTAAGAACTAAAACATTAGGCCAGCAAAGTGAAACTGAAAAATGTCTATGGGTGAGTGGGGAAAAAAAGTCAACAAATAAACCTTGATCCCTATCTCACATCATCAGCAAATATCAACTGCAAATGGATTATTAATCTAAATGGGAGAGAAAACCATAAAGCTTCTAGAAGTTAACAAAGTATCTTTGATATTAGTCAATACCTTTGTGACTTTGAGGAAGGCAAAGAACTCTTAAATAAGATATACAAAACACTAACCAAAAGGAAGACTTCTAAACTGAATGTTAACATTAATTTCTGTTTATCAAAAGAGTAAAATGGCAAATCAGACTGGAAAACACAAGATATACATACAAAGATCAGATAGACAGATCTCCAACAAATAAACTACAAATCTGTAAGAGAAATAATCTAGCCAAAAAATGGACAAAAGATAAGCATGTGCCTTACAAAAAAAATAATATTCAAACTGACAGTTAAGTATAAAACAGTTAAACAGAAAAACTCAATTTTGTTAGTTATCACTGAAACACAACCTAAAATCACATTGCAAAACTACTACTGAACCAAAATGGCTAAAATTAAAAGGACTGACAGTTTCACATACCAAGGATATGGGCAATTACTATAAATTGGCAGAATCACTTAGAAAAACTTTCCCAGTACCTACTAAAGCTGAACACATGCATACCCATCAAATTCAACCCTAAGTATATAACCAACAAAAATGACTATGTACACGCACCAAAAGACACATCCAAGAAGAGTCACATCAATACTTTTCATAATAGCCCACATCTTGAAACAATCTAAATGCCTATTACACTAGAATGAATAAATTTTGATATATTTGTACAAATGATGCTTCTACAGAAATAAGAATTAACCACTA
Organism: Prionailurus viverrinus; assembly: GCF_022837055.1. Classification (NCBI taxonomy): domain Eukaryota; kingdom Metazoa; phylum Chordata; class Mammalia; order Carnivora; family Felidae; genus Prionailurus; species Prionailurus viverrinus. Next base: position 88,763,422 of record NC_062569.1, on the reverse strand, counting down.
GTACATGCAATAATGTATGGATATATCTCACAATCTAAACCATAGAAATCAGATACTAGAGAGTATATGATTCTATTTATATTCAGTGCAAAATCAGGTAAAACCAATAGGCCATGCTAAAAGTATTATGGTAGTGGTTATCTTTAGGAATTAGAAAAAGGTTGTGACTAAGAAGGAGAGAGCCTCTGAGAGATCAGGGCAGTGTTATACAAGTATGTTCAGTTTTGAGAAAATTCCTTACAAGTTTTCTGTATAAATGTTGTATTTCAATAAAAAGACATACCACTAGAGAAAGGGTGTTACAAATCTGCAGGTACATATTGATAAATACAAGGAACATGCTTGTATATATAGGCATCTATGTCTATACCCATATATAAGGATGATCCTTTCATGATTACTTCAAACAAATCTAGAAACAACACAAATATCCATCAGTATTGCCTTAAATAAAGCACACCATTTAATCAGTCATTAAAATAAATAAGCCAGGGGCACCTGGGTGGCTCAGTCAGTAAAGCATCTGACTTCGGTTCAGGTCATGATACTGCGGTTCATGGGTTTGAGTCCCACACAGCTCTGCGCTGACAGCTCAGAGCCTGGAGCCTACTTTGGATTCAGTGTCTCCCTCTCTCTCTGCCCCTCCCCCTTTTGCACTCTACCTCTCTAAAATAAACAAACACTAAAAAAAATTTTTTTTAATAAAAAATATGCCAGTTTTATATACAATAACAAAATCTTTACAAGATGTGTTTTAAATGAATATAGCAAATTTCAAAATGATACAAATAGTATAATCTATGTAAACCAAAATATATGATATTTTCATAAGAAATACATTTTAAAAACATTATATAGAGATATACACACTCTGCATGTTTGTAAATTAAAAATTTCCAAAATGCTATTAATATTAGTAGTTATCTCTTTGGAAGTAAAGTAAGTAAGTACTGGAAACAACTTTAACTTTCTACTTTGTTCTAAACTATTTTAATCTTTACAATTACTATGTAATCGTTTTATAATAAACAATATCATACCATTATTTTAAAAAAATGATCTGAGACTGATCTAGCTAGGCTGACAATAATAGCTAGCCTTGTCAATAATGATTTTCAATTTGTGTTCTACTGTCCTAAGAGTACAATGCTCATTCAGTACTATTGTCCCACAATTCCGGATCAATTACACATCAAAGATCAGACAGAACTATATTAAAAGTGTTAAGAGACTAGCTATGTTATTAAAGTCATCTAGAAAGAAGTCTACTAACAATTTATGTCCACATAAAGGAAAAACAATAAATTAAATCAAACAACTTTAAGAGTGTAAGAGGATACTGAAAAACAGATCATTCTGTGTTAGCTTCCTGAAATAATCTCCTAGAAGAAATACCTTGATTCATCAGCTTATCAAGTGAGTTGAAATAACAAACAAGGAGTAATATGACTTATACCAGGGCAAACTATGAAGCAAAATTACTTAACTCTATGTATTCTGCTCAAATATTGATTCCTATCAAATACCACACTAGAATCTATATAGCATGTGAGTAAAGTCTTGTTTAAAAACAAAAACAAAAAAAAATCTTGTTGATAAATTTTACCATCTCTTCTCCTTAAAATAAGCTCAGTTAATGAATCTATTTCTGAAAAATGATCTCCAAAGGGTATGCTCAAGTAAAAAGTATTTGAATGGGAAAAATAAAAGCACTTCTTAAAACATAGAGCCCTAATAACAGCCAGTGCATTCACCTCAAACACAAGGACCTCAACAGCTAATGAACATTAACAAAACTATTTCTAAATCCCTCACATGAACTTAAAAGAAATGTAATGGTAATAAGAATTGGCTACAAGTAATAAATGACTCTGTTCTATTTATATATATATAATTTTTTTTTAAAAGCTTACAATGTAATGGGGATAACAAGTTGGGAGATAGCCAAAAAGAGAAGAAACATATCCTATCCAATGACTATTTAAAAGCAAATAAATACAAAGGCAAACAGAATTATCACCTTCCAGGATGACTTTGAAAGATCTTTTGTTACCAAAAGGCAATCCAATTCTGTAATTAAACCAGAGTACAAAATATGTGGCAAAACTAAAAAGTATCTTAAAATCACTGAAATGGGGAAAATGGGTTTTTTTTTCTTTTTTAATAAAAAAGTTACCCATTACAAGACATATACTCAAATTACTAGCATCAGTGTATGTTAGGTGTTTACTGACTAGAGCAAGAGGTATATGGGAATATATCTATATAATCCTCCTTAAGTTAATAACAGGATTTAAGAAAATTTAAAGACTCAAAAATCAACCAAAGGTCTTACCAATAGCCAAATACATTTTGAGTTCCTTAGGCCATCAAATAAAATAATCATAAATATAAAATGCATGCAAGTATTCCTACAATTTTCTTCATGCTGCTTTATAGCACAAAAACTCATGGCTAAAATAAAATGCCACACAAATGCTGAATATAAGAATTAAAAGAATAAACCAAATACTTTTCTTCACATTCCTAAAATAAATTTAGTTTCTGAGTGAAGAAGCTTTCTGACTCAGTGTATCCAATAAAACTTTTTGCAATGATGGAAATGTTCTTTATCTTTGCTGTCCAAAACAGAAGCCACTTAACCACCTGAAATGTGGCTAATGAGACCAATGAAATGAAAAACTAATTTTACTTAATTTTAATTTAATTTAATTCGTTTCTTTTTTTTAAATTTTTTTAATGTTTATTTTTGAGAGAGAGAGAAAGACAAAGTGTGAGTGGGGGAAGTGCAGAGAGAGAGGAGACACAGAATTTGAAGCAGGCTCCAGGCTCTGAGCTGTCAGTACAGAGCCTGACGTGGGGCTTGGACTCACAGACTATGAGATCATAACTTGAGCCAAAGTCAGATGCTTAACCAAATGAGCCACCCAGGTGCCCCTTAATTCAAGTTTCTAATAAATTAGAAAACAAAGTTCTCTAAATGAATAAACTGTAGACTTTCAAAAGTTCGCCTGTAGACTGGAGCTGAAAATGTAGGGCCACTGAGGGTGGGTGACTGATACAGAATAGTAAGGTTAAGATAAATTCTGAAAATTAGCAGTTATCACAAATGAAGAACTTTTATTCAACTGTCACAAAACACTTGAGAGTTTACATAGGCTAGAGAACCTGAAACGTTATTAACAATCTAAAAGAACTCAAAACTCAACTTTTGTTTTGAATTAACAAAAAAATAAATAAAAAGTTAATATGAAATAAAGTTTTTTTATGTCTTCCAAACGAACAAATAAAAGAGAATCATTAATATGCTCAATATGTATTTTTAAAAGTCTTTATTAGCACAATCTAAAAAGGATGCAAGGCCTGGTAACTTAAGTTTTCACACTTTTGGGGACCTGAGTCATACTGTTCTAGATCACTGTCCTCTCTTTAACTCAAAAATGTATATTCATGATCCCAAGATTTGCCCTTCACCACATGCCATATTAGCAGGAATGCATAAATAAAAAGAAGGAATATGATTTCTCATGTCTGTTGTGTTCTACTATAAAGCAATGTTACACAAATCCTAAATTCTGCCTTTGGTGTATATAGTATGAGACAACTTTTCATTGATTCATTCCCAGCATGGACTCAAATTTATCATTACCTAGTAGGAGTAACAGGACTCAACTACAAATTACCCATACATATGGAATATGTAACAGACATTTAAGAAGTATCAGAAGAATAAGAAGTTACGAAAAGTTCAAAATATGCTGGTAAATGAAAACAGTAGATAAATAAGCAACATCATTCCATGCCTGGTATGCATATGAAAAAAGCATAGGAGTACATATACCAAATGTTAGGAGTGACTATACCTGGTGGTGGGGATATAATAAGGTATTTACCCTGGAGATATGTACATCTATGTTCACACAAAAACCTATACATGAGTGTTCATAGCAGCTTTATTTGTAGTAGCCAAAATGTGGAAAAAGCTACAATGTTCTTCAGTAAATGAATGGTTAAACCGTGGTACATCAACACCATGAAATACTATTCTATAATAAAAAGGAACAAATTATTGATACACACAACTACTCACATGGCTCTCAAAGGCATTCTGTTAATTGAAAAAAAGTCAATCTCAAAAGGTCACATACTGTAGGAGTCCACTAATATAACACATAAAATGACAACGACACAGAGGTAGAAAATAAATTAGGGGTAGGATAGCCAGGGGTTAGGAATGATGGTGTTGGAAGAAGAGGTGTGACTAGGGGTCGCACCAGGGAGGTCTCCTTATGATAGATTCATTCTGTTATCTTGATTTCGATGGTGGTTACACATTATCTACATGTGTGATAAAGTATACAACACTGGACATATTATAGCACTGTCAACTGCCTGATTTTGAGACTGTACTATAATTATGTAGAATTTAACCACTAGAGGAAACTGGGTGAATGCTACACAGGACCTCTCTGTACTAATTTTGTAACTTCCTATGACTCTGTATAATTTCAAAATTAAGTTTCAACAAAAGTAAAAGAATAAATCTTGTCCCTTCCCCTTCCTGCCCCTCCCTACTCACCCGCTTTCCATGAATCATTCACTCCTAAAGCCATATGTTGTAGCATAACAGGGTACGAGATCCCAGACAAGATAAACAGTCATCTGCTGCACAAATCAAGATGTCAGAATGTACGTAGGGTGAGGAGGTTCTTCACATAAGACAGCTCAGGGTGAGTTGTCAGAACCCAAGCAGCAAAAGGAAGGGTCTGTATTATACAGGAAGAGCAACCTGGAGCAACGTGTCAGAAGCTAAGTGGGTGCGGAAGGTATCAAAGTATGAGTGTGGACCAGAACCACGTACAAGGAGGGCTCCATGTGGTGATGAGGCCCAGGACAAGTTGTCAAAGCACATGCAGGGGAGGGTATGAACTGCAATGGAGTATAGGAGCCTGGGTAGAGGGAAGACGGCATCTGCACAGGAAGATGGGGTGACAAATGGTTTTACACATGGGGGGTAGAGGAGGTCTAATCAAGTAAGTAAATATATTAATGATAATGGAACCCAGGTTTCTCACTGTCTAAGAAGGGAGTTATAAAATACAGAAGGGAAGGGTGCCTGGTTGGGTCAGTGGACGAGCATGCAAGTCAATCTCAGGGTCATGAGTTTGAGCTCCAAGTTCGGTACAGAGATTACAAAATAAATAAAATAAAATAAAAGTAATAAAGTACAGAAGGGAGAAAACTGAAATATACTCTGCGGTAATAGACCATAATCAGAGGGATCAGTGTGAACTCAGTTTTAAAATACTGACAGGCAGATATAGAGACAGTTATAGATGGAAGTGGGTATATAAATGTATGTAATTATGTATATACATACATTCCCTAGCTCTGTCCACTGAGAGCCCTGGAAGCAGCCAAACCCCAAGAACAATGAGCAACACATTAGGCACCCAGATCTTGCCTTTTAAATGTCATTTTCCACTGAAATGAACTAGGGTTCCTTAGAGAAATGGCTGACTCCAGGGGTGAGGCAGGAAAAATACAAGAAAATACAAGACATCTCGGGGCAGAAAGCAAGGATGTGTTAAAAAGATTGATGGGATATATAAAATGAACACAGAAGTCAGCTTAAAGAGGCTCCAATTGGCCAAATCTTCAACCAAGCATTAAAATAATCATAGTAATAGATTTTAACCCAGTTAATAAAATTCCTAAGCCCATGCTGATACAAATAAATAAATGAATAAATTAAAAGATGTAATGAGGAATGAGATTAACGTTACAGTGACAAAACCTGCCAGACGTCACCTTAATCAACTTATCAAAGTGAACTATCAGAATGGGGCAAATAAAAATCATGTGCCTCCTGTTAGAGTGCAATGAGGGAGAAGACACAGCATCACTTTTTGCAATATCCCTCCCAAAGTTAGTACCTTAAGTACCATTAGAGTAAAAACCAGATAAATCCAAACCGAGAAACATTCTACAAAATATAAGGTAATTTTCAAGTATTATGATCACAAAATTTTAAAGTGAGAAACTAGAGGTGCCTGGGTGGCTCAGTCAGTTGACTGTCTGACTCTTGGCTTCAGCTCAGGTCATGATCGCATGGTCATGAGAATGAGCCCTATGTTGGTCTCTGCACTGAGCATGGATCCTGCCTGGGATTCTCTCTCTCCCTCTCTCTCTCTCTGCCCCTATCCTCCCTCTCCCTCTCTCTCTCTCTCTCTCTCTCTCTCTCTCTCTCTCTCTCTCAAAATAAATAAATAAACAAAAACAAATAAAGTGAAGAACCAAGACAAAAGAAAACTAAAGAGACACGTAAAATAATGCAATATATAATTTTTTCAAATTAACTATTGGAAGACAAGTAGAACAGTAAAGAATATGTGTCAAAGACCAATCCAAAATATATAAAGAATTTAAAAGCTCAATACCCCAAAAATAAATAATACAATTTAAAAATGTGCAGAAGACATGAACAGACATTTCTCCAAAGAAGACATAACAGGTGGTCAACAGTCACAGGAAAAGATGTTCATCATCATTTATCATCAGGAAGTGCAAATCAAAACTACAATGAGATACTACCTCACACCTGTCACAATGGCTAAAATCAACAATACAAGAAACAGATATTGGCAAGGATGTAGAGAAAAAGGAACACTCATGCACTCTTGGTGGGAATGCAAACTAGTGCGACCACCATGGAAAATAGTATGGAGATTCCTCAAAAAGTTAAAAATAGAACTAACCTATGACCCAACAATCACACTACTGGGGATTTACCCAAAGAATTAAAAAACACTAACTCAAAGGAATACATGCCACCCCCCCCCATGTTTACAGCAGCATTATTTACAATAACCAAGATATGGAAAGTGTCCATCAATTGATGAATAAAGAAAGATGTGGTATATACATATACAGCAGAATATTATTCAGCCATAAAAAAGAATGAAAGGTTGCCATTTGTAACATCACGGATGGAGCTAGAAAGTATTATGCTAAATGAAATACGCCAGTCAGAAAAAGAAAAACACCGTATGTTTTCACTCATATGGAATTTAAGAAACAAAACAAACAAAGGGGAACTAAAGACGGAGACACACACAAATCAAGAAACAAACTCTTAATTATAAATGGTTACCAGAAGGGAGGGGCAGTAGAAGAATGGGTTAAATAAATGATGGGGATTAAGGAGTCGTTATGAGTAATAGGTGATATGCAGAATTGTTTAATCACTATATTGTACAACCGAAACTAATGTAATACTGTATGTGAACTAAACTAAAATTTAAAAAAAATTTTTTAAAGTGTCAAAGACCAAAACTAGTCCAACTTGACCTGACATTTACAAAATAACCCACCCAATAACTTCCAAAATACATTCTTTTCAAGTGAGTATAGACCATTCACTGACTAATCATATATTGAGTGCTAAAAGAGTCTCTCAATGAATTTAAAAGGACTGAAATTATCCACTGCACATTCTCTGACCATAGTAACGATCAATGACAAAAAAAATACCTGGAAAACTTCGAAACATTAGCAGTTAAGCAAAACACTTCTAATTCATGAATCAAAATGAAATCACAAAGGAAGAGAAGTTTATAGCTCAAATGCTTATGTGAAAAATGAAGAAAGGTCTAAAACGGTCATCTAGGCTCCCATTGTAAAAGCTAAGAAAAGGGGCATCTGGGTGGCTCCATCAGGTAAGCATCCGACTTTGGCTCAGGTTATGATCTCACAGTTTGAGAGTTTGAGCCCTGCGTCAGGCTCTGTGTTGACAGCTCAGAGCATGGAGCCTGTTTTGGATTCTGTGTCTCCCTCTTTCTCTCTGCTCCTCCACCACTCACACACTATCTCTTTCTCTCAAAAATAAATTAAAAAATTTAAAAACAAAAAGCTAAGAAAAGAGCAAATTAAGAACAAAGTAAGTAGAAGGAAGGAAATAAGAAAATAATAAAAATGAGTTAAAAATGAAATTCACAAAGGTAACAATCTATAAAACCAAAACCTGATTCTCTCAAGAGACCAATAAAATTGATAAATCTCTACCCAGACTAATCAAGAAAAGGACAAACTATCACTACCAGGAATGAGAAAGAAAAAAATTATAGATAAGACAATAAAAGAATTTTAAAAATTATGAAAAATTTTGTTCAATTAAACAAGAAATGGACGAATTCCTTAAAAAATACAACTTATCAAAACGGATTTAAGAAAAAAAATTTTAAATCTGGAGAAGCCTTATATAGGTTTTAAAATTTGAACACGAAATTTAAAACTTCTCACAAAGAAAACTCAGTCCCAGATTAGCTTCAGTGGTGAAGCCTTTCAAAAAGACATAGAGTAGAAATGAACAAATCTTAAACAAACTCTTTCAAAAAATACAAGAGGAAATACTTCCTAACCCATTTATGAAGCCAGTATACCTAAAACAAAGATATTGCAAGGAAACTAATATTCCTCATAAATGTACACTTAAAAATTGTTTTAAAAACAATTTAAAACCACCTGGGTGGCTCAGTTGGTTAAGCATCCGACTTTGGGTAAGGTCATGATTTTGCGGTTCGTGAGTTCGAGGCCCACATCAGGCTCTGCACTGACAGCTCAGAGCCTGAGCCTGCTTCAGAATCTGTGACTCCCTCTCTCTCTGACCCTCCCCGGATTGTGCTCTGTCACTCTGTCTCTCAAAAAAAAATGAATACAAAGCTAAAAAAAAAATTTTTTTTAATTACTTTAAAAGGTTAGTAAACTGAATCCCGAAATGTATAAAAAGGATGACACATCATGACCAAGTGTAGCTTATCCTAGGAATACAAGGTTGGTTTAACACTTGAAAATCAATCAATGCAATTCACCATATGAAGATAGTAAGAAGAAAAAAAATCATTATCACCTAATAAATGCAGAAAAAGCATTTAAGTTACACATTCATTTATATGAAAATATAATCTCAGCAGGGGTGGCTGGGTAGCTCAGTCAGTTTAACGTCTGACTCTGAACCTTTACGTACCTGTAACAGTCACAAAATACACAGCCAAAGTAAAAAGAATCAACCGCATTTGGGGCGCCTGGGTGGCTCAGTCAGTTAAGCCTCTGACTTTGGCTCAGGTTATGATCTCACAGTTTGTGGGCTTGAGCCCTGCATGGGGTTCTGTGCTAACAGCTCAAGGCCTGGAGCCTGCTTCAGATTCTGTGTCTCCCTCTCTCTCTGCCCCACCCCCGCTCACACTCTGGCTCTTTCAAAAATAAATAAATGTTAAAAATTTTTTTTGAAAAAGAAAAAACAAAATCAACCACATTTCTATATACTGGTCATGAACAATTAAACATTGAAATTTTTTAAAATACCATTTACAACTGGATTCAAAACATGAAATATTTAGGGGTAAATATTTCCAATAACTCTACACTTAAAACTACATAACAATGCTAAGATAAATTAAAACCTAAACAAAGTGATATGCCATGTTCACGGACTAGACACCACTATTGTTTAGATGCTGATCAAGTCAACATATAGAATCAATATAATCCCAATAAAAACCCAGCTGGTCCTTTTTATAGAAACTGAAAGGTTGATTCTACATTTTATACGAAAATACAAACAACCTAGAATGGTCAAAACAGTCTTGCAAGAAGAATAACAAAACTGGGAGACTACACTACCTGATTTCAAGATTTACTATACAAGATTCAACAATCAAGACAGTGTAATACTGATGCAAAGATATAGACACTGGATCAAACAAAATGAAAACACAAGAGAAACAGCTTAACTTCTAGAAAGACACCCCCCCCCTCAAAAAATGAAAAAAAGATTCATACAAAAATGTTCATAGCAGTTTTATCCATAAAGGTTGAAAAACAGAGATAATACAACCAACCATAACAGGGGAAATGAATAACCAAACTTTAAGATAATAAGGCAACAGAGTATTAATAATAGAGTATTAATCAACAATAAAAAGAAATGAACTACTTACTGATCCACTCAACCAACATGGATAAACCAAAAACATTATGCTGAGCAAAAGAAGCCAGACATAAGTTATATATGATGCCATTTGCATAAAGTTCTCAAGAGGACTGATTAGGAAGAAACACAAAGAAACCCTCTAAGATGACAGAAATATTCTGTCTGGACTGTAGCTTATACAAGTCTATGCAGTTGTCCAAACTCTGAACTTTAAAATTAGGAGCTGAGAGGGGCGCCTGGGTGACTCAGTCGGTTAAGCGTCCGACTTCAGCTCAGGTCACGATCTCGCGGTCCCTGAGTTCAAGCCCCGCGTCGGGCTCTGGGCTGATGGCCCAGAGCCTGGAGCCTGCTTCCAATTCTGTGTCTCCCTCTCTCTCTGCCCCTCCCCCATTTTTTTTTCACTCAAAATATATTTGACTGCCTACCATAGCCGAGGTATTGAAAACTTGAAAGAAAAAAAAGTCAATTATCAAAATGAAAAGCAAACAAAGAGAAACCTTTTAAGCTAAGAAATAAAAGCCAGTAGACTGCCAATCAAAGAATGTTACAGGTATATACACAACATGTACAGAAGTAACAGGAAAAAAAAAATCACAGTGGATCTGGGCAACTAAAGTAATTAAAGTATGAAGCTCACATGGAGCACTCACAGACCACTTTCATAAAACACTCCTTCACAAATTTAAAAGAACAGAAATTATACAATATATGCTCTCAGACCACAAAGGACTTAAACTGAAAATTAATAACAGAAAAATAGCTGGAAAATCCCCAAATACTTAGAGATTAAACAACACACTTCTAAATGATATGTGGATCAAAGAAGGTATCTGAGGGGAAATTAAAAGATATATTGAACTAAAGAAAAATAAAACAATTCATCAAAATTTGTGGATGCAGTGAAAGCAGTGCTTAGAGGGAAACTCCTATCACTGAATGCATATATTAGAAAAGAAGATCTAAAAATCAATCATCTAACCTTCCAACTTAGAAAACTAAACAAGACCAAATCAAACCCAAAATAACAGAAGAAATCACAAAAATTAGAGCAGAAATCAGTGAAATTGAAAACTAGAAATCAACAGAGAAAATAAAAAACTAACTCTTCTAAAATATCAATAAACTTGGTAAGACTCTACTAGGGTCTAGCAGAAAACAAGGAATTGTCCAATAGGTATGAGATTCAGTTTTGCAAGAAAAAACAGCTCTAGAGACCTGCTGAACAATAATGGATATTAAAAGGATAACAAAGGAATACTGTGAGCAACTCTATGCCCACAAATTTCAAAATCTAGATGAAATGGACCAATTCCTTGAAAGGCACAATCTGTAAAAACTCACACAAGAGAAATAAATAATCTGAACAGGTCCTCCATCTATTAAAGAAACTGAGTAATTAATAACCTTTAAAAACAAACAAACAAACAACCTTCCCAAAACTACCAGGCTTTATGTACTCAACTGAGTTTATCCTACATTTATGAAAGAAATTATACCAATTCTCTACAATCTCTTTCAGAAGTTAGAAGCAGAGGGAATAATCCTAGCTCATTCTCTAAGGCCAGGATTACCCTAATATCAAAATCAGAAACAAATATATTACAAAAAAAATAGCCCAATATAACTCACAGATACAAAAAATCCTCAACAACATATTAGCAAATTGAATCCAACAATGTATAACAAGAATTACACACAACAACCAAGTGGGATATATTAAAGGTATATAAGGGTGGTTCAGCATTCAAAAATCTATCAATGTAAGCCATCACATGAAAAGACTAAAAAAAAGTAAGGCTATTGCAAAGGGCTAGAAAAGTTGGTGGGCACATGTATTAGAATACAACTATAACTATTATTCATTCATTTACACTATGTGCCAATACCTGGGATACGATGGAAAATAAGACAAAATTCATGCTCTCATAGAGCCTACAATCTATTAGACAGACACTGAACAAGTAACCACAAGTCCCTATTGCAGAGACTCAACCTGGACTAAACAGAAGTGGCAGGCTGATAATGATGAACCACTAACCAGATTAAAAAACAGGAAGGGGGTATGGCTAAAGGGAATATTACAAGCAGGATGCATGAAGGTTCTGAAGCAAAAGAGAAAGTACAGTGTATTAGATATACTGAAAGAAATCCAAGTCTAATATCACAGAAAGGATAGAAGACGATTACATTATGGTTATGGTTTTGTTGGTCAGTCATCCGGTAAAAAGAAAAACAAGAAGGCAAAAAAGTTATGAGTGCCTACAAAAGAATATTTTAGGTGAGAAACAATGACATTTAGGATAAACAGGAAAAACTAAAGGTCGATATGCTTTTGAAAAAGGTAATGAAAAAAATACAGACACCAGGAATTGCCAAGTTACAGAACCCGAAGGAAAAACCTTCAGGTGTATGATCTTTTTCTAGTTATACTCAAGATTCAATCTTTCTACTCTTTAAGGAAACCAAGAAGTTGAAACAAAATCTTTAAAATTTAAGCACTTAAAATTTAATACACAGTAATCCTGGAAAAGATAAGTTACTAAATGTATACAATACAAAAACTTGATTTTGCCTTTTTCAAATGTGATTTCTGTCAACATTTAGTGTATCCATTTAATAACACCCAGTTAACTATTAAGACTTTAAACATTTTCTGAAATTTCTTCAATGACTTGAAGCATTACTTAACACAAAATTAATTATGTTTCTAACTGTAAGTTACATTAATTTTAAAAAGGAATTACTTACAGGGACATTAAGTGCATACTGTAGTCCTTGAGGAAGTCTTTCATGTGTTTCCATCTGCTCTTCATCATTTTTCACTGTCTCCTCATGGACCATGAGTTCATCATGTGATATCATATCCTGTTGTCTCATTTCACTTTCTTGTAACACTTCATCTGCAGCAAGGATCTCCTGGTGAGGCATACTCCGATCTTGAAGTACCGACTCCTGCAGTTCCCCAGACACGGTAGACTGGCCAGACACTCCACCCATTACAACCATTGCCCTGGAAGACTGCATTTCGTCTATGCCGCCACATTTAAGAAATAATCCTTCCAGTTTGTCGTCAATGTTCATGCTTAAGTATAACTGCCTAGAAAGACCAAGTTTGGCAACAAAGCATAATAAATTAGTTTTATAGGTCTACTCGATCCTTTTTAAATTTCAATTATGAAAGGTACACACTTTAATAGAAAAACTTTATTCATGTAATTCGTATTGTCTCCAATTTTAAAAATATCAAGATAAGTTTCCAAAGGCTGGTGGAATAAAATGCAACTTCTCATTTTTGACATTAAGGCAAAAAATCGTAATCTATTTCATTATGAAAAATGAGTATGACATAAAGGAAATTGGGGGGAAGTATCTGTAACAAAGGAGTCATGTTCTTTAATATATTAAAATGTCAAAAAAATTTTAAAGGTGTATAAAGAAATAAAGTGACAAACCACTATCAGGCAAATCATAAAGAATACTTAGAAAACAGTCACTAAATATACAAAATAATAGTCACTTACAGTAGTAATCAAAGAAATGAAAATTAAAACAGAACTACCATATTTCATCCACCAAACTGGTAGTGACTCTTTAAAAAAATATACGTCTTGGGGCGCCTGGGTGGCTCAGTCGGTTAGGCGTCCGACTTCGGCTCAGGTCACAATCTCGCAGTATGTAAGTTCGAGCCCGGCGTCGGGCTCTGTGCTGACTGCTCAGAGCCTGGAGCCTGTTTCAGATTCTGTGTCTCCCTCTCTCTCTGACCCTCCCCCGTTCATGCTCTGTCTCTCTCTGTCTCAAAAATAAATAAATGTTAAAAAAAAAAATTTTTTTTAAATATACGTCCAATGTTGCGGTAGGTTTAAAAAAAAAAAAAGACACTCATTATGAACAGTAGGAGAATAAATTAGCTCAATTACTTTCGAAGGCAATTTGGTACTTTCTATCAAAAAGCCATAAAAACACACATATTCTTTGAACTGGTAATTATACTTATAGAAACCTATCCCAATGAAACAAAATATATACGTGAAAAATCACTACAGTAATTTACATTAGCAAAAAAATGGAAATACACTATTCAACAAAACTGGTTAAAATATATTCATACATATGTCTTAAAACTACAGTGACAGCTATACAACTCAGTAAATTTACTAAAAATCCCTGAATTGAACACTTAAAATGGGTGGATTTTATCATATGTAAATGATATCTCACAGTTTTTCTCAAAAATAGAATCAGAATAATGGCCCTTGGGGGTGGGGGGGTTGCTGCTGATAACAACAGGCAGGCAATGGGGAGTGTATGGGAGCTAGCAATATTTTTTTCTTGAGTTGAATGCTGGTTGGACAGATATGCTCACTTTGTAAAATTTCAAGTTGTACATCTGCAAAATATGCATGTTTTTGTCAGTTACTACACTTCAATAAAAAGTAAAAATCTGCTGACACTACAAAACAGTAATGAAATTATTCTTGAAAAATATTTGAAAATGTGGGGGAATATCCCAGTATTAAAGGAAATGTATGTGTGCATTTAAAGATACAGAAGTTTATGTAAAATGTTAACACCATTAACATTACCACTGGTGGTAAAATTACCAGAAGTTTTTTCCATATTTACATTTATCTCTAATTTGAAAACTTACTATAATAAAATTTTACTTTTTATGCATGCTTTTAAATTTGTTAAAATGAAATAAAGGTGATACTTTCCTTACTAATACTTTTTTTTTTTTTAACATTTATTTATTTTAGTGAGACAGGGACAAAGCACCAGTGGGAAAAGAGCAGAGAAAGAGGGAGACAGAAGCTGAAGCAGGCTCCAGGCTCCGAGCTGTCAGCACAAAGAGTGATGCAGGGCTTGAACCCACGAACCACAAGATCATGACCTGAGTGAAAGTCAGATACTTAACCAACTGAGCCACGCAGGTGCCCCACTAATATATTCTTAAACAACACATGATTAAATTTAACAGGTCATGAGACCTAGACACTACCAAATAATTATATTATTTCCTCCATTATTGTAGAAAAGATAGGCAATATTAAATCTGCCCTTCTAACTTTGGTTGCTGTAAATTCAAATTCCACTGTGTTACTCCAAGAACCAACATAATGATCATGAAAGCTAAAGAAACTTCATCTCAAAAAACATGAAAGCACTGGTGCAAAGTTTGTTTTTCAAAACTGATTTCTACTATCAGACTGTGTAAAAATAACATACATGCCCTCTGCAAAGGGACAAGTCCAAAAGTAGTAAATGCATTTAACTATTTGTCTCAGTTTAGTCACCTCTTTCCCAAATCAATCAGGTAGGTACTAGCTACTGCCTTGATCATAGCTTTCAAAGGTAAAATAAATGATCAGTTAAATTCAAATGTACTACTGAAATTTAAATGCACTTTCACTTACTAAGGTTATCACTTAGGGAGAAACCTGTACTTAAATGAACAGCTCCAAAAAAAAGACCTTGTAAACAGCAAAGTAAAAAAAAACACAAAAACATAATTCATACTTGCTAATCCTATCTTCCCTGGTACAAGATATTATCAGTCTAGAATACATAAAACAAAGTACCAAGAATCTGATTTTTACTTTTCAAAATCTTTAAATAGCAAGCTTGAAATCTACAGGATGATTTTAAATAAATCACCAAATAACTATTCTCTTCTAATATTCTATTTAGCACATTTCTTAGAAAATAAACTATCCTACAACTAAATGAAACTTAAGCCTTACAGGGCTAACTAAAATTTGCCTATTCTGGCCATTTCTTTGGAGGTTCTTACCAAATCATTATATTCTTCTAGTCTATTTACTGTTTTCTTAAAGAATGTGGAAAGCCCCTAACTTGAAAGGGAATTTTGATACCCAAAGCTAACCTTTATTGCAAGTCATCATTGTTGCTACAGCTACAATATACCCTTGACCCAGGCAAGCTCACTGCTAGGAATATACACAATCCTATAAGGTAATTCATCAAAATTAACCAAAGATACATGTACAAGGATGTTTGCTGCACCCCTTTAGTGGAAAAAGACTGGAAACTAAGCATTCACTGATGTAAGATTTCTTAAATTATGATTCAACCCTACAATGGAATACACACCATCATTAAAAGGAATGAGGCTGCTATATGTGCTGGGTGAAAAGTTCTCCACAATACATTAAGTGAAAAAAATCAAGGAGAAGATACACAAATAAAGTGAGCCACTGCTTGTATCATACATCTCAACTAGTAACTGGGCACAGTAAGCCAGACAGGAAATTAGACAAGGCTCTCAAGCAAAAAAGTTAATTTCACCTTGCATATAGTACAAGAAAAAGGACAAAACTACACTAAGAAAAATGGTAAGGAGGGGCCCCAGGGTGGCTCAGGAGGTTGACTCTTAGTTTCAGCTCAGGTCATGATCCCACGGTCCTGTACTGACAGGATCCCAAGCTTTGTGATGACAGTGTGGAGTCCACTTGCGATTCTCTCTCTCTGTCCCTCTCCCCTACTCGTGCTGTCTCTCTCTTTAAAAAAAAAGGTGGGGGGGGGGGTGCGCCTGGATGGCTCAGTCAGTTAAGCGACTGACTTCAGCTCAGGTCATGATCTCGTGGTTTGAGAGTTCGAGCCCCGCATCGGGCTCCGTGCTGACAGCTCAGAGCCTGGAGCCTGCTTCAGATTCTGTGTCTCCTCTCTCTGTCATTCCCATGCTCATGCTCTGTCTCTCAATAATAAATAAATGTTAAAAAAAATTTTTTTTAAATGATAAGGAAAGTACATTTTTTACTGTCCCTGAAGCTCTCTTACATGCACTTATCATCTTTAACTTTCCCCCTTCTAACTCCTGCATGGTCTCAGTCAAAGCTCTCTTGTGCTTCACTGCACACTCAACAACCCAAATACAACAAAAGGTCCCATGCTGAAAAGGTCTCTTCTCTAACTTCTGTATTTCCAGGGAGGATCGGCCAAGTATAAAGAAAGGAAACTGATATAATCAATCCATGTTAAAATGTGAATAGTTATAAATGTCTCTTCCCGCTAAACCATCAAAAAGCCAACTGCTTTTTGACCCAAATATCTACACAATTAATGGAAATTCAGCTGTTAGGGATATTACACAGCTAAGAGGAAGAAAGAAATGATGCTTCCTTTAAATCATGTTGCTTACATAAAAGAGTGCTCTAGAAGAAAAAAAGAAACAATTATTCTGTGTTCCCAGGAGCCTCTGTCCAACTGGGGAAAAAAAGAAGGGCTAGGTAGAGTAACAATAAGCAACCAGCCACCCTGAGTCCCTTGTGATGACACATTATTTTGTAAGGGATGGTGGGCAGCTGACAAAGGGTATAAAACACCAGAGCTATTAAGAGCCAAAACAAGACGGACAATGATGTTCTAGGGCTAATTCAGCTAAAGGTGAAATGGCCACCCAAAACAGATCATTAAAAACTAGAACAAAGCAAAAGAGAGGAAAAAAGGAAGGAGCCAGCCCACCTCAGGCCAATTTCTCCTAAATCTTCCTTTAGCAGATTACTTCAAACTGTATTCTTTTCCCCTTTCCAAGTTTTATTCTTCCCTCATCTCCATCCCTCTGTCAAAAAAGTTGACAGGTACAGCAAAAGGGGTATTTAGGGGGTCACAATACAGTTTCCTGCTCCATTCAATTATCCCTCTCCCACACACTCCTCGCCATCCTTTCCTATTGAAAAATATTTGGTTCAGCTGTACAAAAGTAATCCAAATTGTGGCCAATTAGGTAACCCCTAGTCACTGAAGCCTAATGGCAATGCTCTAGTCAAAGAAAACATAAATTATTAGCCATCACTTTCTCCTATCTTCCACAAGAGACAGCTGACTCTCCTTGTCATCACCTTCTAATTTAATGCTTCTAATCAACTGTGTGCAACCAGTTAGAAAGCTTTATAGATTCTTAAGATGAAATAAGAGTAAATAAGCTTTGAGTCAGGGTTTTCAATAAGGAATTAAACACATGGACTTTTAATACAAGCATTTGCGATAATTACTTCTAGGCTGAGGGGACTGTCTGGGCTTGCTTTCACAAGACAAAGTTAACAGAAGCATAACATATGGACAAGCTGGCCATTACTACTCATTTTTAATCAAGTATGCAAATGCCTACTGGGTTTTTTTATGCATTAATAAGGAAAATATCTTTCCAAATTTATTAATAGGTTTGGGTCTATATGATAAAGTTCATAACTTGCAGAGGAAGGACAACTAATGTGTTTAGGCTCTACTAGATGTAAGACACTGTGCTGGGCACATTTACATATATTAAATCACCTAACATTTATACTAAGGAACACTCAAGACACTAACAGTATATCCCCATCTAACAGATAAAGACACTGGGTTTACTCTAAGTCACACAGCTGGAGGTAAACTGGGATTTCAAAACAGGCTTAGCTGGTTTAGTGCGCTTTTTGCCACACCATACTAACCTCCCAACTTGAAAGGCTCTGAACATGTTAAGAACTCAATGACCTCCTCTTCTCACTCACCTTAGAGGCCACACTATCACCACTGCTTGGGTTGCTACAGCAATCCGGGTTTCCTCAGTTGGCTTCTCCTACCTCATGGCTATCATGGAAGAACTTTGTGACACTAAATCCCTTTTTCTCCTTTGGAAAGAATGGACACTTCCTACATTTGTTATTTTCCCATTTCCATCTATTATTCACACCTTAGTTAATATCTCCTGTCATTCTTTTTTTTTTTTTTCATAGGTTTACATATATACCCTCTTCATCCTTCCATTCTTCCTTCAAACCTTTTCCAAATTACTTCAGGAAACTTCCTCTTTTACCTCCCCATTTTCACTTGAAAATCAAACAAAATAATCCTAAATATGGCTGACAAATAAATATAGGAGCAGTTCTAAAGACATACCTGTATCAAAGAAAAAACAGCTGTAACTTTTTGGAAGACTTCTGCCATAATCATCTAAAAGTTTTGAAAACACCTAGTTCCCTTTCAGAATGTACATGAATATTCACCTGCCACTTTATGGCTTTTAATTAAATCTGCATTCAGGCACGATAGAAGTATTTCTCACTTAAAGACACTGATTTTCTGTATATTTATTGAGTTTGTTGTAATATTATTCTCCACCAACTTTTACTGAACAATGTAGAACTTCCAACCATAAAAGTCAAAACAGACTATAGTGGGCAAGCTTAGGAATTAAACATCATTCTTTTTTCGGGACACCTGGGTGGCTCAGCTGGTTGAGTATCCGACTTTGACTCAAGTCATGATCTCGTGGTTCATGGGTTCAAGCCCCACATTGGCCTCTGTGCTGACAGCTCAGCCTGCTTCACATTCTGTGCCTCCCTCTCTGCCCCTCCCCTGCTCACACACTGTCTCTCTTTCTCATAAAAAATAAACACGAAAAAAAAATTTTTTTAATAAACATCATTCTTTTCTATAAAGAAAAATAATTTCCAACTCAAAATATTCTCCCAAATCAACAATACCCTGCCTTGTACCAGAACCCATTCTACCTATAAGCCTCACTTGTAGGCAGAAGAAAAGTACTGAAAAGAACTTATTCTTAAACAGATAAAAAAGAAAAACTCGGTTTTACAACTTACTTCTCACCCAAAGCATTTTCAGTAAACTCTTTGCTGTCTGGAGGATGCCAGTTACATTAACTTGGATATTAATTTTTCTAACCTATGTAGGGTCAGTGAGAAATTACAACTTAGCAATATCAGGATTGGAAACACAAGTATCAATCAGCTTCAAGATCAAATGGTTAGACAAAGCCAGAGACAAAGAAACCCATGACCAATATGGAATTAAATAATTTCCACTGGCCATTCTTAAGAAGTTTCCTATTCTCTCTCATCCTTCACAAGCACAGTTTTATCTAAACAAAAACTGCTTCACCTCTAATTCAAAAACAAAGTTTACTTCTCTTCTAGGCATATTCTACATTCAGAAACCCCTTCAGAAATATCTTTGTACAACTACAATTTTGCATCTATAAAGCTGAGCTTATAAACTACACCCCATGACAATTTTTAAGTTGCTACTTAGTTCAAAACATTCTAAGAGGAACAAATGGGTCTTTCTGACTAGTGCCAGCAATGGTAAAAGACACAAAATAAGAGAGATTATAGGCTAAAATCCATCATTTTATACAATATAACAAAAAAAAACCTTTGACCATTTTCTAACCACAGAAAAATAATCTATAAATATTTAAGTCAAAGTTAACGGGCATTTCTATATACTGCACCCCCCTCAAATAAAGCAGAATCTAAGCATATTCTGCATTCCAAATACTCATCACCAAAGTCTTCTAAAACAATGTAACAAAAAAATAGTGATATTTGAATGTTAAAACAAAATTTTCAGCAACTCATACTGTTTAAGAAACAGCTATAATTTATCTTAAAAAGGAGAGGGGGAGAGAAGTTTTAAAAAAAATTCCAAGCAAAACAGAACCCTACCTTCTGCTGGATCTACTTGTTTCATCCATCACACCTCATGCCAATATCAATAATTCAAATATTAATGTTAAAAATACTTATTCTGTTAGGAAACTATGAGTTTTCTACAGGCTTGTATAAGAAAAGGAATATCAAAAATACTTGTTAAAACAAACTTCCCTCTACACTACGAACATTAAACACCTACGTTATTTTTAATATGTACTACATAGCAACCAAAACTCATTTCAGAATAAGTATTAACTATTAAAACTGACATTTTTTAAACATTAGATAAATACTCTCGCTTTAATAATACAAACACTATTTGTGAAGCACAGAACTAAGGATGCATTTTCACCTTCAATGCCAAGAACATCTATAATGTCTTATACTATTCCATCATAAACTAAAGTCAACCAGCCGACTATACTATAACAAGTATATAAATTTATCAAAACTAAAGGGTACCAAGGCTAAAAGGTTGACATAAAACATGGTGGAAAACTGATAACTAGTTTGCAACCCTTTAATAAAATCTATAATAGAATATATAATATTTGATACTTGTTTCAAAACACAGTATTTACAACAGGACAAAAATCATAAAATACAATGTACGATGAAGTATTTTTCATCTAAAAATAACTAATTGAAGTATATAATATCTTTGAGAAAAAGTTTTTCTGATCTTATCTAAACATTTAGAATAACACACTCTTTAGAATTAGAAGGGGGGCGCCTGGGTGGCGCAGTCGGTTAAGCGTCCGACTTCAGCCAGGTCACGATCTCGCGGTCCGTGAGTTCGAGCCCCGCGTCAGGCTCTGGGCTGATGGCTCAGAGCCTGGAGCCTGTTTCCAATTCTGTGTCTCCCCCTCTCTCTGCCCCTCCCCCGTTCATGCTCTGTCTCTCTCTGTCCCAAAAATAAATAAACGTTGAAAAAAAAAAATTGAAAAAAGAAAAAATAATTAGAAGGAACTAGCTACAGATCATTTAGCTTTGTTTGTATGTAAAGAAATCCTCCTATCCAAGGCCTCCACCCCCTTGTGTTAGTCTAAAATATTAGATAAATCATTTCAACCTAATGATAGTGAAACAAGATGAGGAAGTATCTCAAGTCAATTTTAACTTTTAATACCTTATTCCATTTTATGATATCAAGACTAGCAGTGTTTATTCACAAAAAATTTGAGAACTAGTCACAGAACTTGAACTGTCTCAGAATGTCCAGGCCAAGAGTTAATGTCTTGGATAATAAAAATTGTATTTTAATGTTAATCCAAACTAGACAAATGGTAAGTAAATCTGACACAAACCCTAACTGACAATAAACTCCCCCTCCCTGAATCTGTTCTTTTCTTCTTGCCTAATAAGTGAGACAAACTCATTTCCCAGCCTCCCTTACAGCTGACTGTAGTCACGTGACAGTGTTATAGCCATTGGAATATAAGGAGAAATGACATACATAACTCCTCTTAAGGGAAGAAAAATACCCTTTCTTCTTCCTATTGACATGCATAACGGTAACCATCTTGGACAACAAGAGAGAAGCCACATACTAAGAATAGCAAAGGACGACAAAGACGCCCAGGTCATGATGACTCAGGAACCTCTACAAAATCTCAAGATTGTTTTCATAGAGCAGTGCCTGGGGTGGCTTAGTTGGCTAAGCATCCAACTTTGGCTTAGGTCATGATCTCGTGCTTCATAAGTTCGAGCCCCGCACTGGGCTCTGGGCTGACAGCTCAGAGCCTGGAGCCTGCTTTGGAATCTGTGTCTCCCGTTTTCTCTGCCCCTCCCCCACTCACACTCTCACTCTCAAAAATAAATAATTAGAAAATAAATATATTTCTATCTTTAAAGTCTGTCACAGTGGTCACATCTATATTTTAACTAATATCTCTAATATAAATGATTAATGAATTACCTACATGACTGCTTCCTTATATTAGTATAGGCATATATGTACAAATGTACAATAACTGGGATGTCTTTTCATGTTTCAAAAATTATATGCCAAACACCATTAAATTTCATCAACTGGTCTCATTTTACCATGTATGAACACAGAGTTTCCATGGAAATTCTGAAAAATTTAACATGGATATATATGTGTTAATGATAGGCAGGTAAAAAATACACTCTAAGAAAAGGGTTAAAGGAGAAAATATTTTCCCATCTAAATTTCATTTACTATTACATAATAAGCTACACATATTTTTGTGTTAAACAAAACTTAAAATCAAAAATGATATCATTACTTATCAATTTTCTCTTAACACTGTTTTCTCAAGAAAAAAATTAAAATCCCAGGTTTCTACCAGATATAAACACCAAAACAAACTACAATACAAAAACCAACATGAAATTCTATCACCCAAAATGGTTTCATGTTTGAAAAAATTAACTTATTCATGATTATAAAACACAAGTGTTGACATTACCTGAGACTAAGATAAAAATGAAGACTTCAAGGAAGGGAATGCTGTAGAGTTGAAAAAGAAATCATGGCTGAGTTTCTACCTTTCGTAAGCTTCAAATACCCTCCACACCACCTTAATCACTTATGCCATCCAAGTCCTACAAAAAAAAAAAAAAAACAAAAATTACTTAGGAAAGGGGAAAAAATACTGTATAAATACAATCTGGAGAAACTGGTATGAATAATGAAGTGATCATTCTTTGTAAATACGAAAACTATGCCTGAATGACCAGAACAATGACTTGCTTTTAAGTCTGAAACCAGGAGAATAAAATAGTGGTAAATAGTAACTGTAAAATAACCTTGGCCTTATAAAGAACAATTTGCTTAAATCTGAATCTACAACTTCAGAGATAAGGGATGTTGAAGGAAATTCAGAGGGTTATAGACCTAAAAAGTTAGAAAAGAGGACGCAAAGAAACCACTTAAAAGATTAAGCAAAGATTAAGAAACCACTTAATAGCACTATTTACTGCTTTGTAAAGTCTATTAAGTGAAGAGGGAAGAAAATACAATACCAGGCTTGATAAATAAGAAAACAGAACTAGTCATGTACAGAATAAATATTTATTCACAACAGAAACAATTATAGTTGTAAAATGCTATAAAATATTTAGATACAGAAACATAATCAGCCAGGTCATCTCTGACAGAAAAAAGTGACAATAAGATGAGAATAATTAATCATAGGAAGACGGTGTACCATATCCAAAAAATACAAATAAAAATGAAGAACATAAGCTGTACACAATAAATCTGCCTGACAGTACTTCTGGGCAGAGTAAAGACTGAAGAGTTTATGGAATTCCCTACCATAGGTCTTTAAAAATATTAGATTCCTATCCATCAATAATAGTTTATATAAAGTCCACAAGAGGGGCGCCTGGGTGGCGCAGTCGGTTAAGCGTCTGACTTCAGCCAGGTCACGATCTCGCGGTCCGTGAGTTCGAGCCCCGCGTCAGGCTCTGGGCTGATGGCTCAGAGCCTGGAGCCTGTTTCCGATTCTGTGTCTCCCTCTCTCTCTGCCCCTCCCCCATTCATGCTCTGTCTCTCTCTGTCCCAAAAATAAATAAACGTTGAAAAAAAATTAAAAAAAAAAAAAAAGTCCACAAGAGACCAGGTGATATATGAAACATAATATGATTGTATATCAATTTTTACAGTGGTGTAAAAGCAAGAAAAATGGTCTTCCTCATCTAGAACAAAGTAGTATTTCCATCTTTGAACTTCCAAAAAATATAATACTAATCTACTTTTTAAAAATATTTCAATGCTGTATCCGTATTTTTTAAGAAGTTTACTTGTTTATTAACTAATCTCTACACCCAACGTGGGACTCAAATTCATGATCCCAAGATCAAGAGTCGCGTGCTCTTACAAATGAGCCATCCATGGGGCGCCTGGGTGGCTCAATCGGTTAGGCAGCCGACTTCACTTCAGGTCATGATCTCACGATCGTTGAGTTCAAGCCCCGCGTCGGGCTCTGTGCTGACAGCTCGGAGCCTGGAGCCTGTTTCAGATTCTGTGTCTCCCTCTCTCTGACCCTACCCCTTTCATGCTCTGTCTCTCTCTGTCCCAAAAATAAATTAACATTAAAAAAAAAAAAATTAAAAAATAAAAAAAATAAAAAAAAAAAACAAATGAGCCATCCAGGCACACCTGTATCGATATTTTTTTAGTTTAAATTCTGAGCACCTGGGTGGCTCAGTCAGTTAAGAGTCCAACTCTTCATTTCGGCTCAGGTCATGATCCCAGGGCCTTGGGCTCGAGCACCATCCGTGCTGAGCGTGAAGCCTGCCTCGGATTCTCTCTCTCTCCCTCTGCCCCTTCTCCTGTGCTCACACACTTTCTCAAAGATAAAATTAAACGTTTAAATTCTGATGGGGCTATTCATCCCTTAGTAACCTTCCATCTCAGAAATTTCCTTAATATTCATGCATGTCGATATTTCCAGATAAACTTTTGTCCAAAATAAAATTTATTTTCTTTCAATAGGATTGTATAATGTACAAACGATAGTGAAATGACAACAGTAACAATAACCTAGGCAGGGGGAAGAGAGAGTCACAATACGGAGTTGCTTCAATATATTATCTACAATGCCCAGTTTTCAACAATAAATTATAAGATTACTAAAGAAATGGAAAGCATGACATTTATATTAACAAACACTACAGTATCTGAGTATCTCCAGACGTTGGTTTAAGCAAACAAATGTTTCAAAACATCTATTATACATATGTTAAAAGAATCCATGCTTTAAACTTCTTTAATTATGAAAATAATCAACAAATAACAGATTCTCAATAAATGTACAGAAATTATGTAAAAGAACCACACAGGAAACTCTGAAGTCGAAGAGTACAGTAATTAAAACAAATATTTCCTAGAAGTGCTCAACAGCAGATTCAAGATGGCAGAAAAAAATTAATGACCTTGAAGACATCTACTGAAATTATCCAATCTGAAGAACAGAGAGAAAAGAAGTTGAAGAAGATTAAACAGAACCTCAGAGACCAATTTATCAACACTTTTGGAGAGGAAAGAACAGAGGGAAACATTTTTAATAAAATATCTAACAAAACTTCCCAGATTTTACTTTTAGTAAAAAGAAATAAAATCTATAGGTTTTAGGAATTCAATGAATCTCAGGTAGAATACAAAAAGACCCACACCTAGACACATCATAGTGAAACTGCTGAAAGCAAACACAAAGTGAAAAATAATGCAACCATAACAAGAAAAAATCACTCTGCACTGTGCAGGGAATTCAACATGATTAACACCTTTCAATCATAAACAATAGAGGCCAGAAAACAGTGGAATGGCATATTCAAAGTGCTGAAAGAAAAAAGCTGTCAACCAAGATGGCAGCAGAATTATCATCCAATAATGAAGGCAAAATAAAGTGTCTCAGACAAAGAAAGGATGAGAGAATTTTTTACTAGCAAACCTGCCTAACAAGAAATTTTAAAGGAAGTCCATCAAGCTGAAAGGAAAAGACAAAAGACTCAGATACAGAGGAAAAACAGAAGAGCATCAAAAATGGAAAATATGTAGGTTAATCTAAAGGACTCTATAAATATATTTTCTCATTTCTTCTCTCAGCATCTTTTAATGACATAAGAATATATGAAGCAATGATTATAATATATTGCTGGTTTTATAGCATACATAAATGTGAAATATATACAATAACAGTAGCACAATAGAGGAAGGAAAAAAATGGAAGCTATACTGGAGCAAAGTTTCCATATTTTACTGACAATGAATTAAAGTTAATATTAAGCAGACTGTTAAAATGCATAATGTAAACCCTAAAGCAACCACAAAGAATATATCTTTATATTTATATTTAATAAAGAAAAAAAAAATCAATGGAGTAATTATATGATACACTAAAAAATACTTGACATAAAAAGAGGCACTAAAGGAGGCACAGAGGAACAAAAATAAGAGACATACATAAAACAAGTGGCAAAATGACAAATGTAAACCCAGCCATGTCCATAATTAAATGTGAATGGTCTAAACAGCCCAATGCGAAGGCCGAGGGTGTCAGAATGGACCAAAAATGCCCACAAGATTTAACTATATTCTGTCAACAAGAGACACACTTTACATTCAAGACTGAAAGTTAAAAGATGAGTGGGAAAGGATATTCTATGGAAACAGTAACTGTAAAGAAGTGGATAGTTCTATCGATAACATAAATATATTAGTATTTGCCTTAAGACAAATATTACTGATGACAAAGGAAAGTATTTCATGATGATAAAATATCAATAAATCAGGAAGATATTGTTAACAATTATAAATGTATATGCACCTAAAAAGAGCCCCAAAATAATGAAGCAATAACATTATTGAAAAAACAGAAAATTCAACAATAGTTGGAGATTTCAATTCTCCATTCTATATAATTGATAGAATAACTAGACAGAAAATTAGCAAAGATACAGAAAACCTGACTCATACTAACAACAAACTAGACTAAACTGGCTTATACAAAAAACCTCCATAAACAACAGAATACATGTTGTTTTCAAGCACACAAGGAACATTCTCCAGGTCACACCAAAAAGTAGGCTACATAACAAGTCTCATAAATTTAAAAGGACGGAACTCATACAAAATACGTTCTTCAATCATAACAGAATTAAATATCCACTAAATTAGAAACTGGAAAATCCACATGTGTTCAGGAATTAAACTTCACACTTCTAAATAATTTAGGAGTCAAAAAAGAAATTAAAAGAACAATTAGAGAATATTTTTAACTGAATGAAAACAAAAACATCAAAATTTATGAGATGCAGCTAAAGTACTTAGAAGGAAATTTATAAATTTAACTAAACCCTAAAGTAAGCAAAGGGAATAATAAAGAGAGCAGAAATTAACGAAATTCAAAACAGAAAAAAACTTGATTCTTTAAGATCAACAAAACTGACAAACTTTTAGGCAGACTAAGAACAAAAAGAAAACACAATTACCAAAAACAGGAATGAAAGAGGGGATGGTAATACTGACCTCACAAAAATTAAGTTATAAGACGGAAATACAAGGTTATATGTAAATAATGCCTCAAAAAAATTTTTAAGAATTATAAAGGAAGGAATATTATAAGTAAATTTATGCCAACACATTATACAACTTTGTAACATGAACAAATTCCTAAAATGACACATATTATCAAAACTGACTAAAGAGGAAATAGAAAAATCTGAATGTAACAATTAAACAAACTGAATTAGTATTTCAAAATTTCCCACAAAGAGGAGCGCCTGGGTGGCTCAGCCGGTTAATATCTGACTTCGGCTCAGGTCACAATCTCACGGTTGGTGAGTTCGAGCTCCGAGTCGTGCTCTGTGCTGGCAGCTCAGAGCCTGGAGCCTGCTTCGGATTCTGTGTCTCCCTCTTTATCTGCTCCTCCCTTGTTCACGCTCTTTCTCTCAAAAATAAACATACATTTAAAAAAATTTTTTTTTAATTAAATTTCCCACAAAGAAAAGAACAGGCCAAAATGGCATCACTGATGAATTCCACCAAATATTTAAGGAAGAAATACTAATCCTTCACAAATTCCTTCACAAAACAGGAAAACGGTACATTCTGAAACTCAATCCGTGAAGCCAGAGTTAACTTGATACCAAAGTCAAAGAAAATTACATGAAAACTACTCAGCGATGCCTATAATTATAAAATTAGGTTAAAAAAAATTCTTACAAAATACTAGCAAACTGAATCTAGCAACATATAAAAAGGCCTACACACCATGACCAAGTAGGATGTACCCCATGAATGCAAAGGTAGTTTAACATCTGAAAATCAAGTAAGATAATACACTATATTAAGAGAATACAGGAAAAACCCATATGGGAGCCTCAATAGAAAAAAAGCACCCAACAAAATTCAACACCTATTCATGATAAAAACTCTCAACAAACTAAGACTAGAAACAGAACTAATAAATGAGTTCAGCAAGGTCACCATTAACGAGTTAAACAAGATCATAAAATATTAAATCAATAAATAAAATCAATTTTATTTTTAGAGTGATATCATGATGTTCTATCAAAAATTTGAATTGATGGGGCGCCATTGAGCCTTCCAGCTCAGGTCGCGATCTCACTGAACACTTAGTGAGTTTGAGCCCCGCATCAGACTCCCTGATGTCAGCACAGAGCCCACCCACTTCACATCTTCTGTCTCCCTTTCTCTCTGCCCCTCCCCCACCACCTGCTGGTGTGGACGTGCACATGTTCTCTTTCAAAAGACAGGAAGGAAGGAAGGAAGGAAGGAAGGAAGGAAGGAAGGAAGGAAGGAAAAAGGAAAGGAAAGGAAAGGAAAGGAAAGGAAAGGAAAGGAAAGGAAAGGAAAGGAACGGAAAGGAAAGGAACGGAAAGGAAAGAAATTTGAATTGATTCAGGGGCACCAGGGTCTGTTAAGCTCCAACTTCAACTCAGGTCATGATCTCACAGTTTGTGGGTTTGAGCCCTGCATTGGGCTCTACGCTGACAGCTGAAAGCCTGGAGCCTGCTTTGGATCTCTCTCTCTCTCTCTCTCTCTCTCTCTCTCTCTCTCTCTCTCTCTCTCTGCTCCTCGCCCACTCACGCTCTCTTTCTCCTTCAAATATAAACATTAAAAATATTTTTTAATTTGAATTGGTTCAAATTTTCTTTCTTATCCCTCAGTAGAATTTCAAAATTTTCTTCAGAATGCTCCCAGACATTTTATCTTTTTAGTTATTATGAATGTATACCTTTTCTTACACGATTAGTCCTAATGCCTATTATATTTGTATAAAAAATTATTTGTGTATATTACTTTTATAAGCAGTTCCTTTACTGAATTCTCTTAATACTATCAATACACAGACAAGCAGATGAACTGAACAGAAATGATTTCAGAAACATGTTCTCCAAAAACATGGAAATTCAGTATATGAGAAATGTGGCATTTCAAAATGTAAAAAAGAAATGCATCATTCAATAATTGGAATGGGGACAACTAGTTAGCCTGCCGGAAAAAAAGGAAAGCTAAATCTCTACATCTACTGTTTATAAGCCAAATATATTCAACATTAAATGAAGATTTTAAGCGAAGTAAACCATAAAAAAAAATAACAGAAAACCCATATAACTTTTTCAAGTACCATAATTCACTGAATCTAAAACTACCAATCTTAAGCTACATGACTATTTTATGTGTTAACTAAGAAAGAAAATAATGTCAAATTATGACAAACCAGCAATTCATGTCATTTCGGAGATGTGACAACACAGGAAAAAGTGAGCCCTACAATCAATGACGGAGACCTTTTAAACTTTATACAGAAACCCCCCATGCCCAGCCATAAAGGAAAAGACTAAATTCAATCATAAAAAATGAAAACTTCCATAAGGTAAAATCAAAATCATAAGATCAGAAGAAGAAAAATTCAGTGAAAATAATTTGCCTAATGAATGACTAGGGACTCAGCACAGGACCAAAAAGATCACTGAAAATATACATACAGCCAATAATGGAAAAATGCTGAAGCTCACTCATAATGAAATTTTGGAAAGCAATACTAAACAACAAAATACTAACAAATTATTAAAAAGTTTGACACTAGCTAGCGTGGTCATTGAGCTAGAGATTCCCATTTTCCTAGACTTACTGATATTGGAATAATCCTTTTAGGCAATTCATCCACCTAATTATTAAATGTACATGCTCTCTGGGCCAACAATTTTTCCCTTAGGGATTTATACTGCATGCACTTTTTAAAATATACGCAAAGACATGTCCAAGAATATCTACCATATTACCATTTATTATAGCAAAAGCACCTGAAAACCTAAACAGCCATTAATAAGTAAGCAGTTAATAAAATTATGGTATACCCAAATACTGGAATACTACACATAATGAAAAGAGAAGAAATGATATGCAAAAATGCAGAAATTAACAACAAAAAAGATATATTGCTAAACAATATGTATGGTGTGATCTCAATTGTGTAAAGAATATGTAAATACAGGTATACATATAAATATCTGCATATATATAGAAAATGTCTGAAAGAATACACACATACATATACACACATTAACTGTGAAAAGAAACAAGGAAAACCTTTTTTTTTAACCTCATAACATTTTCTAATGCCTAAGTGTGTCTCATCTTATAACAAACCTGGGTAAGGAAATGTTGAAGGAGTGAGAAATGTTGAACTTGACAATTACCAGAAAACTTGGAAAAAGAAGGAAATCTTAAAATACAGCCACTAATATTGTCACATACTCATTTTTAAAGAATTCTCAAAACTAAATTTACGAGAATCTTCAGAATTTTTATAATCATTAACAACTGACATGCGAATATGTGCCACTGACAGATATGTAAATACCCTGAAAACTGTTAAATATTTAATTTTCTTTCACTTGTTTGAAGGATAAAGCACAGGCCTAACATATGTACCAACATAAGCCAACAAGAAAGGAGAGGATCATCTGTCTTCCTAAAATAAGGGAACTGGGCCTAAAAAAGAAACATGCAAGTAATCTAGTTAAGTGAGAAAAGATAATGATCTACATCCTATAAAACTAATACCATTAACTCTTTTCAATGTATAGACATTCGTTATTTATATATAGCAATACCATGCCATATATGTGTGTGTGTGTGTGTGTATATATATATATATATATATATGTCATGCTTATATGTAAGTGGGTATAAAAGGAAAAACGATCATCCAGTAAATACAGAGTGCTATCCAATAGTTGTGATTAGTGCTGTTCATAATACAAGCACATGGGCATCTATCACAGGTAAAAATAAAGACTGAGTAAAACAGTGTTAGATTACCTCTATATAGTATGTCAGGCAAATGCCCATCCCACCAGATCACTTGGCTGAATTTCCAAGCTCCCGATTCCTCCCCTCTATCCTATAAAAGTACAAAAATACAGGTTATCTCCCAAAAGAATCAGAATTAGACATATTCTTAAAGTCAGATAAAATAATTATACCTAGATATGCTAAATCTAACAACATTCTTTCCAAGCCAGATACTGGATTAATAGATATGGTTGGATTAAATAGAATTAGTAGCAACTAATACTTAATGACCCATCAGTGATAAATGATATTCCAAGGAAATGACCAGAACCTAATTGGACTTTTTCAAGCTTAATTTCTAGTTGAGGATTAAGATCTCTTTAAAATCAGAGCAATAACCCAAAATTATCTTAAACAACTTTGAAATAAAAAAAGTAAACACAAAATGTGCTTCATTAAAATCTTATGTTGATACTCTCCATTATTCAAAGAGTACTACTTCCTGACAAAACCCCAAAATAACATTTCCCTCAGTTCAAAAGTCTAGCTACATTAATATAGCTTTTAAAAATACAAAAACATTAAGTATTTAAAATTTTCAAGGTGGGGCACCTGGGCGGCTCAGTCAGGTAAGTATCTGACTCTTGATTTCTGCTCAGGTCATGATCTCACAGTTCATGAGTTAAGCCTGCATCTGGCTCTGCACTGACTGAGGAACCTGCTTGGGATTCTCTCTCTCCCTCACCACACCCCCATCTTTCTCTGCCCCTCCCCCACTCGTGCACATGCTGTCTCTCTCAAAAAACCATTTAAAAATTTTTTTCAGGGGCGCCTGGCTGACTCAGTTGGCTGAGCATCCAACTTCAGCTCAGGTCACAATCTCATGTTTAGTGAGTTCAAGCCCCATGTCGGACTCTGTGCTGACAGTTCAGAGCCTGCTTCACATTCTGTGTCTCCCTCTCTCTCTGCCCCTCCCCCACTCGTGCTCCCTCTGTCTCTGTCTCTCTCTCTCTCACTCTCTCTGTCAAAAATAAACATTAAGGGGCGCCTGGGTGGCTTGGCCGGTTAAGCGTCTGACTTCGGCTCAGGTCATGATCTCACGGTCCATGAGTTCGAGCCCCGCGTCGGGCTCTGTGCTGACAGCTCAGAGCCTGGAGCCTGTTTCAGATTCTGTGTCCCCCTCTCTCTCTGCTCCTCCCCGTTCACGCTCTGTCTCAAAAATAAATAAACGTTAAAAAAATTTTTTTTTAAATAAAAATAAACATTAAAAAAAATTTTTTTAATTTTTTTTTCAAGGCAAAGGTATTTAATAATACCAATATGGTCCATACATATTTTTTAAGTGTTATGCTATAATCAACCTTTTAACAGAGACTAACACAGAAAGTTAATATCCTATGTTGGTACTGCATTAATACTGGACACATATAATTTCCTTTATGCAACTGGGGTATTTTTTGCTGGCATATGAAAGGGAGGTAATAAAGACAATGAAGACTGAAAGCTGAAACTTTATTAGAAACAAAGAATAGGGCAAATTTAATTTTTTATTCAGAAATAACAAAGCATTTATATAACAGCCCTAACACACATTTTCAGGGCTCAATAAATATCTTGCAAATCAATAAAAGCTATAAACGTAAAAGCAAAACAATTAAACTTTAAATCTTGAGGAAATAACCAATATATTAATCCAAAATTATGTTTATATAATTTTATCGAGGGATCACAAACACTACAGCCTTTCTGATAATGCAGCATTTTCTATTCCTCAGCCAGTCAGTAGCTTTGTTGCTAAAATAATTACCAATCAAGAAATCTATTTAAAATTTTTTTTCTACTAAGCTCTTAATTGCCTGCCTCAAAGCTTTGTTTCCAAGCACTCAGAAGAGCATATATGCCATCATTCTCAATTATGTAAAACAATTTTTGAATACATACTTGCCATAAAACTGTACTATTGTGGTGGACATTATTAAAAACAGGTAAAGTAAAGCAAAACTGTATTTGCACTACACTGCTATCTATGGTCTTCACTGTGTTCAACTTTTAGAATTTTTTAACTTAATGTTTATTATTTATTTTTGAGAGGGAGACAGAGTGCAAGCAGGGGAGGGACAGAGAGAGAGAGAGAGGGAGACAGAATCCAAAGCAGGCTCCAGGCTCTGAGCTGTCAGCACAGAGCCTGACATGGAGCTAGAACTATCAAACTTCGAGATCATGACCTGAGCTGAAGTCAGACACTTAACCAATGGAGCCACCCAGGTGTCCTCAACTTTTAGATTTTCTAAAGCTATAGAACAGTGTAAACTTGAACAGAAAAAGCAGAGCAAAGTCTACATACAAGAAATAAAAATGTCTTCTAATTATATATTTTAGTATTACATTATGAGTCTTTTTGAAAGTTGACTGGGTATATTTACCCCACAATCAAGACAGTTATTTCATATGCCATCATGGAATATGGTAAAATAAAATCTACAGACTGGACAAATGTTTTCAAAATGTTAATATTCTGTTGAAAACATTTTCACAAAAAGCCTACTCATCTTCTTGCATCACTTTTGATTCAAAGCCCTAAATTAAGGCTATCATACATCAAAGAACATAACTAGACATGTTAAAAGAGAAAAAATAAAATAGTAAAGCAAAAAGAAAAAGGAAACATGCCCCCCCACACACACACATACACACCCACATGCACAAAATATTATTACCTCAAGGTCTAAACCTGTAACAGAAATTTTGGAATATATTTCCCATTGCAATGTTTCCTCTACCATGGAAACACACAGTTTTCCCTAACTCACTTGCCACACAGTCTCTGTCTCTGGAACTCTAATTCATTTAGCATCATCTACCAATTTCACTTCTCCTTCCAAGTCTCTATTCTTCCTTTAAATCTCCCACTCCTCTCTGCCAACAATAAGGAAAGAACCTACCAAGCTGGAAACTGAAGACCCTGCAAGTACAAAAAGAGAGGTACAAAGCTCCTGAACCACCCAAAGGTCAATTATAATCTTCCTCTTTCAACATGCTTCACTCCCTCACTTCAGGAGTTATAGTGAATATTCCTTCTTGGCAATTCCTAGGATTTAAGATTTTGCTAGCTAAATATTCCCTAATTATATCACTTGTGCAGATATAAACAGTGAAATTAAGACTAAAACTGTTTTAAGGTAGCAGTATATTTATGCTGTCAATAAAAATATTTTTAACCAATGATAGATGTTAATATAACAGATCCATACTATACTGTGAATATGGACTTTTCATTTCACATGGTATAAACTCTCACACTTAGTTAATAATTAAGGCAATTTTCTACCAATACCAATTTTAATAACTATGGCACATTAAGAAAATAAATGAAGTATTTTTCAGGGACCATTAGCTACTGTCCTCCCATTATTTAGTTTTGAAAGACTGGCAATATTCCAATATACATACCAGCAGGTGGGCTGATTCATTAATTAAGCCAACATTTTTGTCATTAATTTGAGTCAATGTTCTGATCACCTGATATGCATGTACAACATGCTATCTAAGATTCCTAAGACATGCATAAAATACCACGGTCTCTGCCCATAGGAGTTCATAAGGTAGCAAAGATGCTAAGTACACATACAACAAATAATGTTAATAATAGTAACATTATGTAGTAAGGGGCTATAATTAAAGTTTAAGCAATTTATTATAGAAAAAAATCAAAGCAGAGAGCACTCACTTCTTCCTCTGCTACCTTTTCAAATGAAAAAGAATTAACCTTTTAATGTTCACTTTACCTTTAAAGATGCAATGAATATATACTTTAGCCTTTGCTTAGCAGTGTTCCTAGGACTTTGCATATTAACTCTCATAATCCAAACAACAAACTTATGAGAGTGGTGCTATTAACTACTCACATTTTACAAGAGAGAAAAACTGAAGGGTTAAATAACTTACCAAAGGTTACAAAACTAGTAACTGGCGGAACCAAAGTCCTTATAATGGTCTGCAAGGCCCTCCACAATCCACCACAAGGCCCTCCACAACCCACCACCACCACCTTTCAGACCTCATCTTCTATACTTTCCCCCTTGCTCCACATGAGTCCAGTAACCAGACTTTCTTATCTCCCTGTATCTTCTAGCATGCCATTGTCTTAGGCCTATTGTACTCGCTATTCTAGGCCTGGTATACTTTCTCCCAGAGATACTTATAACTAAATCCTTTACGTACTTTCAGTCTTTGCTCAATCATCATCTTGTTAATGAGGCTTTTTCCTGCTATGCGATTTAAAACTGTCCCCACATGCACTCACACCCAATACCCCTTTTATCTGTTATACATTTTCCATAATAGTTACCACCTCTTAACATGCTAGGTAATCTACTTGCTTATGATGTTTACCGTTTTCTGCCCCTAACTATATAACATAAGTTCCACAAGGGCAGGAATTTCGTTTTGTTCACTGATCTTAAGACCCTAAAACAATGTATTGCACCTAGTAGATACTTGGTATTTTTTAAATGATTATAAATAAAGTTGAACTCCAATACAGAAATCAAGCTCCAGAAGCTTAACCACACACACGACACTATCTCTCAGTTACGGAATCACAGAAAACAAAATTGAAGCATCTAGAAAAGTCACATTAACCTAATGCAGCAGAGAACCTCGTATCAAAACCAGCCTAGTGGGGATTTGGCAACATTACCCTTCAGCTTGGGAATTTCCCTAAAAAGGCTTGTTGGTTTTAACAATAAATTAGCATACTGAGGAGTCTACTATATACATTGTATATACTATATACAGACAGGCATTGTATCAAATAGAAAATAATTCTGAGCAATGTAAAGAATAGTTTAATCCCAGCTAATTTCCAGTCTTGTTTTAAAAGACCATTAATAATGAATTTCAGAAGTACTCTGTTAGAAAAGCTACAAAATGGCATGCACATTAAAACAGACAGAAGAAACTTCTTCAGTTCCTTCAAATTTTTCACACCCTCCTAGAGAAACCTAAGCAACTTCATTAAGTATTTTCAAAGTATCTTTATGTTGTTGGCCCAGAGTACATTCAGTCTACCAAATTATGTTTCAGCTGTCATCTTTGTCTAGAAAAGTAAGATTGCAAAAGATGAGGTTTTATGAATTAATGATCGAAATTCAGATAAGAAACTCCCACAAAAACTGTCAAGAATATAGAGTTCTAAGACAATAAAAAAAAATTTTTTAAAGTGGGGCGCCTGGGTGGCTCAGTCGGTTATGCCTCCAACTTTGGCGCAGGTCATGATCTCATGGTTTGTGAGCTCAAGCCCCTATGTCAGGCTCTGTGCTGACAGCTGAGAGCCTGGAACCTGCTTCGGATTCTGTATCTCCCTCTCTCTCTGCCCCTTTCCTGCTTGCACCCTGTGTCTGTCTGTCTCTCTCAAAAATAAAAAATAAATTTTTTTAAAAAAATTTTTAAATAAAAATAAATAAATAAATGAAAGAGGGGTGGGTACCTGGGTGGTTCAGTTAGGTAAGTGTCCAACTCTTGATTTCGGCTCAAGTCGTGATCTCATGGTTAGTGGAATCTAGCCCCAAGACAGGGCTCCACGCTGAGCACTGGTTGAGGATGCCTGGGATTCTCTCCCTCTCTCAGCCCCTCCTGCGTGTGTGTGTGTGTGTGTGTGTGTGTGTGTGTGTGCGCGCGCGCGTGTGCATGTACAGGCACATGGACATAGTCTCTCTCAAAATAAACTCTTAAAAAAATTTTAAAAGAATATAACCAAAACTTAGCTGTTTTATAAGTATTTCATTGTATCATGTACCTTAATGTTACTTCCAAATATAACCACTGTAGAAAAGCCATTCATTGATAAAAATGCATAGTTCTTGGTTAATTAAGATTATCTCTTTTAAAGTGTCATTTTAAACAGAGAGGGAAGCAAACCATAAAGACACTTGAATACAGAGAACAAACAGGGTTGCTAGAGGGATTCTGGGTGGGGGAATGGGCTAAATGGATGATGGGCATTAGGGAGGGCACTTGCTTGGGACTTGGGATGAGCACTTGGTGTTGTAGGTAAGTGAAAGATCACTAAATTCTTTCTACTCCTGAAATCATTATTACACTACATGTTAACTTGGATTTAAATTTAAAATATAAAAAGTCACTTTTAGTTTCACTGAAATGTGTATGCTTACAAAATTTTAACTACTGATGCTTCTATGCACTGCCAAATAAAAAGGCTACCTCTTGCCCTTTAAATGTAATCAAGAAAAGCACAAAGCAATGAAAAGAATAATAGCACATATGGTATAAGAATCTGAAACAAAAAATGCTTTAGCATCTTTTAAAGTCCTTTAGCATATTTTAACTACATCACACTTTAAGGTTAATTAGTCAAGTTCTGGTTTTACATTAGTTCTAACTTTTGTGATTTATATGAATAGACATACATAGACATGCATAGACATACGTGTTCTTTAATTTACACCAGCTGCTTTGAAAATTAAAAGGTATTAGAACTCTATCTGAATGATGGTCATCCAACAGTATATTTTTCATGACCTGATCTATCGCAAGCAGGAATGACAGCCCAACAAATTCAAACCAACCGCCCCAGAAATTACCCTGACCAGGTCTCTCTTCATTTTCTTTTTAAATTTTTTTAATGTTTATTTATTTTTGAAAGAGACAGACAGACAGGGTAAAAGAGAGACACAGAATCCAAAGCAGGCTCCAGACTCTGAACTGTCAGCACAGAGCACGACATGGGGCTCGAACTCAGGAACCTTGAGATCATGAGCTGAACCAAAGTCAGACGCTTTACAAACGCTTTAACTGACTGAGCCACCCAGGGGTCTCCTGCCCAGGTCTTTCTACAACCATTTTCCATTTCCACTCTCAACAAAAGTCAGGCCAAAATCTTATAAACTTTGCAATTAGTGTAGTTAATCCACTTAGTTGAGAATGAAAATCCTACAAAGTGGTAATCAAATTCTTAAAAGAAAACAGCCCAAAGTGAGTAAAATAAGCCCATGAACTGAAAACTTTCACCTGTCCTGGACCTTTTCAAATCACCTAGCCAGTAAACATTTGACAAACAAGAAACTTGTCCACCACAAGCATTTTTATAAACTCCTTAGACTAAACTAACTTTTAAATCTAAATTACATGTTGAGGGGAGACACCGTCCCAAAACTGTGGCAAACTATCAAGCAACTATGTAATCTTCCCCCAATTTTACTAACAGAAATTCACTATTAAGATTAATAAGCCACTCTGAAATCACTGTTGCACCGTATAACTTGAATGTAAATTTTAAAAAAGTAAAAAAAAAAAAAAATTAGTAAGCCACTAAACTCAAGGAAAAGCTGCTTTACTTTTACTTGTACATAAATTTTTACTGAATACACATTAATTTGTAAATATTTTATACTATCATGATCAAGATGACTCAGGCACTATAAGCATACTCTAATAAAGTATTGCATGGTATACAAAGTGCTTTCACTTGTCCCATTTCACCTGACCTCCTACAATTACTTAAGCAGGTATTAGTATCTCTGAAATTCATCAGGTTAAGTACCCAAGTTTACACATAAGTGTCAAAGACTTCAACCAGATCCTCTGCCTCCTAATAAATGTCTACTCTAACATAGCACCACCACAGGAAAGGTCTTCCCAAAATTAAACTATACTTAATGTTACCTTAATGTCCTGGCAATCAAAAAAATTTTTGAAGTATATTATCAATGAACATAGAATTTTAAATTAAAATGCTATCTACAGGGGCACCTGGGTGGCTCAGTCCGTTAAGGGTGCTGACAGCTCAGAGCCTGGAACCTGCTTCAGATGGTGTCTCCCTCTGTCTCTGCCCCTCCCCCGCTTGCCCTCTGTCTCTTTCAAAAGTGAATAAACATTTAAAAAAATAAAAATAAATAAAATGCTATCTACAATAGTTACCATGTAAATAAACAGAAAATTAAATTCATCTGCTTTTTGTAACATAAAAATTATCCCACTCTAATAACTAAAGAAACCCTTAAAAATGTTAATACCCAATTAAAAATTAAAGTTTAGGGACACTGGGTGGCTCAGTTGATTGAGCATCCGACTTCAGCTCAGGTCATGATCACGTGGTTGGTGGGTTCGAGCTCCACATCAGGCTCACTGCTGTCAGGCAGAGCCCACTTTGGATCCTCTGTCACCCTTCTCTCTACCCCTCCGCCCGTTTGCACTCTCTCTCAAAAGTAAACATTAAAAAAAATTTAACATTTATTTACATTTGATTTTTTTTTTAATGTTTATTTATTATTGAGAGACAGAGAGACACAGAGCATGAGCAGGGAAGGGGCAGAGACAGGGTGAGACACAGAATCTGAAACAGGCTCCAGGCTCTGAGCTGTCAGCACAGAGCCCAACGCGGGGCTCGAACCCACGAACCGTGAGATCATGACCTGAGCTGAAGTCGGTTGCCCAACCAACTGGGCCACCCAGGCACCCCTACATTTGATTTTTTTAAAGTGTCAAAGTGAACAAAAACGTCTTATTAAAATATTATTACAAATCATAGACAAAACTGGAATTATTACTTCTCATATGAAATATAACTTAAAACGCTCACTTAATAACTTACAAATGGTCCACTAAAGTCAGTTCATCTTTTGACAATTTTCATCTTATTCAATACCAGAGTCAATCATTCTTCTCTCCTCTGTCTAGAATGCATGCGTGGAATTACACTAAGCACTAGACACAATGTAGAGGTGTGCCCACAAATAAAACAAATGGTTTTTAATCTGATTAGGAAATTGACATTTGCCATCAGAGTCGCTCAAGAGAATACCTCAAAAAGAGGCTGCAAAGAACTCCAGTGATTTCTCCCGATAAATGCAGTAAATATATTAAGTTTGAACAATTCATGAAATATGTCTGTGAGATTGTTTTTCTAAATAGGAGAAGTTGATGTAGCAAGTTAACTCGTCATTTAGAAACAAAAGCTTCTACTAACATAGAATGGACATTTTCTTATTTGGGTCAATTTATCCTCAATTAGAAAACCAGGAAATGTAAAAGCAGGACATTTTATCTGCCCATTTCAATCTATAAATTAGAAACAGATTACATTGGCTGCATAACACAAGATTTTCAGTATTGTTTTGAAAAATATTTGTTAATATTAAAATACTATAATGTATCACTGGAATTACTAAACATCTTAAGTGTAAATAATTAAACACATCCTTGAAGAAAGCACTCAATTTATAACCTCATTTTTAATTAACTACATAACAAGATTCTGTTCATGTGACAGATGCCTAGTCCTGACACCCTCTTGAACTGGTTATGACTGACTTCCCCAAAACTTAGGTGTCTGATATTCTGATTTGTAACTGAAGCAAACATTTATATAGTGCTTAAAACCTCACAAAGCACATATCCGTATGCTATTATTTTCAAAGCTGATATAACCTACTGTCTGGAGATCATGATGGTTGACAAAAATTACGGAACTTGAATTTCCAGTCTAGGTAAGATGGCACAGAGCTGTGTTCCCCTGCCCCTCCTCATTAAGCACAATTATAAACCATGGAAATAACACAAGAGACAACCAGAGGTAAACTCTGCAAATAGTAAGGCAATGAACCAGTTTGGGACTACAAGTATGGGGAAACAAAAGAACAGCAGGGTGTTTTTAGTCCCCACACCCAACAGAAAAAGGCAACCCAGACTGCCATTTCCTGACCACCAACTTAGCAACAGAAGGCAGACCAGGCAGTCACATTCCTCCCCCCAAATTACACTGGAGTCCCTCTGCAACATAAAAGGAAGATTAACTGGAAGCCCAACCAACAACAAAACCGAGGTAAAAAATTCTTCCTTACCCATTTGGCATGAGACTCCTGTTTTCCACCTAGAGATACAGAGACAAGTAGGCAAACTGAGGGACCCAACCACAACAAGCCGCTAGCTAGTTTGGGCTAAGACTCTCCTCTCTCACCCAGGGACAGGGGGACAGGGAAGAATGACATGGGAGGAATAATAGGAGGATCTACCAAAATCATCTCTCATCTAGATATAACAAGAAGCTCCGCATAGGGAAAACCCTTTTGCTCCGTCAGTCACCACCAGCAAGGACTAGTGGCAACCCAGCAGCATCGGATCAATTAAGGTGACCACAAAGGCTCTGAAAATTAAAACTGCCATTGGAAACACAGTCTACAAAGGGGGCCAAGATCTGTATTCTAAACCTAAATAGGCGGACTGTCCACTAAAATGAAAAATATAAATAGGGCTCAGAACTTCCTAACTAAAGATAAAATAGAAAGGACTCAAGAAGTCATGATTAAGAAAAGATAATCAACTAAGGCCAATGCAGAGATGCATCAGACACTGGAATTATTTGACAAATTATCTTTTATTTAAAACACAAGAATAAAAATGTTTCAGCAATTAAGAATTTTCCCAAAACAAGTGAGAAAATGGAAAATCTCAGCAAAGACACAGAATTTATTAAAAAATAAAAGCAAAAGAAAATTATAGAACTAAAAAATAATAGAAAAATTTTGAACTCACTGCATAAACTCAATACAAACACAGAGATGATAGGGAAGAGAATCACTGAAGGTCAGTACGGAAAACAGAACTCACCCAATCTGAACAAGAGAGAAAACAGGAAAAAAAAATTAACAGTCTTGGAGAACTACAGGCCAATAACATAAGATCCAACATTCTTATCACTGGAGTCCCAGAAAGGAGAGGGGCTGAAACAGTATTTGAAGAAACAATGGCTGAATTCAAATGCGGCAAATACAAACTTACAGATCCAAAAAACTGAGCAAACCCAAGACAGAATAAACACAAACAAATTTACACCAAGACACATAGTAATTAAATGTTCAAAATTAAAACCAAAGAAGAAACTTTGAAGGCACCAGAAACAACCGTATTACTTATAATGGAAACTTTAAATGACCCCAGATTTCTCATCTAAAACCAGAAATTTATTTCTCACAATTCTGGAGGCTAGAAGTCCAAGATCAGGATGTCAATATGGTTTGGTGAGGGCTCACTTCCAGGTAAAAGACTCCTTTCTGTATCCTCACAAGACAGAAATGGCCAAGGGAGCTCTTCTGGCTTCTTTTACAACAGTACCGATCCCATTCATGAGGGCTCCTCCCTCATACCTAATCACCTTCCAAAGGCCCCAACTCCTAATAGGATTTCAACATATGAATTTTAGGGAAATACATTCAGACCACAGCAAGGAACAAAGGGGCCATTTTTAAAAAGCATTCCCAAAAGAAGAAAAACTAAAAGAATGTGTCATAAAGACTGGCTGAAGAAAATGTTTCAAACAACAGGAAGAAAAGAAATATGGGTATACACAACAGATTATCTTTTCCATCATTAGCTTTATAAATCATACCTGATGACTGAAAGCAAAAATTACGACACTATTTCATACCCAAGACAATTATGTTTAAAAGTTGAGAAGGTAGGGGGCACCTGGGTGGCTCACTCAGTTAAGCACCCAACTTGGGCTGAAGTCATGATCTCATGGTTTGTGGGCTGGAGCCCAGTGTCAGCTCTGTGCTGACAACTCAGAGCCTGGAGCCTGCTTCAGAATCTGTCTCCCTCTCTCTGCTTCTCCCCGACTTGAGCACCCACTTCTCTCTCTCTCTCAAAAACAAACATTAAAAAATAATAATAATAAATAAAAGTTGGAAAGGTAAAGGGTAGAACAGAAGTGAAATTT
The DNA here is from genome assembly GCF_022837055.1 of Prionailurus viverrinus. Taxonomy (NCBI): domain Eukaryota; kingdom Metazoa; phylum Chordata; class Mammalia; order Carnivora; family Felidae; genus Prionailurus; species Prionailurus viverrinus. The sequence goes on along the minus strand of NC_062569.1, from coordinate 88,720,442 downwards.
ACACACTTCAGTTGAAACTATAAAATGTGGATACTAGTAGACTGTTATAAATCACATATGCATACTGTAATAACTACAACCACCGCAAAAACTACAGCAAGACAGACTCCAAAACATTATAAATAGACCTTCTACAAATTATAAAAGATGGAATCCTAAAAAATGTTCCAATAATCTGCAGGAGGGCAAGAAAAGAGAAGCAGAAACCAAAAGCCAGAGAAAATAAGCAAAAAATAATAAAATAGCAGCTATAAGGACTAACAGATCATTAATTACCTCAAATGCAGATAGTCTAAATAAACCAATCAAAGACAGACTGGCAGAGCAAATTTTTTTAAATGGCCCCATATGTTGCTAACAAGAAATGTGGTACCATACGTTGAAAAGAATGCTAAAGCTATAGCAATACTTTTTTTTTTTTTTTAGAAAAGCAGAGTGGTTATATTAATAACACATTTAACCAACAGAATTGATATACACATGAAACCTGAACAACTCCCTCACACAAAATCCATGTATGACTTCTGACTCCCCAAAAACTTAATTCCTAATAGCCTACTACTGACCAGAAACTTTACAGATAAAAAACAATCCATTAACATACATTTTGTGTATTACATTATATACGGTATTCTTAAAGTTAGATAAAAGAAAATGTTACTGAGAAAATAAGGAAAACACATTTACAGTCCTGTACTGTAAAAAATCCAAATATAAGTAGACCAGCACAATTCAAACCCATGTGATTCGAAGGTCAACTGTATATGAAATACTCCACCCAATGACAGCAGAACACACATTTCTTTTCAAGCACCCATGGAACATTCACTAAGGCAGATCATATCCAGAGCCACAAAACAAACCTCAACAAATTTATAAGAATTAAAATAATAGAGTGCATTCTCTGACCATAATGGACCTAAACTAGAAATCAGTAACAGAAAGACAACAGGGTTGCCTGAGGGCTCAGTAGGTTGAGCGTCTGACTTTGGCTCGGGTCGTGATCTCACGGTTAGTGGGTTCGAGCCCTGCGTCGGGCTCTGTGCCAACAGTTCAGAGCTGGCAGCCTGCTTTGGATTCTGTGTCTCCCTCTCTCTCTGCTCCTCCCCCACTCACACAGTCTCTCTCTCAAAAATAAAAAATTAAAAAAAAAGAAAAAACAAAACCTAGAAACATCAGGAAAAAACAACACAATTCTAAAAAGTGCATGGGTCAAGGTGGAAATTTCAAAGAAAACTTTAAAATACAGACACATAAAAATGAATGAAAATAAAAACACAACATGCCAAAATTTGTGAGATGCAGCTAAAGCAGTAATTAAAAGGAAATCTATAGCACTAAATGCTTACAATAGAAATGAAGAAAGATCTCAGGGGTCCCTGGGTGGCTCAGTTGGTTGAGTGTCTGACTCGATTTCAGCTCAGGTCATGATCTCACGACCCTTGTGGAGCTTGCTTGAGGTTATCTTTGTCCCTCTCCCTCTGTCCCTCCCTCTCAAAGAAAAATAAATACATAGTAAAAATAAATAAAAATAAATGAAGATCTCAAATCAAAAACCTAATTGCCTACCACAAGAAACTTAAAAAAAAAAAAAAAAAGCAAAATATATATAAACCCAAAGCAAGCAGTAGGAAGGAAACAATATAGAACAGAAATTAATGAAATTGAAAACTGGAAAATAGAAAAAATCTGTGCAGCAAAAATTTTGTAAGTATTTAATAGGACTAACAAATAAAAAACAGAGAAGACACAAATCACTAATGTAATGATTCAAAAGTGGATATCACTACAGAACTTGCACCAACTAAAATACAGTAAGGAAAATACTACAAAACAACTTTACATTCTCAAATTTATCACTTCGAAGAAATTTCTCAATTTATCAGAATTATACTACCTAAACTAAACCAAAGTGAAATAATCTAAATAGTTCTATAACCATTTAAGAAAAATGAATTCTTAATTTAAAAGCGCCCAAAAAGAAGACTCCAAGCTCAGCTTCACTGGGAAGTTCTACCAAAAAAATTTAATAAAGAATTAAATTCCAGTTGTTCACAAATTCCTCCCAAAAATAGATGAAGGCACATTTCTTAATTTATCTTATAAGATCAGTATCACTGATACCAAAACAAAATAAAGATGTCACAAGAAAAGAAAATGGCAGGGCGCCTGGGTGGCTCAGTCAGTTGAGCAGCTTTTGATTTTGGCTCAGGTCACTATCTCACGGTTCATGGGATCGAGCCCCATGTAGGGCTCTGCACTGACAGCTTGAGATCCTCTCTTTTCCCTCTCTCTGCCCCTCCCCAACTTGTGCATGTGTGCTCTCTCTCAAAAAATAAACATTAAATTTTAAAAAAGAAAATGACAAGCCATTATCTCTGATTATAGACATTAAAATCCTCAACAAATACTAGCAGACCGAATTCACTAACACAGAAAAATGAGTATGCACAATAACCAAGTAGATTTATCTCAGAAATGCAAAATTGGTTTAAGATCTGAAAATCAAGTAAATACACCCTACCAACCGAATAGAGGACAAAACCTTTATTTTTTGTAGATCATCTCAGCAGATGCAGAAAAGCATGTGACAAAATCCAACATCCTTAAATAACAAAAACATTCAAGAAATTAGGCACAGAAGAGAATCTCCTCAACCTGATAAAGGCCATCTACAAAAATTCTAATGTTATACTTAATGATGAAATACTGAATGCTTTCCCCCTATGACCGGAAACAAGACAAAGAGGACTAGTCTCACTACTTTGATTCGACACTGTACTAGATGTTCTAACAAGGAAAATTAGGCAAGAAAATTAAAAAGCATTCACATTGGAAAGGAAGCAGTAAACTGTACCCCTATTTACAGATGGCATCCAATATACATAAAACCATAAAGAATACACTAAAAAACTACAAGAATAAATAAGTTCAGCAAGGTTGTACAGTACAAGAATATACAAAACCCAATGGTATACTAGCAGTGAACAAAATATGAAATTAAGAAAGTAATGTCACTTATAATAGTAACATTACTTTACTTTACTTAGAATAAAGTACTTAGAAAAACTTAACCCAAGGAGGCAAAAGACTTGTAAACTGAAAAACACAAAACACTGATGAAAAAAATTAAAACACAAATAAATAGAAAGACATCCCATGTCCATGGATTATTAAAATGTCCATACTACCCAAAGTGATCTACATCTACAGATACAGTGCAATCCCTACCAAAATCCCAATAGCAATTTTACAGAAGTAGGGGAGAAAAATCCTAAAATTCATATGGAAATACAAAGAACCCCAAATAGACAAAACATCTTAAAGAACAAAGCTGGAGGCCTCACATTTCCTAATTTCAAAACGTAATACAAAGCTACAATAACTAAAAAGTAATAGTATTAGCATAAAGACAGACATACAGACCAACATAAGAAAACAGAGCCCTGAAATAAACCCACATGTTTACAGATGACCGATCTTCAACAAGGGTACCAAGAATACACAATGGGGAAAGGATAGCCTGTTCAACAAATGGTTTTGGGAAAACTGGATATCCACATGCAAAAGGAATGAAATTGGACCCTTATACTATACACAAAAAATCAATTCAAAATGGATTAAAGACTTGAGCATGGGGGCGCCTGGGTGGCGCAGTCGGTTAAGCGTCCGACTTCAGCCAGGTCACGATCTCACAGTCTGTGAGTTCGAGCCCCGCGTCGGGCTCTGGGCTGATGGCTCAGAGCCTGGAGCCTGTTTCCGATTCTGTGTCTCCCTCTCTCTCTGCCCCTCCGCCGTTCATGCTCTGTCTCTCTCTGTCCCAAAAATAAATAAATGTTGAAAAAAAAATTTAAAAAAAAAAAAAAAAAAAAAAAAAAAAAAAAGACTTGAGCATGGGGTCTAAAACTATAAAACTCCTAAAAGAAAATACAAGGGGGAAGAGTTCATAACACTAGTCCTGGCAATGATTTCTTGAATATGACTCAGCAAGTCCACTCCTAGGTATATAGCCAAGAGAAGTGAAAACAAATATTCACATAAAAACTTGCACATGAATGTTCATAGCAATTATTAGCTATTATTCATAATAGCTAAAAAGTAGAAGCAACCCAAATGTCAGTCAACTGATGGATTTAAAAAATGTGGTATATCTATACAACAGAATACTATTCAGCAATAAATAGAATGAACTCCTGACACATGCTACATCGTGTAACATTATGCAACATGAAACAAGCAAAACATAAAAGATCACCTATTGTATGATTCCATTAATCTGAAATGTTCAGAATAGATAAATCCATAGACAGAAAATAAATTAGTTGTTGCCAGGGGCTAGGACAAAGGGCAACAAACAGTCGTCTTTTTGTTTGTTAATGGACAGAGTTTCTTTTTAGGGCGATGGAAATGTTCTAAAATTGATTATGGTAATGGCTGCACAACTGTTTGAATACGCTAAAAACAACTGAATTATATACACTTTCAATGAATAAATTATATGGTACATAAAGTTATATCTCAATAAAGCTGTTTAAGGAAAACTATATGCCTACAATTTGCTTCAAAAAATATGGAAGATCTAAATTAATGATGAGACATTTGTAGTCATGGATTGAAAATCTCTGTATAATAAAGGAATTCTCCCAAATTTAATTACAAATTTATTCAATTCCTATCAAAATCCCAGCAATACTTTTTGGTATACATCAACAAGATTCTTCTAAAACATATACGAAAAGGCAAAGAGACTACAAAAGCTAAAACACTCTTGACAAAGTGGAAGGAATCATCTACTTGATCTTAATACTATTATACAGTTACATTAATCAAGACAGTGTGGACTGACAAAAGGGATAGACACCTATATCAATGCAACAAAGAACCCAAAATTAACTAGACTAACACAAATATGCCCAACAGATAATACAATTCAATGGAGGAAAGATAGTCTTTCCAACAAATAGTACTGGAACAACTGGACATCCATCCATCCGCAAAAAAAAAAGTCTTGTCCTAGGGGTGCCTGGGTAGCTCAGCCAGTTAAGCATCCGACTTCAGCCCAGGTCATGATCCTGCGCTTCATGGGTTCGAGCCCCGCATTCAGCTCTGTGCTGACAGCTCGGAGCCTGCAGCCTGCTTCAGATTCTGTGTCTCCCTCTCATTCTGCCCCTCCCCCGCTTGTGCTGTCTCCCCAAAATAAATAAACATTAAAAAAATTAAAAAAAAAAAAAGTGTTGACCTAAACCTCACAACTTTATATAAAAACTAAATGGATCATGAGTTTAACGTAAACATAAAACTACAGAACTATCAGAGACATCCTTCAGGACTAAAGAAAAAGGTTCTTGGATTTGGCACCAAAGCATGATTCGTAAAAGAAACAGACTTCATTAAAACTGAAAACATCTCCCCTGTGAAAGAACTTGTGAAGAAAATGAAAAGATAAGCCGTGGAGTGAGAAAATGTTTGCAAACAATGTTTCTGATGAATTCTTATCTGCACTATATAAAGAACTCTCAAAACTTAACAGTAAAAATATACATATATTCAGATTAGAAAATAAGCAAAAGGCATAAACAGCCAATACATATAAAGATGTTCAATATCATTAGTCAATAAGGAAATGCAAATTAAAACTACAATAAAATATCACTATATACCTATTACAACAGCTAAAATAAAAAATAGTAACAAATGTTGCCAAGCATTTAGAACAAGTAGATCTCTCATAAAATGGTACAGTCACTCTGGAAAAACAGTTTGGAATTTTCTTATAAAACTAAACTTGCCCAGGGCGCCTGGGTGGCTCAATCAGTTAAGCATCCGAATTGGACTCAGGTCATCATCTCGCAGTCCGTGAGTTCCAGCCCCTCGTTGGGCTCTGTGCTGACAGCTCAGAGCCTAGAGCCTGCTCCGGATTCTGTGTCTTCCTCTCTCCTGCTCACACTCTGTCTCTCTCTCTCTCTCTCTCTTTCAGAAGTAAACATTAAAACAACAACAACAACAACAACAACTAAACTTGCCCTTGCCATACAACCTAAAAAGCTCACTCTTGGGCATTTATCTCAGACAACTGTACACAAATTGCTATACATGAATTTTCATAACCACTTTTTTTTTAAATTTTTTTTAATGTTTACTTATTTTTGACAGAGAGAGAGACAGAACATGAGCAGAGGAGAGGCAGAGAGAGAGGGAGACGCAGAATCCGAAGAAGGCTCCAGGCTCTGAGCTGTCAGTACGGAGCCCGACATGGGGCTCAAACTCACAAACTGTGAGATCATGACCTGAGCTGAATTCAGACATTTAACCAACTGAGCCACCCAGGCGCCCCTCATAACCACTTTATTTCTCAATAGCAAAATACTGAATATACCCAAAGTTCAACACATGAATTTTGATTCAAAAAAGTATGTTATTAATACATTATTCTTAAAATGACAAAACTACAGGGATGGAAAATAAGATTGCCAAGAGACAGGGAGGAGTTTTGAGGTGGAATGCAAATACAAAGGCCTAGCAAGAGGGGTTTTCTTTGTGATGATGGAACAGCTCTGTATCTTCACTGTGGTAGTAGTTATACGAACTTACTATGTATGGGAGAAAATTGCAAAGAACCATACACACACACACACACACACACACAAATGAATTCAGGTTTAAAAAAAAATGGTGCAGGGGCGCATGAGTGGCTCAGTCGGTTGAGCGTCCAACTTCGGCTCATGATCTCACTGTTCGTGAGTCCGAGCCCCGAGTCGGGCTCTGTGCTGACGGCTCAGAGCCTGGAGCCTGCTTCAGATGCTATGTCTCCCTCTCTCTCTGCCCCTCCCCCACTCGTGCTCTCTCTGTCAAAAATAAACATTAAAAAAAAATTTTTTTTTAATGATGCAAAGTAAGTATTTCTGGCAGTTCAGTTAAGAATAATGAACCAATGTCAATTTCCTGGTTTTGATGTTACTAGAGCTTTATACGATTTGTCACCACTGGGAAAAGCTGCGCAAAGGATATACAGGACTCTGTACTAATTTTGCAACTTCCTGTGAGTCTATAATTATTTCAAAATAAAGTTTCTTTAAAAATATGAAAGGGGAGAAATGAGGTAGAGGTATAGATGAAACAAGAATGGCCATTAATTGCTAACTATTGAAGCTAGGTCATAGGTATATGGAGGTTCATTGTACAATTCAATTATTTACCCATTAAAATTTTTCCAAAATAAAAAGTTAATGAAATTATAAGAAGACCATATATCAAAATATTAACAGCAGCTTTTCCAGTTGAGTTTTTTGCTAATATGCACTGTAAACTTCTTCTATAAATTTTTTACTTAAGCCATTTAAAGAAATCTTTGCTCATACGATCCTTTGTCTTCATTTGTTTTACTCATTTACAAAAAAGTACACTATCAAAAAAAAATTTTTTTAAGTTTATTTATTTATTTATTTTAGAGAGTGGGGGGAGAGGGGGCAGAGAGAGAGGGAGAGAGAAAGTGAATCCCAGGCAGACTCCCCTTTCAGTGCAGAACCCCACACAGGGCTTGAAATCACAAACCATGAGATCATGACCTGAGGGCAGTCAGACACTTAACCGACTGAGCCACCCAGGCACCCCTCTACTGAAAAAAAAATTTAAACATAAAAAGAACCCCATTGATACTTCTTCCTCCGACAATAATACACTGCTTAATTTGAAAATACTTCATCTTAGGCGCCTGGGTGAGCTCGTGCCCCGCATTGAGTGAGCCCCACTTCTCTCTCTCTGCGCCCCCCACCTCTGTGCCCCTCACTCACTTGTGCCCTCTCTCAAAAAAAAAATTTTTCATCTAAATACTCAATTTATATTTCACCCAATTACAGTTCACCTGAAAGTTCCAATATCTTTTTCTAAAATTAAACCAAAAGGATCTTGCTAGAATCGATTTACAGCTAGCACAGTAATTCACCATTATGGTGATCTTCACACAATTCTGCAAAACAGATGTCTAAGTTCAAGACACCCACAGATGTCTGAACAGCTCCAATTGGGTTTGCATTTGCAATGTTGCCTAAAGTATCATAATTAACTTTAAATATGTTTTTGTTTTAAAAGTATATGTGGTCTTTTTCAATTTTTCAAACACTTTTTTAAATTTTTTTTTTCAACGTTTATTTATTTTTGGGACAGAGAGAGACACAGCATGAACGGGGGAGGGGCAGAGAGAGAGGGAGACACAGAATCGGAAACAGGCTCCAGGCTCTGAGCCATCAGCCCAGAGCCCGACGCGGGGCTCGAACTCACGGACCGCGAGATCGTGACCTGGCTAAAGTCGGACGCTTAACCGACTGCGCCACCCAGGTGCCCCTCAAACACTTTTTTAAAAAGCACATGCTGAAAAGTTTACAACCATTACAAACCATGCTGATGAATTCAACAAACACATGTGAATCTGAAAAAGTTATCAACAATTCACTAAATACTGAGATTCTCACAATGCAATTATTTAATTCAATTATTTAAATGTATTTGTATATCAAGCAAAAATTATCAATACTGTTTCCCTCAGTAATAATCAAAATTAATTTTAATTAAGTAAATTAAATTATAATACAAAGAAGAGACCTGAACTCTGTTCTCTGTGAGAACTTGAAAGTCACAATCCCTCGGAAACTCCATTATCTACATACAAAAAGCCTTAATAAACTTGTTAATTTTGCAGCTCCAAAATCACATGTATTGATGACCTAAAGTATACTTTATAACCTTTGACCCATGATCATTCTAATGACAACTCTGGAAAAAGATTCCTAACAATATGGTACAGACATGTTAATTACATTATAAATAACTTTTGTAATATTTAATTTGGGAGAATGTTATTTTCAATATATGAGGTCAAGGGTTCTCAACATCAACACTACTGACATTTTGCACTGGATAATTCTTTGTTGTAGGGCTATCATGTGCACTGTAGGATGTTTAGCATCTACCCACTAGATACCAACAGAATCCCCCAGCATGGCAACCAAAAATGTCTCCAGACATTGCCAAAATCACTTGTGGTGGAGAATTATTGCATTACATTAATAAATGTCCAGGGTTTTTTGGAGATGGGAGGAAGAAAGAATGTTTTTGTGATTTAAAGGCCTAAGACAGGGGCGCCTGGGTGGCGCAGTCGGTTAAGCGTCCGGCTTCAGCCAGGTCACGATCTCACAGTCCGGGAGTTCGAGCCCGGCGTCAGGCTCTGGGCTGATGTCTTGGAGCCTGGAGCCTATTTCCGATTCTGTGTCTCCCTCTCTGCCCCTCCCCCGTTCATGCTCTGTCTCTCTCTGTCCCAAAAATAAACGTTGAAAAAAAAAAAATTTTTTTAATAAAAAAAAAGGCCTAAGACAGGTTAGGAATGAACAAAATAAAAAAGTTCAATTGCAACTCATATACTATGAAAAGAAATGGTACTCTTTCAAAAAAAAAAAAAAAGGAAAAGAAACAGAAAAGGTACTCTTTTCTGTGAGGCCTACCGAAACACGTTAATAACCAAATATTGTTATGTATAGCTAATGTAATAATAGTAGTGAGAATAAGAGTATATAAAGCTGAGGAGGAGAAAATCCACAAGTATCCCCATCTGTACCTTTTCAAGTATCTTCAATAATAAGAGCCAAGTTTTTAAGTCAGAGATTAATGAGGTTAACATAATGCCTATTCTCCCCAGCATTTGTGAGAAGGCTAAACATTCTCAAGTTACCTGCTATTCTCTAACCAGGGAGAATATCCGCATGAAAAACCCAACTACCCACAGTTAATTACAATAAGCATCGATCTATTTTAATCAAGTGTTAAGTGTGCTACAAATGCCATGAAAAGTAACACTGAAGAATATCCTAAAGTTCCTTATATATTCAAAGAAAGACCAAAGACATGTGGAGAAACTTCGTTTAAATGTTACAACAGAAAATATAAATGTTCACCCATTCACTTTTTGGCCCTTTAAAACTCACTACAAAATCAACTCAGCCATATTTTCCACCAAACAGAAAAATACCCAGTTTCCTCAGTCTATTCTTGGATAGGTCACCAGACTGGGAATAAGAGACCCAGAGTCTATTCCCAGTTGCAAAACAGACTGGTAATCTCAAGCAAATTATTCACTCAGGTTAAGGTTCTACGTCTGTATCATGCTGACAATACTGAAAATCTGCCCAGAAACAAGCACCGTGAAACCCAGGACTTCCTCCTGCACCCAAAGGACAACTGCAAACGTATTTTTAGATATATTAAATCTAAAAATCTGAATAGGATTTTATTTATAGCAACATTTAACATAGTTGAAATTTCAAAACTGTGTGGTGCCTTTACCATTGCCCCCTATAAAAATAAGAAATGCTCTTTTTTTAGATCACACCATGCCCAATTTTGCAAAACTCTACGAACTACATGATCATAATTATGTAAAACAAAACAAAAAGCTGTTTTTAACTCAAGCTCTTGGGAAGGGCTTTAACTTTTGCATTTCCTAACTTTATCTAGCTTTTAGTCTTGTACGCAGAGTTCTTTCCTGGCACTGTAAAAAGTGCTTCACAAAGTCTGGAGAGCAAAAGTTTACCCCATAGCCTCATTACGGAGAGGCCTTAGCACGGTTCTTACCACTAAACATGCAGATTTTACTAGCGCAACCAATATACGTATCCCGGCGTACATTTCTGTTCTTGATATCGAGTAAAAAACTATTCGTCTAGCAGTCCAAATTACCCATCTGACCTTACGGCACAAAGTAAGACGGTAAATACAACCCAGTCCAACAGAAAATTTGAAAAAAGCAGGAGAGAAACGGGAAGGGGGGGGGGGGCCTGTCAATTAGCATTCGGCGGTCCCCGCTGACAGGCAGACACTTGTTGGCCGCCAAGAAGCCACTCACAAAGTTCGCCATCTCGCTGCGCCGCGGGCCCCGACCCGGAAGACGGGCGTCTGGGAGGCCCCGCCGCCCGCCGAGGCACCCCGGCAGGCAAAGCCCCGGCTTCTCGGCGCTCCTCCGCCGCCTCCCTGCACACGGGCGCACTCACGCACGCGCGCGCACACTCACACGTACACACACAACAAAAGGAAGCCTTGCGAGCCGCGTGCGGAGGTCCGCTGGGGGCGCTCCAGAAAGCTCCTCCTCCCGGCCCCCACCGCACAGCCCGCGCGGCCTGCTCACTTACTGAAGCGCCCTGGGAGAGGCCCGGTTGTGCAGAGCGCCGCGCCGGTGGCCCTCCCGGCTGTGCTCTGCCGTGGCGGCTCTTGGGCCCAGCACGGCGCAGCCCCTCGCCTCCGCTGCGTCCGCCCCCCGGCCAAGCGCAGACAAAACCCCGACAGTGCGGGGGTCGGATCCGGGCCCGGGTTCCCGACTGCCCCGGCTTCTCAAGAAAGGTAACTCTTCCGCCTAACTGTCCCCACCCCTACAGACCGAGGGACGTTTAAGCCCCCTACGTTACCGAACCACTATTCAAAAGTAGTATCCAACAAAGCACTCCTCACGATGAGAAATCTTTCAGTAACCTCTTCCTTAACCCCTCCACGTACTCTGTTTCTCCACACCTTTACTCGATGCAGTTGTCCCTTGCCTTCCTGTTTTTAACCTAAGAGCTGTATTACCCTCAAAAAATCACCTCCCCTAAACCATCTCTCCAATTTTACTCTTGAATTTACTTTTCTAATATCAAGCTTCCTCATAAATTACATCTCCCACTTACCTATTCAGAACCTCTCCACAGCTAACTTACAATTTTGATCAGCTCCCACCAAATCAACTCCCCTAACTTTCTCAAAACTGCATTTTGTGTTCCCTCATTTCCTCCAAACTAACAGTCTCCAACTTACACAAATTTGCCCCAAATTGCCCTCAAATTTTGTGAACCTATTCCAGAATGGCCACCACAGTCACTAAAAAATTCATTTCCCAAGCACACTCCCAATAATTTGACAATGATCTTTCCAAATATTCTCTACTGATTCACTGGAATCACTCATAACTCAAGACTACCATGCCCATTTCCCTAAAGACTCTAATTATAGAGCCTATTCAAATTAACACAGTATGTGTCATTAAATGTGTACATGTTGACAAACACATATATGGGACCCTGCAAAACATCAAGTATGTATTTCATTCTAGCCATTATAAAAGGGCTTTTCTCAAATTTACAAGGAAAACTCCTTAAGCCAACCAAGATTTTCAGGTATCCAATCCCTATCTTGTGAAGTCACTTATCTGTTAAATTAATATAATTACCATTAAACATTCTCTGTTTCCACTACAATAATGCCCAACACCTTCCTTAAGATGTCCACCATCAATCAGTCTAACCCACACCACCCACTTGCCAAGGCCTAGCTATGTCTGAGGTATGTCCTGGAAACAACTCTAGACCAAATCAGGCAGCTTACAGCAGAAAAGTGAGATGTGCAAAATGACCTCCCTGAACCCTGTTAGGCCTTTTCAAAGCTCTGGGTCTCCACAGGTCCTTCATTATTAAGTTTGGTGACTGACTAAATGTAGAAGGGAGGGTGGGAAACGTAATGAATGACCTGGGGCTGCATTCTGGAAGTAATCCTGAAGCAAAGCTGCACCTGGGTCAAACACCAATAATACCTATTTTATGTCTTGTCATTTTCTTCTCACTGCCACTAAATATGCTCTCTCTGAAACATGGAGTAACATCAAAAACCCTGCTCTAAACAGGGAAGATCAGAAAGTATTCTTTGTTCAGAGGATGACCATGTGAATTAATCATGTAAGGAATGTAATGCAAATACAAAGGGTCTGAAGGATACCAGCACTGGACTGGTAATAGTTTAAAATGTCAGCTTCCGGGACCACAGCACGGCACTGAGAGAGAATCTCAAAAACCACAGTCAGGTAAGCACCTGAGAGTCAAGCCTTTGATAATACAAAGGAAAAATTGACAGACAACAAAGACTGACAAAAATGAATACAACTGCAGAACTGGACAAGCAAAAGTTTGAGAGCAAAGCCAAAGCATTAGAGGCCTGGTCTAGGTCTTAAGTATCACCAATGGAAGACGATGAAGGTTTCAAGCACTGAGATTAAAAAAAAAAAGAAAAAAAAAAATCAAAAGGGGAACCTGGTGGTTCATTCAGTTAAGCATCCAACTCCTGATTTCTCAGCTCAGGTCATGATTTGTGGGACTGAACCCTGTGTCGGGCTCTGCTCGGACAGCCCGAAGCCTGCTTGGGCTTCTCTCTCTCTTTCCCTCTCTATGCCCCCCACCTGTTGGCACACTCACTCTCTCAAAAATAAATAAATAAATCTTAAAATAAATAATAAATAAATAAGTAGTAATGTTAAACTATATTTTGGTTTTGGAGTTGGCAATACAGCTCCTTTAGACATGTTCAATAAATGACAAATAACTACAAACAAAACAGTGTATTTAGAACTATATTTCTGGGGCTCATCTCTATATAGATATTTTCTCATCTATATAGAAAACAAAGCAGCCACCCTAAGAACAATAAGAAATTTGGAGATAAAAGTCACTATAGACAAAACAACAACAGCAACAACAACAACAACAACAAAACTACAGAGGCCATTTTAGACGGCTTAGGATGTCTCCTTCCTAATATCCACCCATTCTTTCTACTTTTTACCTGAACCTCTCTGTCTATACAAATTATCACCACACAGTTTCTGCAAACCAAGACTGATATGGTTTTGAGGAACTCAAGTAGAGTTCAAAAGATCTCAATACCTCTATTATTATGCTATTTTTTAAAATACTTACGCATATGCACTATTATCTTTATAAGATCATGGGTGGCAAGGACTGTCCTTATATGCACAAAGAAAGAACAGGCTCCTGGCATTATTTCCTAGATAGCGTTATGTTTTCCCCCTATTTTCTCTGCTGCAACAGACTTACTCTCCTTTTCATCTTATTCAGATTCAGGCCAAGCCCAATCTCCTCATTCATTTCTGTTCTACCCATTTACTAGCTTCTAACAGTTTATCCATGTTCTACTGTCAACAAACTACCCTGTGTCTTTTGCCTTTCATATTAGTATACCTCCACCTTACCTTTTTTTCCCTTGTACATGAATGGCTACGATTTTGCAAGTATAATTTATTTCTAAAGAAATTTAAAGAACTGGTGAATGTAACAAATCTATTTATCTCCATCCCCACACCACAAGTCAGATATTATCATCTCTTGCCTGGATTGTTGTGACCACCCCTGCATCTTATCTCAAGCTTGGCTTTTTCTGAACAACCTGCTTCTCTCCTGATTTAACTATCCACTCTTCTACTCCTTCAGCTTGCTAAAAGACCAACTGCTTCTTGCTCCCGAGGGCCACTCCTATCACTAAAATATCTCTTTGCAGTTTACGCTACTTACTTAAACCATTCCACTTGCAACGTCTACCAAGCTCCGGAATACACTCCCATCTTCCTTCCCCAAAGACCAATTCTACTTTGTCCCACATTCAGCAATTATTCTCAGTAACTTCAACAATGATGCTGAAGTACTTTCTACACCCTGACCTTCCTCAGCTCCTAAAACCTTCAGCTGCACTTCAGCCACTCACACATATATAATGAAAATAGGTCATCAACTGGAAGTGCTGTACCACAAGGATTGTAACTTCAGAGACCTCCCTTTTTTTTTTTTTAAACCACGACTTTATTTTATACTTCTACACCTGCTCTTTACGTCCCTTTGGCTTCACTTGTCTCCCCACACAACTGAAATCTGTCCATCAGCCATTTAATACTGCCCTCTCTAGAACATCATGACCTTCTATTATATTCACCATGCACCTCCCTAATGACAGACAATCTTCACCATCTGTTTTCTTCACACCCACACACTGGGTGTTAAGTACCACCAGAAAGCTATGAAGTCTTCCACAACTGATTTATTCTAAATACAACTCTCTATGTCATTGACTAATTCCAAGTCATTTTCATATTTAAGCCTATAATCCCATCAAATACTCAATAACTTCCATAAAATTCCCTCAAATCACACCTTCTCCACCTGTAATGAAATCCTCTTTACAGCTTCTAAAATGCTGTATCTTCATCCATCTGCTACTTCTTGCCTCCAGTTTTGGAAAAAGAGCTGTTCCTCCTTCTTAAAATAAACTTCTTAATACAATTCCTACATTCAATGTTTCCATATTCTCCCAACCTACTCAGTCCTTTACCCTCATGCACTCTGGTCTCTGAACTGCTCTCCTGAAGACCAAAATAAAAACAATTCCATGTACCAAATCATATGACCCACCACCCAAGTCCTTATCCTCTCTTTGGCAATGACACTTGAACTACCTCCTCTGGGTTATGTCACTGTACTGCAGGATTCTACTGTGGTCTCTCCAGTTGCTGCTTCTATCTCCAATGACCACTGGTCCTCTTCTCAGCCCAAATAGTGGGTATTTTCTCCAGTTCTATCCTGGAGCTTTCTACCATTCTCTCTCCACTCCCTTCAGGATCTCATCCCTTAATACTGCTTCTACATTTTCATTCCTCATATGGATATCTTCCCCCAGCTCCCAAAAATAATCTTTAAACCATCACCCTCTGCTACAATCTAATTTATTCCTTAGGAACTAGAATATATAATGATTTTTTTAACTAGATTCTTCAATTACTGCTTCAATTAACACCTCAATTATCAGTACAAAAATTTCATGCCATTAGCACCCTACCAAATCCAGAATTAGCAGCTTCAATTATCAACTCTAGGTACATATTCCCAAATCTCTATTGGACCTCCTTCCTCAGCTGAATCCAGTATTTCTAACTCTAGCTAAATAATTCCCCTTGCATAATTCCATTTGGTGCTTCACACACTGGCCATGTATCTTAAAATGAAAGTAATTATTCTTCCCCACCAAAACAGTTCTGTTAACTGATCCAATAATTTTTGTTAATGGCACTACCATTCTCAGTTACCCAAGAAAAGCCCCAAAGTTTCCCTTTTCTTTTTCTTTTCCTCCAGTTTCCCAAAAGCCCATTTGCCGTCAAACCCTTCAATTCTTTCTTTAAAGTATTTCTTCTGTATGTCTCTTTTCTTTGATTACCACTAACACCATCACAACTTAGACTCTCAACACTTCACACTTTTGTCAGAGCCTTCTGACTTTGTCTCCTATTCACTAGGTTCTCTCTTCATTGCAAAAACAAAACAAAAACAGGTCACCATATTTTTATTCTTAAATCACCTCATTTCCCCAGTCAAAAATCATCAATGGTTCCCCCACTGCATACTGAGTCAAATTAAAAGTCCTTAGACTTCCAGGGGTGACTGGGTGGCTCAGTCAGTTGGGCATCCAGCTCTTGATTTTGGCTCAGGTCATGATCCCAGGGTCGTGGGATCAAGCCCTGTGTAGGACTTTGGGCTGACAGTGTGGAGCCTGATTGGAATTCTCTCTCCCTCTCTCTGCCCCTCCCCTGCTTGTGCTCACTCTTCTCAAAATATATAAATAAACTTTAAAAAAAAAAGTCCTTAGATTTCCAAAAAATAGAAACTAGCCAACAGTCCAACAATCATGAAATGAATAAATACACTGTGATATGTTCATAATGGAATCCCACAGAGCAATGAAAAAGAATAAACTACTGCTATACGCATCATGGATGAATCTCACAAACATATGTTAAGCATGAGAAACCAGACACGGATGTATGATTCCACTAATAAGAAATTCCAAAACATAAAACTACTCTGTTACAATAAAGATCAGAATAGTACAGCTGACCCCTGAACAACACAGAGGCTGGGGAATCCAACCTCCCTCTCACCCCATGGTCGAAAATCTGGGTATAACTTTTGACTCCCAAAAACTTAACTACCAGTAGCCTACTGTTGACCAGAAGCCTTACTAATAGCACACTGTAGATTAACACATATTTTGTAGATTATATGTAATATATACTGCATTCTTATAATAAAGTAAGCTAAAGAAAAGGTTATTAAGAAAATCATAAAAACACAGTACTGTACCATAATTATCAAAAAAAATTCCACTTATAAGTGGATCTGCACAGTTCAAACCCATGTTGTTCAAGGGTCACTGTAGTTACTTTTGGTTGAAGGAGACATCAACTTGGAGTGACAAATGAAGGAGTCTTCTGGAATGTTGGAAATGTCTACCTACAAAAATTCATTGACCTGTAACCTTAAGATTTGAGCACTTTATCTTTTCAAAAAACCTGTTTAGTCTAGATTTTTAGATGTTTCTTCTACTTTACAGCCTTATTTCCCTCCATTCATAAGATGAACCCTAGCTAATCTAGACCATGAACCCCTAAACACATCCAGAACTTTTCTGTTACTTGTATCGCACTCTCTCTTCTTGGAATACCAATCCTCACCATCTTGCCTACTATAACCATATTTATACTTCAAGGCCTAATTTGCACACCAACTCCTCCACAAAGTCAAATCAGCCACAGTACTTCTGTCATAGACAGTCATAGACAGACAGGGACATTTCTGTCCCTGGTCAAACTCCTGAAGAAAATGAACTCCATCATATATAAACATGGGTCCTTCACATTGCCTACCACGGAATCTTGAACACAGTAAGTATACAAAAATATTCCCTGAAGAAATTCTGGCAGTCCTTCAAAAGCACCCTTCAATCTCACCCCTCTTTCTTAAACCTATCCACCATGACTGTCTCTACTTGGAATTCAAATTCCCCAATTTACATATTTAATCATTAAACAAATAACTGAGGACCCACTATATGCAAGAAACTGTAACTACCTATTCTAATGTACCCCCACTGAACTACCCCAACATGTATTCGTTTCAGCTGTTGCCTTTTGAATCTTACCACAGCTCTAAATTCCCCCCCTCCTCTCACCATCCAATCACATCCTACCCCCTCATTTCTAATCCTGCTATCAAACTTATCCAAGCCCTTCTTAAGTTTCTCCAGTAGCCTCATAACTGAGTTTCTCTCCCCCAATCTTACTCTACCATCACATTGCCACCAACCTATCCTGCCAAGTATAGCTATCAGCAGGTTAAGGTATTTAATATACAGTCTTTGCTTCCATTCTCTACTCAGAAAAGTTCAGAAGCTATACATTAATGATACATTAACATACTTTAATCCTATGCTAATATATCTTCATCCTCAAATCTTTACCACAACCCTTGCCAAAAGGTGTAAGAATTAAAAATTTCTTGATGGGAAAACGGAGTCTCAGAAAGGAAGTAATTCTCTCCATAATCATAGCACAGGTAAACAGAAGGGCCAAGACTAAAACCTAGCTTCTGTTTTGCTTCCTCAGCACAACACTACATCATGTCAAATACAAACTATTTAGCTTAGCTTTGAAGGCCATTCATTTTCTACTCAACCCCACTGACTCTTCCTACCTTTTATCATATTATGCCCTATTCATGAACTCCGTGTTCCAAACTAGAAGCTGTGATCAACTATTTAGTCACAAAATTAGTTTATGAGTGACAGACATCTTTTTTTCTTAGCCAAACAGAATAGAATGGAAAACACACGAGTGCATCCAACACGTAAAGGTTATGGTTATTGAAGCTTTTTGTTTTATACATACACACAAACATTCACACATGCATATATCAGGTGAGGATGTGACATGTATTTCTTACTGTGGATCAGTTAAAAAAAAAAAATTAAAAACTCACTATTCCCCACATATCCATGGCTTCTCAACTCCGAGTCTTTGCTCTTGCTAATACCTCAGATTGGAATGCTCTCTTTCCATTCATTTCTATCAGCCAGAATCCTATCCATCCCTTCAAAAACTAACTAAAATGCCACTTGCATGCCATTAAGGGTAGTCCCAGATTTTCCCCCAAATATTTTTTCCTACCTTTTAACTTCAGTAACATTTGGTTTTTCTTATGATACATTGGTCATGATGTAGTTATTTGTGCACAAGTTCAGCTCCACTACTAGAATATAAATCCCAAAGGATTTATTCCTGACTCCTCTAACAATGCTTTTGCATGTAACAAATGTTCATTATCTGTTGACTAAAGAGAATGCACCCCACCACTTTCTGAAACCTCAGTTATAAATCCACATCATAAATAATTTCTGCTACATTCTAAACTTGTTTACTCTTATCCTTCAAATTGTCTTACAATCTTCCTCCCCAAAATAACCATTTCGAGTAATCCTCTACACCTTCAATCTTCTCTTGCTGTCCTCTAAACACAACCTTATCATATATCAATTATGTTTTCCTTCTTTCAGAATCATACTTTCTGTAGGATAACCTTTCCTTCTCCATCTGGTTGTCTTCCACTCTATTCCTAGTTCTCTAGCATTCATAATAATAGACCTTATGATCTTTAAACAGATTCTTTCATTTTCTCTTCAACTAGACCTCCTCAATTATTTCAATTCATTTACAGTGTACATATTTCTGTCAGCCCCCATAAAATCCTTTGTAGAAAAAGGGCAGGTAGGGGTGCCTGGGTGGCTCAGTCTGTTAAGCGTCCAGCTTCAGCACAGGTCATGATTTTACGGTTCATGAGTTTGAACCCTGCATTGGGCTCACTGCCATCAGCAGAAAGACCACTTTGGATCCTCTGTCCCCAACTCTCTCTCAAAAATAAGTAAACATAAAAAAAAAAGAGAGAGAGAGAAATAAAGAAAAAGAAAAAAGGCACGTAATGAATTGAAACAAACAGAAATAGATTATTTAGATCTTCTAAATTATCCGATACTTACTTTCTCATTCATTCATTTATTCAACAAGCATGTGTCTACTAGACATATGCCCTCAATTCTGTCTATTCTATTCTGTAATTCAGAAAGCAGCTTTGAGAAAAGCATGCAGGAAAATGCCAGGATAGCACAGCCAAGTTGACTCATGCTCTTCACTCACAGAGACCAAGTAATTTGTGGGGTACAGGCTCATAAAAGGATAAACTAAAAGTTACACTAGACATAGATGGAAACAGATTTCCCCCCTCCCCGTTGTTCCAGGGAGCTCAAAATCTACCCAGCAAAGAATTTGAAAAGGAACAAACCAGTAGGAGTAGCTAAAATGAAATAGGCAGAAAGCATTAAGACAAAAATAGATCCAGACTCTAGGTTCATTCTAGGGCTGCAAGAGAAATTTGGAGCAATTTAGTTCCTCTCCTGAGATCCCTAAGGAATCCTTTCAAATATCTAGCTAAAGTATGGTACACTTAAATCCTTTCCCCAAACCTTAGCCAATATTCATTTCTCCATTCCCTGAACTCCTACAGCATTCACTATCCATAAAACTCATTTGGGAGCTTAATCATAAACCATCTTGTTCCCAGTAATGAAAGTATTTATTAACAAATTTAGCCAGAATTTATTTACATATTAAAATCAATGAGGTCCTCTTTAAAGTAGTTACCTTGGGAGGCTACCACTTACTCATTTATTCACTCCATCCATCCAACCAGTTCATGCACTTAGCTAACATCTAGTGTTCACCTACCTCCAAGTGAAGTTATCACCACTCTTCAAAGTATTTCTGACTTCCTCACTGGGAGTGTTTTCCAAAGTAACTCAGTTAATAGGTCAACCACAAAAATCATTCCTATATCTGTGACTAACCAAATTTAAACCAAAACTATTCTTTATTCACTCTCTTTGCTATCAACATATCTTCAGCATTTCTAAAAATCAAATCTTTCAAACTAAAAAGATTTGTCACCAATAAGGCTATTCAGAATAACATTATGCCTCATACTGTTTGTAACTGTGCCCTTCTAAAGGGATTATGAACTCTGAGGATAGGGACCATGTTTAACCCACCTTTAAAAGCTCCACCCCCCCAGAGCACACAATAAGTACTTAATAATTAGATAAATTGTATAGAATGTGCTAGAGGCTCAGAAGGGAATTCAGAAAAGGTGATCCAAAAAAGTTCTGAACTCTACTACTGAAAACGACTACCAAAATACAAAAATTCTCACCTGGAGGTATACTTTTTTTTTTTTTTTGAAGAGAGAGAATCTTAAGTAGGCTCCACGCTCAGGGCTCAATCCCATGACCCTGGGATCATGACCTAAACCGAAAATCAAGAGTTGGATGCTCAAACGACTGAGCCACCCAGGCGCCCCTGGAGGTATACTGCTGATACTTGGTTTTAAAAAATCAACTTTCTGAAATCTTACACTATTACTAAATTACTTCACAACTGTCCTTCTCCCCCTAAATGAATATAAATACTATAAATTCCTTGAGGCAAGAAATTGCACCTAACACTTTTTTATTACCATACCAAAATGAATTAAATCAGATTCTTAAAACAGCTAAAAAATCTCTAGTCATTTAGATCTGAAGAAAATAGAAATTAAATCAGCCACCAACTCCAGATTTAAAATTTATTCAGATTAAACTAGCCTCAGATTAGAAGAGAAACTTTGGTCCACCCCTTCAATGTTTTTGCAGGATTGTTCTAGTCACATTCTAATCCATTCTGTCTTCTTCCCTTAAATCTAAAGGCTTCACCAATCAGATATCCGTTTTATCCCTCACTCTCTAAACACACAATTTAGTCTACAATACTCCCATGGTGTTCAGCAATTTCACACAGTCCCACTATTATCACGACAGTGAACACTACTTTCTATCAGTCATTCAACAGGTTATTTACTAAGCACTTAAACTGTTCTGAGTTTCCCCAAAAATTAAGAAAGTCTCAGCTCCAGAGTAGGGTACAGTCTAGCCACCCTCTGCAAAACAAAGAGAGAATAATTCCCATAAGCAAACACAAGATTTAGCAGTATATAATCTACATGTGAATGCTTTCTTACTCAAAGAAGATTCTCAAGAGGTAAGGTTACTTAAACAAGACTTCCGAAAAGGGGAGCAAGTTCTTTCTATTCTTTCCATATCCATCATACTAACTTGGTGATGTTAAGCCCCATATACAAATTTCAAAAACCCAATATTTTATTAATCTATCCTAATATATAAGCAGCATACTTTTTCCCACCATATTTCCACCATATCAGTGACTTAAATATGCATATTTCCTTGTAACTGCCACAAATCTATCTCACCACTGTAACTTTAAATCCCCTTCACATCCACTATATCCAAATGTCCTCAGAATTCTTTACCCTTTCTTCAGCCTCCCACAAAATTACCACCACCTCCATCATACCCTGACCTTCATCCTCTTCCCCCTGCGATCACACTTCCCTATCCCTCCCTCCCTCCACAAAAAAAGAAACACATTATCCACACCGATTCACTCCTTTCTAAAAACTCTTATAAGAATTGCCATAGAAGCCTGGAAAGAACAATAAGGAGTCATTTAATCCATTCCCAGAGTCCTCACTCTAAACTCTCCAGAAGACTCTCAAAGAACATTGCACAGTTGACCTGATAACTAATTCCAAGATGAATAACTATCATTGCCAAGCAACTCTTCCTCATCACTAACCAGCAACCCTTTTGCTGCAAAGATGTCTCCTACAACCTAGTTTTTCTTACAGATCCATCCATCAAACTTCCCTTTACCTTCTCACCCAGTCTATTTCCAGTATAATTTTAAATGCTTTCTATTTAAGCATATTATTTAAAGATATACAGTTAATAAAAAAGCTAAAATAATAACTATCAAAGGTTTGAAAGGAGGAGAAAGGGGATAATATCAGCGACACGAATCCTTTTCATTAACAGAGGTCTTTCAACTCCTTCATAATGTCATTTTAATCAATCAAGAAATTACAGTACATGTATATTACTTGGAGACCTGAAGAAAAGCATGATACGAACTACAAAAATTAATGCTTACAAGTAGTAGCCTCTGGAAAGTGGGATTGTGATGGACAGGTGAGACAAGGGCTCACCCTTGTGAGCTTTTCATTATAAGCTCTCTCAGGACAATTTTACTTTTTAATTATGTACATGTATAATTCCATACAATTTAAAAGGGGGAAAAATAATGATGACATACTATATTTAAGTCCATTAAAGTTACAAAAATTAAAAGAAATGATAATATACAGTGCAGGTGAGGGGAAAGAAAACAGACCCTCTCATTCTGTGATGACAATAAAAATGGGTACATCCTACGATGTAATATACTGAAGCCCTTGAAAAAAGTAAATTTAAATATACTGACATAAAAAGTTTTCCAAATTTAAAAAAAGTAATCCTGGCTTATTTCCATTAAAAAAATTTTTTTAATAAAAGCCCCTCTCATCTCTAATGCTAAATTCTCATCCTCCTTAGATATATTTGCTAAACGAATAAAAGACTGAATTTTCCCATCCCTCTCCCAAACTTCTTCCCCATCAATCCCTCCACCCTCTACTTCCATAAAAAGATATTTCATACTACCCTTTCTTCAGCTGAATTAATATTACAATGTTATGTGTACAGTCTTTCTTAACAATAAAAAGTGAGTAATTTTCAGGCAAATCTTAAGAGTATGGTTCTAGCCTAGATTTCCCTCTTGGAAATCCAGTCTGGTGGGAGCTAGAGAAATCCAATAGGCCTTGGTTCATTTCCTGATATGAAAATGCTAATATTACCTCTAATTTGGCTCTAGAATCATCTAGTCTCTTCAGGTTCCCCTAAACCTCAACCCAACCAGTCCTGACCTCCTTGCAACCTAAGACCAAAACAGATATTCTAGATCCTCCATTCTGCAGGCCCATACTTTGCAGACTGATGCATTTTCTTCAATACCACAATGCCTCGGTGAGAGTATACATTCAGGAACCATGAATAGCAAAAAGTCTCCCACCAGCTCCAGAGTTATGGAACCAATCCAGTCAGACTAATTTGAGCTCCAAATGGAATCTCCAAAGAAAGGCCACTGTGCATGGACTCCCCCCACCCACCATTAATTATAATCCTGGGGTGAATAATATGGCATCAGTTCTCCTGGACCAGATAAGCTGGGCAGTGAAGAAGAAAACCGCCAAGTCCAGTAATTTCCATTCCGGCA
This sequence comes from Prionailurus viverrinus, assembly GCF_022837055.1. Classification (NCBI taxonomy): domain Eukaryota; kingdom Metazoa; phylum Chordata; class Mammalia; order Carnivora; family Felidae; genus Prionailurus; species Prionailurus viverrinus. The sequence continues at coordinate 88,696,510 of NC_062569.1, read as the reverse complement.
TTAGTGTTCACCCTGACTCTAGTAAATGACAGTACTTTAAATTTGCTAAAATCTAAACTCACGGCCTAGGGAATCCCTGGAGGCCAGGCGTTTTTTTTACTGTTTCAGAGATTCTAATATTCACTGGTGCAGGTTTAAAAGGTCTCAGATCAAACTACAGACTAAGGTCTAATTCTCAGTGACCCCCCAACCACTGCAGGACCCACACTTACCAGATGTCATCTACAGAAGAGCCCAAACAGGTTCAGAACTAGGCCATCCCGGCCCATCTGGAATAACTCTTTAGTCCTTGGGCCAACATTTATTAATTCTACTACATCTGTCTATTCTATCATGCATTCTCTTCATAGTCTCTAGTATTTAGCACTTCCTCTGGCTTCGAACGCTATCCTTTCTATTCGCGGAAACTCCTTGTATCCGTTCTTTCCTTTCCTTAGAAACGCTTCAGTTCTTTCCATAACGAAATACCTAATGTATCTGCACAATGAACACCCTCCGGACTCCTGGATACTCCTCCACGGGCACCCTCTGCATTCCTCCACCTATCCGGCATCTTTCCCTCTGGCCGTTCTCCCTGAACACACTCCCACTATGTTTCCCGCAAGGATTCCCTTTTCTCCAACCCCTGCCCTTCCCTTCCCTTCCCTTCTCCCAAAGAACACTCCGGCAGCAACAGTGACTGAGGCCTGCGGTGCATAAAGCACTGCACCAGGCACGACGGACAGAGACCTGGTGTTTCTCTAGCCTTTTCACACCCACACCCAGCACCCTCCGGCCTCCCCTTGCAAACCTCCCACCTCCTTCCCTACCTCTGACACCCGCCTCAGGCCTCGGAGGCCGCCTTCTCGCCTCCGCCACCCCCGTCATTATCCTTTCTCAACCCCCCAACCCACCATCCGCGCCCTGCTTCCTCCCGTCCCCCAGCCAGCTCCTGCGCTTCGCTCGGCCTCGGCCGCTCCCCAGGCCACCCCCAGCCTCGCCACGGCTCGCTCCCCCCCCCCCCTCCGGGGTCAGGCCGTTACCGCCGCGCGCTACCCCCGCGCGCCGTCGCTTCCCCCTCCCCCACCCTCCCCAGGGCCCGGGCCTGCCAGGCCCAGCGCTTTACCGCGGGCGGGCGCCGAGTCGCGCGGTCACCGACTGCAGGCGGCGGCAGCTCCAACCCTCCTAGAGGCCTTGAGAGAAGGGGAAGGGGGGAGGGGAGAGAACTTTTGCTGTGGCAGCTTCAGCAACAGCTCCCACCCCTGCGCCTTTCTCCTCTTCCTCCCCCTCCTCCTCCTCCTCTTCCTCCTTCTCTTCCTCCTCCCAGAGCAGTCGAGACGCAGACATGCCGCGGCTAGAGCGCCGCCGCGGTCGCCGCCACTGCCGGCGCGGTGGATTGTGGGAAGCCCCGCACACGGGAAGCGCTCCGCGGCGCCCTCCCTTCCTGGCCCGGGGACCAGGTTGGGACGACCCAGCGTGGCTCCGATTCCGGCGCCTGCGTGTCACTGGCCCAGCGTGGCCGGGGAAGCTGGCCCCAATCCTCAGGTTTCCCGAGCTGGGCCCGGATGAAAGCAATTCGAGAAATGTCGGCACTGAGGAAATCTCTTTGATAGGGAGTCAGCCTTCATCCATAATCCGTGCCTAGCGCCCTGAGAGGGCTCGGGGGTCGGGTGCGTTTCAGGCCCTAGGAAAAGGAAGGGGCGGGGCCTAGGTGAAGGACCTACTGACCAAAATGCCTTGGCTTTTTCATTTCTCCTCTCTTACCTGCCCTCTCCCCCGCTGCCTCCAGTCGTTGGCCTTCACCACCCCAAATGCCACCGTTTCCGGAAACGGCGCTCCAGAGCCCTTGAAACCAGCAAACCCTGTTAGCGTCTGCAAACTGAGAAGCAGAGTGCGAGTCTAAAGAAAGATCAGGAGATCCTGGACCCTGTTGCGCAAGGTCTTACAGGTTTTCCTCTGTCACATCACCTGGGGCCCAAACCTCACTCTTTCTGGCAAAGATTTGGTAATGATCTATATAGAGCTAGAATTACAGTTGTGTCGTCCGTTGGAGGCCCTTTAAGTGACCTTAGCCAAATTGTGACCTCCTTAAACATGCTTTTATTCAACTAACATTTTTAAGCACCGTGAGGTGCTTGTGCATACTGCAGTGGTTTACAATTACTCATCTTTGTGTCCCCACCCTAGCACAAGGTCAGCCGTGTAACGTAAAAGATGCTCAGTGAATGTTGAGTGATTATGAACAAGGGATGAAGCACCTTAATCACGATTTCTTCAGAACAGTCTGAAGATTTATTTAGCATCTCTCTGCAGTAAACATAACCTCTGAGGAGAGAGGGAAATGAAAGGCATTACAATATCTATATAACCATTTCTGGTGTTCTCCTTCCCTTGTCCACGCCCACCTTCCCACCCCTTGCCAACTGAATGTTCATTTGAATACTGCTTTTTGGCAAAGCTCCAAACTCCCGCATTATGCACTTGTGATGGCACTGAGTTAGATTAGTGTCTGCAAGGTTAATGTTCCCCCAGGCATTAACGTGATGCCTGTTTAGAAATAGCTAAGGCCCAGAGGGTCAGCTTAATTTAGACACAGGTAACTAAGAAGAGCACGGATAAACCACAGCTCCACAATCAACTCTCCATGTGCTTTCTCCATTAGAAAATATAAATTTTAATAAGATGACAATGCATATTCTGAATGCTAATTGCAATAAAACAGTAATACAAGTTAGAGCATAAGACAGTTACCTGGAGGACAGCCTTCTGGCAACTTCTAGCATCTGCAATGGCATCGAATTCAGGTGTTAAAATAAAAAACACCTCTGGCAGCAAAGAAACACTCTTGAATATCAGGTAGTAGAAAAACTAATAACTGAAAAGAATTGAAGGACTGGTGATTCCACTCAATGGGTTGAGATTGATTGATTGATTGATTGATTGGTGTGCCTTTCAGCATAGTTCTCTGCTCAGCACCATAACAGGAACAATAGAGAAACAACTGTCTAACAAGGGCAGACTAAAGAGCACTAAAGAGGTAATGACAGCAGGAGAGATGATGGGGAGCAAGTTTAAGGCTTTTGTAGGTTAAACTTCTAGAAATGTTTCTCAGCCCCAATTTACTTCTCCATACTCCTCTTGCTCACCTCCACAAACACCAGCCCTAGGCATTCAGCTTACTTTCCTTTCTTTTTTTCTAATTTTTGTTTTGAAGTAATTATAGACTCACAAGAAGTTGCAAAAATAGTAGAAAGAGTCCCATTTAGCCTTCACCCAGCTTCTCCCAGTGGTGACATCGTATAGAGTTCTAATAAGATATCAAAACCAGGAAATTGACAATGGTATATTACCTTTAACTACACTACAGAACTTACTTAGTTTTTACCATTTGCTTTAAATCTGCATTTGTGTGTGTGTGTGTGTGTGTGTGTGTGTAGTCTTATTCTATGTATAGATTTGTGTAACCGCCACTACAACCAAGATACAGAACTGTTCTATAACCGCAGAACTCCCTTATGCTACCTTATTGTATTCATAAATTCACCTCCCCTTCTGACCCCCCTACTCCATCCCTGTCCCCTAGTAACAACTGATCTGCTTTTTATGTCTATAGTTATCTCAAGAATGTTATATAAATGGAATCCAACAGCATATAACCTTTGAGACTGAAGTTTTTACCTAAACATAATGCCCTTGAGGACCAGCCAGATTGTTGTAGGAATCAAACGTTCATTCCTTTTTGTTGCTGACTAGTACTCTGTTGTATGTATCAGGTTGTGTTCATTCATTCCCCAGATGAGGTACAGTTGGGTTGTTTCCTATTTTTTGCTATTACAAATAAATCTGTGTACAGGTTTTTTGCATGAACTTAAGTTTTCATTTTCGTCACATAAATGCCTGAGAGTATGAGTGATGGGTCATGTAGTAAATGTGTATTTAATTTTTTAAGAAACTGCCAAACTATTTTCCAGAGTAGCTATATCATTTTACATTCCTGTTACCAATGTATGAGAGATCTAGTTTCTCCTCATCTTCACCAGTACTTTGTGTTATCACTCTTTATTATTTCAGCTGTTTTAATAGGTATGTAGTTCTCTCTCCCCAAAACTGGCTCCTGAATAGGATGCAAGGTATATCTGTAACTCCTACTTTCCTTGGTGCGCTTTTAAACAAGCTCACAGGCCCCTTTCATTGAAGGATTTCATAACATATCACTGAAGAGAAACATAATTCTTATGGGTAAATTATAAGGTTTCTTGAAATATTAAGTTTATATAGCTAATGTCTCTTTTTGACACCCTTTTTGAGATAGCTCCAGGAAATATCTGTTAAGTGGGCCTAGAAATTTCTTTTAAGAGATGATCTACATTAGACTATGCTAATCAGGGAGTGCCAAGCATCAGACTTCTGCTCAGGTCATGATCTCACTGCTTGTGAGTTTGAGCCCGGCATTGGGCTCTGTGCTGATACTTCAGATCCTGGAGCCTGCTTCAGATTCTGTGTCTCCCTCTCTGCCCCTCCCCCACTTGCACATGCGTGCTTTCTCTCTCTCTGTCTCTCTCTGTCTCTGTCTCTCTCTATCTCAAAAATAAACATTAAAAAATTTAAGGGGTGCCTGGGTGGCTCAGTCAGTTAAGTGTCTGACTTGGGCTCAGGTCATGATCTCACAGTTCATGAGTTCAAGTCCCACATCGGGCTCTGTGCTGACAGCCCGGAGCCTGCTTCAGATTCTGTGTCTCCCTCCCTCTCTGTTCCTCACCCACTCACACTCTGTCTCTCTTTCTCTCAAAAATAAATAAAGATTTTAAAAAAATTTTTTTAAAGACGAAGCTGCTCAGGATATAGTTCACAGGTGGCAAACTTAAATGCCCAACAAGCCAAGCAGGTAACATGAATAGATGAAGAAGGGCAGGTGCAAAGACAATCGACAGTGAAAGGGGCTATGAAGAACCAGAGAGCTCAAACCAATCTGAAGGGCACAGCCACTACTCATTTCCAGCTGATGATTTCCTAAAGATCAAGAAATGAAGAGAAATCAGGAATCCAGTGAACTCTCCCAAATATCAATGTTGGCAACTAACTCCATTTCTTTAAAACAGGAAAGCATGTCAGACAAAACATGTCTGTGGGTCAGATGTGGCATACAGCCATCATTCTATCTTATCTGAGATGCACTTAACTCATGGAGGGCTGACAGCACTGCTCCGACTGGCAGGATTTTCAGTGCCTCCCGGTGCCTCTTTCCTTTCCTCTGGTTCTGGAATGGGTTTTCAGTCTTGTCCCTCTCACTTCTGTAGGAGAGGAATGTACCATCTCTTGTCCCCAAAGATTTCACCAAGTCTTCAAAACCTCCTGTACTAACCATCTTCCAGGTTTCCTGGATGTCTCAGGCTCAGAAGTATGTGGAAGGACTATCTCTACCCATATGGTTGACTGCAGCACAAGCTGTTTGTCAAGGCTGGTTCTACCTTAAGGAGAAATGTGGCTTCTTTTTGCAAAGCTCCAAATTCATAGCCTTGTCAGAGATTGGTCCACAGGAGCCTGCCCTCACTACATCTTGTCATTCCTATAAGACCCAGGAGAACATGGCTTTTCCTGTTCCCATGGGCCATCTCAGCCTGAGACACTTCCCCCTGAGTTTCTCCCTCAGATCTGAAGGGCATTTCCAGATCATTGATATATTCTAAAACTAATGACCAAGATATGGAAACAAGTTAAGTGCCCATTAATAGATGAATAGGTAAAGAAAATGTGTACATATGCAACAGAATATTTATTCAGTCTTTAAAAGAAAGGAAATCCTACCATTTGTGACAACATGAATGAACCGAGAAGACATTGTACTAAATGAAATCGGTCAATCACAGAAAGACAAATACTGTATGATTTCACCTATATCAGATATCTAAAATAGTCAATCTCATTGAAGCAGAGAATAGTGGTTGACAAGGGCTGGAGGGCAAGGGAAATAGAGCGTTGTTATTCAATGGGTATAATAAAGTTTCAGTTATGTAAGATAAGTTCTAAAGATCTGCAGTACAACGCTGTACCTGCAATTAACAATAAGGTATTGTGCACTTCAAAATTTGTTTTCTTAAATCTCATGGGCACCTGGATGGCTCGCTCAGTTGGTTAAGTGTCCTACTTTGGCTCAGGTCATGATCTCACAGTTCATGGGTTTGAGCCCCATATCAGGCTCTATGCTAAGAGCACGGAGCCTGCTTAAGATTCTCTCTCACTCCCTCTCTCTCTGCTCCTCCCCAGCTCATGCTCTCTTTCTCTCTCTCTCTCTCTCTCTCTCTCTCAAAAATAAATAAATAAATCTTAAAAAAAAAAAACAAATCTCATTTTAAGTGTTCTTACCACAAAAAAAGACAGACAGATAGCCATACAAGGAAACTCTGAGAGGTGTTGAATATGTCTACAGTCTTGATTGTGGTGATAGCAACAGGGTTTGCATATGTCCAAACTCAGCAAATTGTACACATTAAATATGTGCAGTTCTTTGTATATTAACTGTACTTCAATAAAGTTGTTTTTTATACATTTTTGAAAAAATTTTTATAATGTTTATTTTTGAGACAAAGAGAGACAGAGCATGAACAGGGGAGGGTCAGAGAGAGAGGGAGACACAGAATCTGAAGCAGGCTCCAGGCTCTGAGCTGTCAGCACAGAGCCCGATGTGGGGCTCGAACTCACGGACCGTGAGATCATGACCTGAGCCGAAGTCGGACGTTTAACTGACTGAGCCACCCAGGCGCCCCTACGTTTTTGAAAATTTTTAATGTTTATTTATTTTTGCAAGAGACGCAGAACATGAGCTAGGGAAGGGCAGAGAGAAAGGAAGACACAGAATCCAAAGCAGCTCCAGTCTCTGAGCTGTCAGCATGGAGCTGGACCATGAGATCATGACCTTAGCCAAAGTCCAGACACTTAACCGACTGAGCCACCCAGGTGTCCCCAGTAAAGCTGTTTTCTAAAAAATTAATGAATGCCCTAACTCTCTCCTACTTAGGATGTAGAGTGTAGATAATAAATTCTGGGTTTTTTTTTTAAGTTCATTTTTGAGAAAGAGACCACGAGCAAGGAAGGGGCAGAGAGAGAGGATCCCAAGCAGGCTCTGCTCTGTCAGCACAGAGCCCGATGTGGGGTTTGAACTCATGAACCATGAGATCATGACCTGAGCTGAAATCAAGAGTCAGACATTTAACCAACTGAGCCATCCAGGTGCCCCTAGATAATAAATTCTTGAGTTGAGGAAGACAAGCAGCCCTCCACCTCCCTGGAGCATCCGAGTACTGAGTTGCACTAACTTTCGTCAGCTGTGAGATAACTATAGTGTGGAGGGATTCGTGGGAAGACATGAGAGAAAAGTCAAGATGCACAAGAACACAAGAATTGATGAAAATAAGGCCTTGTACAGGAATCATATCAGTGAAAAAGGAAAAAATAAAAATTAAATGAAAAGAAAGTAAAATAAAACAACATTATGAGGATAATATCCTATTAGAACTTAAAGGTTAAGTCCACAGCCACAACTAAATCCTCCTGGGTTTGAATCCTGCCTCGCTACCATTTACTGGCTTTGCAACCTTAGTTACTTTATGTCTCTGTGCTGTCAAGTTCCCCACCTAGAAAATGAGACTAATAATAGTAACTTCCTCTTAGGGTTGTTAAGAATAGCAAATATTAATACATGTATTTAGAACAATTTCTGGCACATAGTTAGATGTTCTATATGTTGCAAATACAGATGGTTCCTGACTTCCAATGGTTCGGCTTATGATTCTTTGATTTTATGATGGTGTGAAAGCAATATGTATTCAGTAGAAACCATACTTTGAATTGTGCATTTTGATCCTTTTCCCGGGCTAGCGATGTGCAGTGTGATGCTGTCTTGTGATGCTGGGCAGCAGCTCCCAGTCAACCACAAGACCAGGAGAGTAAACAACAGGTACACTCACATCATTCTGCACCCACACGACCATTCTGTTTCTCACTTTCACTACCATATTCAACAAGTTACGTGCGATAGTCAACATTTTATTATAAAAGAGGCTGTTGTGTTACATGGCTTTGCCCAACTTCCATAAACTAATGGAAGTGTTCTGAGAATGTCTAAGGTAGGCTAAGCTATCATGTTCACTAGGTTGGGGGTATTAAATGCATTTTCAACTTACAATATTTTCAGCTCACGAAGGGTTCATCAGGATTAATCCCATCATAAACTGAGGAAGATCTGTATTCTTGTTCTTGTTATGGTTATTGTCACTGTTAAAAAGGACTTAAGGATGGTGCTGAACCGAATTTCCTAAAAATAAAATTTAATAGGGGAAAAAAGTCAGTTCAAGTAGATTGAGGCAAGGGAAAAGAAACCACACAAGTACCAAAAAAATGATTTAAGTGGAAAAGTATTTTACAGGATACTTAGCATGGGGAATAAAAAGGTTATATGATAGCTAGATGGAGCTAGGAAAAAACTAGGCAATTAAACTACAGGGAAATTTTGTAACATTATTCGAAGAATTTATTTCGGAGCATAATCTTTGCCTGAATAATTTTATTTACAAGGCTGATGAAATTGGTCTATTGTGAAGATGCTTGCTATTTTCTACTCAGTAAATACCAGTAAATCAAGTTTCTACCTCTTCTCTCTCAAAGTTTAAGCAGAATGAAGACTAGTTAATTACTCTTATATATATTAAAGCTGTGGGTTTCCATAAAAGAAAGAATGGCAATTGGAAATTTTTATTATTCTAGAGTTTTCAAAGCTTTCATACATTTGCATTTCATTCACACTGCCAGATAGCGCAATATAATGCCTTGATGAATTTTTCTTTCCTGTTTTTACCGTTGTCTCATAATTTAAAACCACGTCAGAATTGTGGACTTCCCAGGAAATATTAAAACTACACTGTTGCTAGACCCTGTTCACTGGAGAGCCTGTGCAGTAGAGTGCAGATCCTTTCATGTACTGTATACCTGATTCTATAAACATACTGTGATGATAATGTCTCACATGGAAATAAGAGAAAACTCTGGGTTAGCAGCAAGCAATAGGGTTTTTTTTTTTTAAGTTTATTTATGTCGAGAGAGAGAGAGAGAGAAGGGCAGAGAGAGAGAGGAAGAGAGAGAGAATCCCAAGCAGGCTACGCACCGTCCACGCAGAGCCCGATGCAGGGCTTGAACCCAGGAACCGTGAGATCGTGACCTGAGCCAAAATCGAGAGTCAGGTGCTCAATCAACTGAGCCACCCAGGCACCTCAAGCTGCAGTTTTTAAAACTATTTTTAGTTAAACTTTGAGGAGAAAAAAAAAAAGGCTCTCCCCCCAAAGTGTCATGTGTGAACCTACAACACCCTGACCTCTTTCTCTCCTCCCTGATTATAGAATAACCCTGAGATCACCTCTTAGTACTGGTTTTAACCTTTAGCTGCAGTGGCCTCATTGCCATGTGTGTATGTATATGATGTTGTGTGTTGCACATAACCTTGGACCCCCACAGTTTGGTCCCTTTCTCAGCTACCCCTTGATAGTATGATGAGTTAACAAGTTGGTGGGTGACCTGCACAAAGCGAGACACAGCTATTTAATCTCTTGCCTGACATCACCCTTCCTGGGGCAATGCTGTACAGGGCTCTGTAAAAAGTCCTTGCTGTCTCAGCAGCCAATCAACTTAGAATTTTTTTTCTGGGTTTTTGTTTTGTTTTGTTTTGTTTCTAATCAAGGTATAAAAAAGCCCTAGGTTCAGTTGAAGTTCCTGATGAAGAAACACACTGAGATTTTTTTCAGTGATCAAATCTGCATATTTAGGCATGCCTGGGTAGCTCAGTCAGTTAAGTGTCTGACTCTCGATTTCTGCTCAGGTCATTATCCCAGGGTCATGGGATCAAGCCCCATGTTGGGCTTCACACTGCGTGTGGAGCCTGCTTGAGATTCTCTCCCTCTCTCCTCCTGCCCCTCTCCTGCTCAAGTGTGCTCTCTCCCTCTCTCAAAACAAAAAACAAAAACTGCATATTTGTATTTCAAACAATGTAGCTAAAACTTGATGTAAATTCCTTCTTCCCTTTTTTTTTTGGACTTAATGAATATCATTTATTCAGTATAAAATCTTTGTATGTTCTATGTGTTAAGAATAAATGTACATTAAATCTAAAAAAAAACAAAAATCAAAAAACCTACCCGGTTGCCAAACAATCATGGAGATCAACACAAAGAAAGAGTTCATTTCCCAAAAAATGACCATTTTCCTACCTGCCAACGTTCACTATAAACATTTATTACAAACTCACAGGACTCAACAGGAGGTAAAAAAGGTATAGGTTGCACTAAAGTTCATCAGCCCTGAGGTAACTATGGTTTGGACGACATCACAGGAAAACATGAGTGAAAAGTCAAGACGCACAAGAACACAAGAATGAAGTACTGGGATGGAGGCTGTGTTACCTTCTCATTTGCCAATTGATTGTTCATAAAGGTCGCCATTTTACACTTTCCTGAAGATTATGCTGCTACATAAGAACACAAGCGCTGGGGTTCAGAGAAGGCTAGGACATGGTCTAAGCTCATGAGAAGCTCTTAGACTAATGGAGGAGACAGATAAATGATATAATTTCAGCATAACATGCTGTGATAACACAGAGGTGTACAGAGGGTGCTCTGGGCTCCCTCACCGAGGAAGCCTATGGACTAGCATATCAGTCTGATACCAAAACAATGGTTTCCATTCTGTTCATACATCTTAAAATGTGCATGTGAAATTCTGCGTATCAAACATTACGCAGGACTTTCACATTTTAAGAAGCGTTTATTTCCTGATAAAAAAGTGTAAGCTTTGAAGCAAATCCTTTCCAACTCACATACACACGTGCACACACACACATACACGCCTTGAAATGGTTGCAGAATAATTCTCCATACTGCATGAACAAAATGTGAACAAGATGAAGAACAAATGCAAGTTGAAAATGAGGTGAGAGGGCTCTATAGCAATGATGGTGAACAGAAAAACGACAGCATCGGTGATAAAGTAGATCATTTTCTGGTGGGAAGAGACTTTTATCGTTTCATTCGCTAATTGACAATTTATAAAGTCAACCATTTTACACTTTGCTGAAGGAAATTATTTAGCTATGTAAGGTTTATGTTTCCCTTATGAAAAAAGGGGAAAGGGAATGGCTCAAATCAGTCGATTGGGGTTTACTTTTGTTTGTAAGAAAATGTTTCAGCATCAGAGCTAAAGTTATCACCTCTTTAGCCTCAGGTGCCCTATCATCCGAGTCCCTATGTGTGCTCCTTAGACCTCTAGCATGGACAGATATGGTGTCCAAATACCTGGAGTCCAAAGGGAGAGCTCCTGGTCAGCATGGCTCTGTTAATATTTGGGGCATTTTGTTTCAAAAGCCAGAGAAGTGTGCAGCATATTGGGAAAGTTCCCATCTTTTTTGTTTTTTAATGTTTTGGTTGTTTTACAAGACTAAACATCAGTTATTTGGAAGTTCCATTTATACCAAATACCATAGTCCCCAAGATGCCAGATAGTGGAGTCATTACAGAAAAGAGAAATAAAAATCTTTGAGCAGAATTTAGTTGCTGTAAAACCTTTATTACCTATGGCACACATTGTTGTAGGAAACATTGTTACTATCAGTCTTTTATTTTAAATGTTTATTTATTTTGAGTGAGAAAGCGCCTGTGTGTGGCAAGTGGGGGAGGGTCAGAGAGAGAGAGAGAAAAAGAGAGAGAGAGAGAGAGAGAATCCTAAGCATACTCTGCACTGTCAGCACAGAGCCCAAAGCAAGGGCTCAATCTCACAAACCACTTGATCCCGCCTGACCTGAGCTGAAATCAAGAGTTGGACACTTAACCAACTGAGCCACCCACCCAAGCACCCTTTTTTTAAAACTATCAGTCTTAAACATTGCATAGGTTGTAGAATCTCAGAAAATAGGGACAATGGCATCAAACTCTGGATACAGGTAACCTGTGCTTTTTCAAAGTTCATGTTATACCTCTTCACTTTTATGAAAGGCCTACATTAGTACCTGTTTTCAGTGATGGAAAGAAATCCCAAGAGGATTTTCACTTTTACCAAAAAAAAAAAAAAAAAAAAAAAAAAGGATTTTTTGCCAAAATGTTCAGCATTTGTTCTGCAGGAAGATGTCATAGAGGCAGCATGCACCCAGAGCAGTGAGGGTGACCCCCCCCAAGCTCCTTCTCCGGGAACCACACTCAGCCTCTCAGTATCTAGCTGTCACAGTTCCGAACTGTGTCATCTGTGAGCATCTCTCTGTGCTTTATCTTGATTTATCCTGCATATTCATTAGCAAGCTGTGTCCTAAGGTTTCAGAAAAGCCTAAGAGAAGTCATGTTAGGGGTCTGGAAATGCTCAAACATTTTTTCATATGCATTCACGGTAATTGTTTTTTTGCTGTATGCCATTTCAGCTTACATCAGTTTTCAAAGGAATGCTCTACTTTCAGATAGTGGGGGGAAACTATATGTAATAAAATAACATTAAATGTACTGAAAACATGCATGGAGTATGGATTTTAATATTAATTCAAATGTTGGGGCACCTCGGTGGCTCACTCAGTTAAGCGTCCAACTTCAGCTCAGGTCATGATCTCACAGGCCGTGAGTTTGAGCCCCGCATCAGGCTCTGTGCTGACAGCTCAGAGCCTGGAGGCTGCTTCAGATTCTGTGTCTCCCTCTCTCTCTGCCCCTCCCCCACTCATGCTCTGTCTCTGTCTCTGTCAAAAATAAATAAACATTAAAATTTTTTTAATATTAATGCAAATGTTTACTATTTACATTATAGCTACTTCACACTTCATACAGATATGTACCCCCACACACCCCACCCTCTGTCAGTATACACTAGTTTACCAAGGGACCAAAAGCCTCTTAGGCCACAGATAGACATTTTACCTCATTTCTGACCTCTTCCTGGGCAGAGAGAAGAGAATCATGTCATGTGGAGCAAAGACATTAGAATTTGAGACTACCTCTCAAATAATGAAACAAAAGGTAATGTCCCTAGGTCAAGGAGCAACCCTCACTGTTTTCAGCCCCTCAAAGATGTTTTCTGAGTGACTAGTATGTGTCAGACAATGTGCTGAGTGTTAGTGGCATTCGTTTCCTTGAGAAATCCGTACTTTTTTTTTTTTTTTATTCATTAACCAAATTGCTACTGAATGTCTGGTACTATACTTAAAACCAGAAATACTACGGTAAATAAGATACTCTTCCTCCCCAAAAGGACTTGCAGTCTTCGGTTGGAGTACAAGATATGAAGAAGCCACTTTGCTTCAGGGGATGCATTCTGAGACGGGGTAAGCAGGGGATCCCAGACCCACCAGCTTCCCCAAGGTGACATTTATGCTAGACCTGAAAGGGGGTGAGGTGGGGGTGCTGGTGGAGCTCAGAAAAGAGGAAGCAGATGGCAGTACAAAGTCCTAGAGCCAGAGAGAACTCAGTGCATTCAGGGACCGGCCAGTTATTCAGAATGAATGAGTGCAGGAAGTGGTAGAGAGAAAGAGAGACTGCACTAGTGGAAAGCACCAGTAAGCTCCAAAGTGCCTCGAAGGCCAAGCCAAGGCATCTGTCCTTTGTCCTGAGAGCAGGTTTCCCCAGAGTGTGGCTGGGTGGTAAGCAACAGAAGTTTAGATGGTACACAAACCAGCATTTTTTATTTGGGCAGTTAATGGATTTAATATACATTAGAAAAATATATAACCCATTGGTCTGATATATTATTTCTCTTAGGTTACCACTTGAGATGAGGCTGAGTGAGAAAAAGTGATTCAATTTGTAAACAAAAATATTAAATGCACTATTATATGATAGTTGGTACACTAGCAACCATAAGCGACTGGTGTTTGGGGAAAACAGTCTAAGACCAACAGAGTTCCATGGAAAGATTTCATGCAGGGAAGTAACCTGACACGACTTCCAAGTTGGAAAGAAGACTGGTTGTAGAGAATGCAAGAGTAGCGTTTGTAGAACTTCCAGTTAAAGTCCAGATTCTGAAACCAAGTTTAAAGTTGTCCATCAACTGATGAATGCATAAAGAAGATGTGGTTTATATATACAATAGAATACTACTTAGCAATGAGAAAGAATGAAATCTGGCCATTTGTAGCCATGTGGATAAAACTGGAGAGCATTATGCTAAGTGAAATAAGCCAGGCAGAGAAAGACAGATACCATATGTTTTCACTCATATGTGGATCCTGAGAAACTTAACAGAAGACCAGGGGGGAGGGGAAGGGGGAGTGGAAAGTTACAGAGAGGGAAGGAGGCAAACCATAAGAGACTCTTAAATACTGAGAACAAACTGAGGGTTGATGGGGCATGGGGGAGAGGGGAAAGTGGGTGATGGGCATTGAGGAAGGCACCTGTTGGGATGAGCACTGGGTGTTGTATGGAAACCAATTTGACTATATATATATATATATATATAAGTTGTAAGGGGCAGGGATTTTTCAGTTTAACATAATGGGATAGAATAAAGAATACCAGACGTCATCGCATATAACACAATGCACATAGACCGACAAAGTGTCATTCAACTAGTATGTACCAAACACATATTGTATGCAAGGTGCAGTCCTAGGCACTGAGAATACAGTTGGTGAACACGACAGACAATGTCCTTGATCTCACAAGGTTGACATGTTGCTGAGGAAAGGACACAACAAGGGAGTAACCAAGTACGTACATAAGACGCTTTAAGAGGTGGTAAACTTTTAAAGGCAATACATCCAAGGGGAGAAATGTAAGCTCCATACAGGCTGTCTCTCACTGCTGTGTCCCAAGAATAGGAACAGTGCCTGGAACATAGTAGCTGCTCAAAAAGTATTCTTTGAATGAACGAACAAGAGATGTGGTTGGCTCAACTTAAGGAGTAACAATAGAAATTAAGAGAAACAGATGGGTTCAAGTTATATTTAAGAGATAAAACACGCAGGGCTTAGTGTGCAAAATAGATGTAAGGGCTGAGAGATAAAAAGAAGAGGAACAATTTCTCAATAGCCTATTCTAAACATAGCAACCAGACTGACCATGGGATTTCTGCACTCAAACCCTCCCACGGCTTCCTATGGTACTCAGAGAAAAACCCCACATCCTTACAATGGCAATAAGGCTGTACATGATCTGGGCTGGGTATCTCACTGACCTCGTTTCTAATCATCTTCCCCTCGTTCTCTCTATTCCAGCCACACTGGCCACCTTGCTGTTCCTCAAAGCCCCAGTTAAATTCCCAGCCAAAGCCTTTGAACTAGCTGTCCTCTCTTCCTGAAATGCTCTTTTCCCCAGTACTCACATAGCACAGTCCTCATACCTGCAGGTGTCTCCTTCTTTGTGAGACCTACTCTGACCACCCCATCTAATACCACGAATTCACTCTCCATGAAATTCATTGCTCTGCCTGCTCAGTTTCCCCCAATAGCATTTATTGTGATATATATCTCACTCTAACATGGTACATAATTTATTTATTATCTTCATTGTCTGTCTCCCCACAAGATTGTAAACTCTCCTAGAGCCTATAACACTGCTTGGCACACTGTAGGTGCCCCATAAATACTTGTTAAATAGGGGCGCCTGGGTGGCTCAGTCGGTTAAGCGGCCGACTTTGGCTCAGGTCATGATCTCACGGTTTGTGGGTTTGAGCCCCGCATTGGGCTCTGTGCTGACAGCTCAGAGCCTGGAGCTGGCTTTGGATTCTGTGTCTCCTGATCTCTCTCTGCCCCTCCCCCACTTGTGCTCTGTTTCTCAAAAATAAATAAACAGTTAAAAAAAGTTTCTTTAAATATTTGTTAAATAAAGAAATGAAAGATGACTCTTAGTTTTCTGGTTTGACCAACTGCAACCATCTGGTTTGACCAACCATCAGGTGGCTCACTGAGGCAGGAAACATAGGAAGTTGAGGGCTTTGGTGGGAAACAACAAGTTCTGTTTGGGACATGCTGAGTCTGAGTGTCTTTGAGACCAACACCTAGGTGAGAATGACCTTTACACAGTTCCATTTATGGGCCTGCTGCTTAAAAGAGGGTCACTGGATTATAAATTTGAGGATCACTTGATTATGGATGGCATATGAATGGGTGTCACGGGCAAGAAAATGTATGTAGAGAAGAAGAGAAGAACCTTGAGAAACAGTAGGAGGTAAGAGAGCATAGTCAGAAGAACCCAGGGAGCAGAGATAAAGAGGAAACAGGGAGGAAAACCAGGGGTTGTGAAAGTCCATGGGAAAGTAGTTTTAAGAAGGAAGATAAATAAGTTATCTATAGCTGTGGAACAATTACCCCAAAATTTAGTGGCTGAAAACAATTCCTGTTTAACATCTCACTCTTCCTGTGGGTCACGAAGAGTTTTAGGATATCTTACAAGTCTGCAATAAGGTGTTAGCCAAGGCTGTGGGCTCATCTGAAGGCCTGATTGGAAAGTGATCCTCTTCCAAACTGTTAGCAAACTGTTCCAATTGTTGGCAGGGTTCAGTTTTCCGAGAGCTGTTAGGATGAAGGCCACACACAGATCCTCCTCAGGTACCTTGCAACCTGGGAGTTTGCTTCAACAGAGCAAACGAACAAGAAGATTCAGAGGAAAAGTGCAAGCAAGTCTTTCATAACTTAACCTCAAAAGTGCCACATCATCATCCCATCTCACTTTTGTCTGACTCTCTTCATTAGAACAAAGTTTCCAGGCTCAGTCTACACACCAGGGGAGAGGATTATAAAAGGGAGTGAATACCGGGAGGTGGAGATCACTAGGATCCATTTTTGAAACTGCCTCCCATAGAAGATGTGTCTGCAGTGTTAGGTGTCGAAGAGTATCAAGTATCCAGAAGATTTGGCAATAAGGAGGACCCATTTGTTTTTTCAGAAAGAACTGGCTTAGGGGACTGTGGAAGCAAAGTCCAGACCATACTACACTGAGAAGTGACTTTGAATGGAAGAAGTAGAGAGAGCCATCCTAAACAATTCTTTCAAGATGCTTAGATATGAAGAAAAGGATAGAGATAGGGTGGCTGAAGGAAGGAATGGAGTCAAAGCCGGATGACAGGCTTTTTAAAAATTGAAGGAGATTTGAACATATTTAAATGTTTTGGGGCAGGCATGAGTAGAAAGGAAAGGATTGTGGTCAGAGACAAATCATGCAGATGGTTTGATAAGGGATGGAGAAGGCCAGTAGTAAGTCCAAGAGAAGATGGTAAGGGCTGAATAACCACCTTCTCTTCTTCTCTACATACATCTTCTTTTATTAAGCCCTTACTTGCACAGTCTTATTGTATTGAGTGCTTTACCTATATTATCTCATTTAATTCAGCTCTCAAAGGTAAGACCTTTATCACCATTATATAGACCAAGAAACAGTCTTGGAGAAAATAAGGAACTCACCTAAGGTCACACAATACATAAGAAGAGTAAAATTTTAGATCAACCTGTAGGCCAATGGGTCTCAAAGTGCAGCCTCAGACCAGCAGTAACAGCTGACAGGAACTTATTAGAAATGCAAATGAGCGGGTCCTACCCCAGACCTAGTGAATCTGAAACTCTGAGGGTAGAGCCTCAGTAACTTGTGTTTGAACACACTCACCCTCCAGATAACTCTGAAGTTTGAGCAGCAAGCACTGTCCAGGGTGATACTGCCTCTCAAGGTCCA